>NC_089228.1:56621262-56928024 GCF_963924675.1 Phocoena phocoena | reverse complement strand
ATCCAGCTAGGCTCACTGGGCCTGGCTTGTTAAAGAGCCTCAGACAGGATGCTGACCCATGGGGGCCAGCTCAGGGGTGGCCCAGGCTGGCATGGCATTCACCAATAAGATGGTGACAGAAGGTAGATGAGCTATCTGTCAGTGTCTTCAAAGGTGGCCGGAGCAAAGCCATGGTGCTCTAGCCAGGTGTGCACACACAGTGCTGTTCTGGTCCACAGCTAGACATGGTGAAGGCTCGAAGATAACCAAGGCCATGCAATCAGCCCATGTGCATGGGTACGTGTGTAAGGGCTCTGTCACCAATATTTATTTATAGTTTAGTTCTACCAATTAGCAAAAGATAAAAGAAACAGAGGAGATAATATGGAAGAGTGGTTAAGAATCAGACTGCCTGAGTCTAAATTCAGGCTTTGTCACTTATTACCATTATAGTCTTGGGCAAGTAAGCATTCTAGGCCTCAGTTTCCTCAACTGTAAAAACAGAAATTTACAAGATTCTTGTGAGAATTAAATAAGATAATAGATGCAAAGAATTTAGTACAAAAACCTCTCAGTAAATGGGAACTATTATGACTTTAGTAATAAATCATACCTATGTAAGAGCAAAACTGATGTGGAAAATTAAAATCTAAACAAGAAAAGTGTAGGGGGGAGGGTAGTGATGGTAAATGATAGTTATTACATTAGCCCTGATTAAGCAAATATGTTTGCTTTGGGCATTCTATTAATCTCTAAAGTTCCCCAAGGAAAAAAGAAATCATTAAGGTCAAATTATTCTCATGATATTATTACATAGAAAATTGAAATATAATTCATTCTTAATAAACTTGTGTGGAAGGCAGGAATAACACTATCCCTTCCCTTGCCCCATCCTGCTTCTCTCACTTCCCTTCTCCTGAGAGAACCACCTTAATTAATTTCCTTCAGAAGCATCACCTCCTCAAGGGGGCTGCCCTGAGAAGCCTCCCTAACAAGGAGCCCGTGATTTGCTCTAGAGCATCCCAACAATGTCAGTTAAGCCTTATTCATTTTTGACCACAATTTCTTTGAGATCCCTCATAAATGAACATTAGATGAGTAAATGTAGAAATACTTGTTTATGATACTGCAAACAAATAATAATTTGAGATCTAGATAATAGTTCAGAATTTTAAAATTTCGGAGTCCTTGTGAAGGTGGCGGAGTAAAAGGACATGCTCTCACTCCCTCTTGTGAGAGCACTGGAATCACAAGTAACTGCTGAACAGTCATCGACAGGAAGACACTGGTACTCACCCAAAAAGATACCCCATATCCAAAGACAAAGGAGAAGCTGCAATGAGATGGTATGAGGGGCACAATCACAAAAAAATCAAACCCCATAACTGCTGGGTGGGTGACTCACAAATTGGAGAAAAATTATGCCACAGAAGTCCACCCACTGGAGTGAAGATTCTGAGCCCCACATCAGGCTTCCCACCCTGGGGGTCCAGCCGGCAACATGGAGAGGAATTCCCAGAGAATAAGACTGTGAAGGCTAGCGGGATTTGTTTGCAGGACTTCAACAGACTGGGGGAAACTGAGAAGCCATTCTTGGAGGGCACACACAAAGTAGTATGTGCATCAGGACCCAGCGGGAAGGAGCAGTGTCCCCATAGGAGACTGAACCAGACCAACCTGCTAGTGTTGGAGGGTCTCCTGCAGAGGCGGGGGGTGGCTGTGGCTCACTGTGGGGACAAGGACACTGGCAGCAGAAGTTCTGTGAAATGTTCCTTGGCATGAGCCCTCCTGGAGTCTGCCATTAGCCCCACCAAAGAGCCTGCGGCCCCCAGTGCTGGGCTGCCTGAAGCCAAACAACCAACAGGAAGGGAACTCATCCCCACCCATCAGCAGACAAGCAGATTAAAGTTTTACTGAGCTTTGCCCACCAGAGCAACACCCAGTTCTATCCACCACCAGTCCCTCTCATCAGGAAGCTTGCACAAGCCTCTTAGAGAGCTGCATCCACCAGAGGGCAGATGGTAGAAACAAGAAGAACTACAGTCCTGCAGCCTGTTGAATGAAAACCACATTCACAGAAAGATAGACAATATGAAAAGGCAGAGGACTATGCACCAGATGAAAAAACAAGGTAAAACCCCAGAAAAACAACCAAACGAAGTGGAGACAAGCAACCTTCCAGAAAAAGAATTCAGAATAATGATAGTGAAGATGATCCAGTACCCCAGAAAAAGATGGAGGCAAAGACTGAGAAGATGCAAAAATGTTTAACAAAGATGTAGAAGAATTAAAGAACAAACAAACAGAGATGAACAATACGATAATTGAGATGAAAAATACCCTAGAAGGAATCAATAGCAGAATAACTGAGGCAGAAGAACAGATAAGTGACCTGGAAGACAGAACGGTGGAATTCACTGCTGTGGAACAGAATAAAGATAAAAGAATGAAAAGAAATGAAGACAGTCTAAGAGACCTCCGGGACAACATTAAATGCACCAACATTCACATTATAGGGATCCCAGAAGGAGAAGAGAGAGAGAAAGGACCCAAGAAAATATTTGAAGTGATTATAGTTGAAAACCTCCCTAACATGGGAAAGGAAATAACCACTTAAGTCCAGGAAGTTCAGAGAATCCCAGGCAGGATAAACCCAAGGAGAAACACACTGAGACACATAGTAATCAAATTGACAAAAATTAAAAACAAAGAAAAGTTATTAAAAGCAACAAGGAAAAGTGACAAATAACATACAAGGGAACTCCCATAAGGTTGACAGCTGATTTCTCAGCAGAAACTGTACAAGCCAGAAGGGAGTGGCAAGTTATATTTAAAGTGATGAAAGGGAAGAACTTACAATCAAGATTACTCAAACTGGAAAGGATCTCAATCAAATGTGATGGAGAAAGTAAAAGCTTTACAGACAAGCAAAAGCTAAGAGAATTCAGCAACACCAGACCAGCTCTACAACAAATGCTAAATGAACTTCTCTAAGTGGGAAACACAAGAGATAAAAAACAACCCAAAACAATTAAGCAAATAGTAATAGGAACATACATATCAATAATTACCTTAAAAGTGAGTGGATTAAATGCTCTAACCAAAAGACACAGGCTCACTGAATGGATACAAAAACAAGACCAATATATATGCTGTCTACAAGAGACCCACTTCAGACCTAGGGACATATACAGACTGAAAGTGAGGGGATGCAAAAAGATATTCCATGCAAATGGAAATCAAAAGAAAGCTAGAATAGCAATACTTGTATCAGATAAAATAGACTTTAAAATAAAGACTGGTACAAGAGATAAGGAGGGACACTACATAATGATCAAACAATCAATCCAAGAAGAAGTTATAACAATTATAAATGTTTATGCACCCAACATAGGAGCACCTCAATACCTAAGGCTAATGTTAACAACCATGAAAGGAGAAACTGACAGTAGCACAATTATAGTAGGGGACTTTAACACCCCACTTACACCAATGGACAGATCATCCAAACAGAAAATAAATAAGGAAACACAAGCTTTAAAAGACACCATAGATGAGATAGATCTAACTGATATTTATAGAACATTCCACCCAAAAGTGACAGAATACACTTTCTTCTCAAGTGCACATGGAACAGTCTCCAGGATAGATCACATCTTGGGTCACAAATCAAGCCAGGTAAATTTAAGAAAATTGAAATCATATCAAGCATCTTTTCTGACCACAACGCTATGAGATTAGAAATAAATTACAGGGAAAAAAAGTAAAAACACACAAACACAAGGAGACTAAACAATACATTACTAAAAAACCAAGAGATCACTGAAGAAATTAAAGAGGAAATCAAAAAATACCTAGAGACAAAGGACAATGAAAACACGACAATCCAAAACCTGTGGGATGCAGCAAAAGCTAAGAGGGAAGTTTATAACAATACAATTCTACTCCAAGAAACAAGAAAAACCTCAAATAAACACTCTAACCTTACACCTAAAGGAACTAGAGAAAGAAGAACAAAGAAAACCCAAAGTTAGTGGAAGGAAAGAAATCATAAAGATCAGAGCAGAAATAAATGAAATAGAGATGAAGAAAACAATACCAAAGATCAATAAAACTAAAGCTTTGTTCTTTAAGAAGATAAGCACAATTGATAAACCTTTAGCCAGACTCATGAAGAAAAAGAGGGAGAGGACTCAAATCAATAAAAATAGAAATGAAAAAGAAGTTACAACAGGCACTGCAGAAATACAAAGCATCACAAGAGGCCACTACAAGCAACTCTATGCCAATAAAATGAACAACCTGGAAAAAATGGACAAATTCTTAGAAAAGTACAACCTTCCAAGACTGAACCAGGAAGAAATAGAAAATATGAACAGACCAATCACAAGTAATGAAATTGAAACTGTGATTAAAAATCTTCCAACAAACAAAAGTCTAGGACCAGATGGCTTCACAGACAAATTCTATCAAACATTTAGAGAAGAGCCAACACCATCCTTCTCAAACTCTTCCAAAATATTGCAGAGAAGGGAACACTCTTAAACTCATTCTATGAGGCCACCATCACCCTAATACCAAAACCAGACAAAGATGCTACAAAAAAAGAAAATTACAGACCAATATCACTGATGACTATAGATGCAAAAATCCTCAACAAAATACTAGCAAACAGAATCCAACAACACATTAAAAGGATCATACACCATGATCAAGTGGGATTTATCCCAGGAATTCAAGGATTCTTCAATATACTCAAATCAATCAATGTGATACACCATATTAACAAACTGAAGAATAAAAACCATATGATCATCTCGATATATGCAGAAAAAGCCTTTGACAAAATTCAACACCCATTTATGATAAAAACTCTCCAGAAAATGGGCACGGAGGGAACCTACCTCAACAAAATAAAGGCCATATATGACAAATCCACAGCAAACATCATTCTCAATGGTGAAAAACTGAAAGCATTTCCTCTAAGAGCAGGAACAAGACAAAGATGTCCAGTCTCACCACTCTTATTCAACATAGTTTTGGAAGTCCTAGCCATGGCAATCAGAGAAGAAAAAGAAATAAAAGGAATACAAATTGGAAAAGAAGTAAAACTGTCACTGTTTGCTGATGACATGATATTATACATAGAAAATCCTAAAGATGCCACCAGAAAACTACTAGAGCTAATCAATGAATCTGGTAAAGTTGCAAGATACAAAATTAATGCACAGAAATCTCTTGCATTCCTATACACTAACAATGAAAGATCAGAAAGAGAAATTAAGGAAACAATCTCATTCACCATTGCAACAAAAGGAATAAAATACCTAGGAATAAACCTACCTAAGGAAGTAAAACACCTGTACTCAGGAAACTATAAGACACTGATGAAAGAAATCAAAGATGACACAAACAGATGGAGAGATATACCATGTTCTTAGATTAGAAGAATCAATATTGTGAAAATGACTGTACTACCCAAAGCCATCTACAGATTCACTGCAATCCCTATCAAATTACCATGGCATTTTTGACAGTACTAGAACAAAAAATCTTAAAATTTGTATGGAGACACAAAAGACCCCCAATAGCTAAAGCAATCTTGAGGGAAAAAAATGGAGCTGGAGGACTCAGACTCCCTGAATTCAGACTATAATACCAAACTACAGTAATCAAGACAATATGGTACTGGCACAAAAATATGTATCAGTGGAACAGGATAGAAAGTCCAGAGATAAACCCAAACACCTATGGTCACCTAATCTATGACAAAGGGAGCCAGAATATACAATGGAGAAAAGACAGTCTCTTCAATAAGTGGTGCTGGGAAAACTGGACAGCTACCTGTAAAAGAATGAAACTAGAACAGTCCCTAACACCATACACAATAATAAACTCAAAATGGATTGAAGACCTGAATGTAAGACTGGACATTATAAAACTCTTAGGGGAAAACATAGGAAGAACACTCTTTCACATATATCACAGCAAGATCTTTTTTGATCCACCTCCTAGAATAATGGAAATAAAAACAAAAATAAACAAATGGGACCTAATGAAACTTAAAAGCTTTTGTACAGCAAAGGAAACTATAAACAAGATGAAAAGACAACCCTCAGAATGGAAGAAAATATTTGCAAATGAATCAACAGAAAAATTAATCTCCCAAATGTATAAACAGCTCATGCAGCTCAATATTAGAAAAACAAACAACCCAATCAAAAAATGGGCAGAAGACCTAAATAGACATTTCTCCAAAGAACACATACAGATGGCCAAGAAGCACATGAAAAGATGCTCAACATCACTAATTATTAGAGAAATGCAAATCGAAACTGCAATGAGGTATTACTTCACACTGGTTAGAATGGGCATCATCAGAAAATCTACAAACAATAAATGCTGGAGAGGGTGTGGAGAAAAGGGAACCCTCTTGCACTGTTGGTGGGAATGTAAATTGATACAGCCACTATGAAGAACAGTATGGAGGTTCCTTAGAAAACTAAAAATAGAATTACCATATGACCCAGCAATCCCACTACTGGGCATATACCCTGAGAAAACCATACTTCAAAACGAAACATGCACCCCAATGTTCATTGTAGCACTATTTACAATAGCCAGGTTATGGAAGCAACCTAAATGCCCATCAACAGACGAATGCATAAAGAAGATGTGGTACATATATACAATGGAGTATTACTCAGCCATAAAAAGGAACGAAATTGGGTCATTTGTTGAGACGTAGATGGACTTAGAGACTGTCATACAGAGTGAAGTAAGTCAGAAAGGGAAAAGCAAATACCATATATTAACACATATATGTGGAATCTAGAAAAATGGTACAGATGAACCAGTTTGCAAGGCAGCAATAGAGACACAGATGTAGAGAACAAATGCATGGACACCAAGGGGGAAAAGCGGGGGAGGGGTTGTGGTGGTGGGATGAATTGGGAGATTGGGACTGCATATATACACTAATATGTATAAAATAGATGACTAATAAGAGCCTGCTGCATAAAAAATAATTCAGAAAACAAAACAGAACAAAAAATAACAAACAAAAAAAAAGAATTTCAAAATTTCATTTTCACAGGGTATATTTTATTTGCTTCATGTGTACATTCAGTAAACTCCATGAGGGCAGAAGCAGATGCAAAACTTTTCTAGGGATGCTTGTGGAAGGACATATTTCCAGATGCCTTCCTCTGCCTTTGATTTGGAATGACGACCATACCCAGTGTGGGTCAATGTCTTCACCCTATAAGCCTCTTGTTTGGGGAATAACAAAGGTCTAACTAGCTTAATGAAAGATAAAACTGGGAGTCACTTTCAGGAGAAGATAATTGCATAACACTGCCAGAGATCCTGTCACTACACTGAGACTTAAGGAAGTTACTGGCCTTTTGAAGGAAATCGATCTTTTAGTATTTGAACAATTAATTAAATATTGGGGAGCTTTTGCCCACTATTAAGTCTATATGGCCCCAAATAGAAACTTTATGGTCAAAAAATGAGTCTGTGACTCCATATTCACCACTCTTTATTCTTCAAGTCTTTTTGAAGGCTCTCATCCATTGCTAATAGGAATAGATATTTGCAGAATCTTATGGAGAATAATTTGGAAAATTCTATCAATATTACACAATTTAATATGCATATTGATACCAGAAATTCCAGTTCCAAGAATGTATCCTATAGGTTACTTACCATTGGCACACAGGTATTCTATGCAAACTGGTTATAATAGGAAAAGATAGGAAATGACCCAAATGTTCATCAGTGAGCAACTGGTTAAATATATCTATATGAAGAAATAATGCAGTTGTAAAGAAAAGGATGAAAAATCAGCTCTCAATGGCTGATCAGAAAGATTTTAAAGACAACGTTAGGTTTCAAAAAAGCAAAGTACAGAACAGTATGTAGAGCCAGCTACCATTATTTATATAGGGAAAAAATAAAGAATGTGTATCTTATTTGCATATATATGCATCAAAAATCACTGGAAATAAGAAACAAATAATAGTCATTTCCTATTTCAGGGTAGGGAGGGAACTGGGCAGCTGGGCACAGCAGTGGAAGGGAAGATTTTCTCTGCAATACTTTTTATACGTTTGACTTTTGAACCATGCTTAATGTATTTGCATTAAATAAATAAATGTAATTTAAGATAATCTTTAAAGATGCTTATTATGCGTACAGGCTTTGGTCAACACACAGCTCTGCTTTCTAGAAGTTTCTAACCCCGTCGATGAAATAAAAGGCAACCAGTAACCATAACATAGTGGTAAAAATGCCATCACACTGACATGCCACATTTCACCAAATCTAAAACACTATTAATTCTTTCACAGCATTATATGACATGCCACTAGGAAAAGGAAGAATGTGGCCTATTAAATTAGGGCACAATGCTTCCTTTTCACTTAGAATTTTCATTTTATGCTTAATGAGAGATCTGTTTTAGATACTCATTTGTACATAGATTTTTATCATATATCACTCTTGCATGATATATGACATTGTATAAGAAAAATTAAAGTGAAATAAATTAGTTAAAGAATTTTTAAAACTTTCTCTTATTGCATTCTGAATCTTTTTCACACAGTATTGTCCCCTGTGCTATCAAAAGCATTGGTGATCCTACATTTTTTGAAAGAGTGTTCCATTAATATTTCTAGAATTTTCTTCCAAGCTGCTGAAACCTGATCTGCCAATTTTGATGCATAGACCCAGGCAAACACAACTGTATCATGACTGCTGTACAACCAATAGTGATTGTAACATGAATCCAAGTTCCAGAGGCACTGAAATGTAAAAAAAAAAAAAACAAAAAGTGCTTTTTTTCTTCTTTCAAAATTTATTTTATTGAAGTATAGTTAATTTATAATGTTGTGTTCATTTCTGCCGTACAGGAAAGTGATTCGGTTATACATATATATACATTCTTTTTCATTTTCCATATGATTTATCACAGGATACTGAATATAGTTCCCTTTGCTATACAGTAGGACCTTGTTTATCCATTGTCTATATAATAGTTTGCTGCTGCTAATCCCCAACCTCCCACTCCATTCCTCCCCCAATGCCCCTCCCACTTGGCAACCACAAGTCTGTTCTCTATGTCTGTGAGTCTTTCTTTTTCATAGATAATTATTTGTGACGTATTTTAGATTACACATATCAGTGATATCATATGATATCTGTCTTTCTCTGTCTGACTTACTTCACTTAATATGATCATCTCCAGGTCCATCCATGTTGCTGTAAATGGCAGTATTTCATTCTCTTTATGGCTGAGTAGTATTCCATTATATATATGTACCACATCTTCTTTATCCATTCCTCTGTCAATGGACAAAAATAGGCTTCTTATAATTGTTTAAATGTGATAGATGAGCAGTTTCAAGACAGAATAGGTCCCTGGGGCACTACAGAAGACTCCTTGAGGAGGCAGAATTGAGGCTGGACTTTTAAAAATGAGAGGGATGTTGGAGACAGGAATGAACGGGATGAATGAGTCATGAAAAACAAATAGCTTGAAATGGAAGTAGAAATTGCATTTGAGGGAGGGAAGGAAGGAAGACCATGTGACCTGGAGGGAAGGGCTTGTGAAAGGAAGTAAGTGTGGATGGGAGAGTTGTCAAAACTGGAGATTTGGAAGCACTCATTTGGAGAACATATTGGTCCAGAAACTTAACCACACTGAAGAGTAGAGGGAACAAACAAACACAGCATCAAAAGAAAACAGAAAAAATGGAGAGAGAATCTTGGGCCATAGAATTTTCATGCCAGGAGGACTATTACAGATAATCTGGTTCATGTTTTCAGTTTTACAGGTAAAGAAAGGGAATTCAGAGAGGGTACGTGACAGATTGCCAGTGGCACAGCAAACACTGAACCTTGGGTGTTGATTTCCTGAGCAGGCTCTTCCTAATAGACCATCACAGCCAACAGAGAGGAAGTCGTTTCAAGCAGGCAGGTGGCAGTGAAGAAGAGGAAGCCTGAGGAGGCACTGAGGTGACCAGTACAGATTATTGATGACCTGCAAGTGTCTACTTTGCAGAGTGGTCTGGGTAGGAAAGACTGTGAAAAGTTAAAGAAAGCGGGGTGTTTCTCAGTTAGAGGCACCATCAGGAAAGATCTCATTAATTTTCAATATTTCCTTTCAAAGGGCTCAGTATTTGATGTTGTATTTTCAATAAAGCCTCCAAGACCCTGCTTTTGCCAGTGGAGGTCAGGCAAAAAATAAAAAAATCCTTCACAAAGGATTCAATAGTATCATTTCCTGGAAATCCTTCAAAATAATGGGACATAGTGCCCGCTTCAGCAGCACATATACTAAAAATAATGGGACATATTGTTCCTTGGGCAAGACAGAAAATTATCAACAGGTGGCAGTCACACCCAGTTTCAAATGCAGCCTCTCACCGCTTTATAAAGAAACCATTGTTTTCTTACACATAGAAATTGACTAAAGGGGACAGTAACCAATAATGGTCTTGCTTATGGGTTTTCAGTTTGCATCTCTGTGGAACTTCATTCTTGGCATAGGAAATGATCAATACTGCTTTCCTGCACATCCCCTATACTAAACAGTGTGTTTAGGTGCCTGCAAGGGATTTCTCTTAGAAGAAAAAGAAATCACATCTACTGCAAAAAAGTTATCTTGCTGATATGGCTGCTACAGGTACCATGGTAAGTAAGCCACTTAGTATCTTAGGGACAACCTCACAATTGAGGACATAAAATTAAAGCAGTGAGATGGCATTTAATATTGAAAAATATGTATTTGATTGGCAAAAATGTAAAATATTCATAATATCCAGAGAATTGGGACTCTGGAAGTGTGAATTAGTATAGTTACTTTTTATGGCCGTTTACTAGTCTCTGTTAACACTGAAATGGAGCCTGCTCCCTAGGACTCAGCAGCTCTGCTTCCCAGTGTCCATCTGCAGAACAGTTCACACATACACACACACACACACACATACAGGAGGTCTGTTCAAGGGTATTGGCAATGGCTTTGTTTTTAATGGTAAAAAATATAAACTGGGGACAAGCCAGATGTACATGTGAAAATATCAATGGGGGGACTTCCCTGGTGGTCCAGTGGTAAAGAATCCACCTTTCAATGCAAGGGACACGGGTTCGATCCCTGGTCTGGGAACTGAGATCCCACACGTCTTGGGGCAACTAAGTCCACACGCCACAACTACTGAGCCTGCGTGCCATAACTAGAGAGAGAAAAACCTGCATGCCACTACTAGAGAAGCCTGTGTGCCACGACAAAGATTCTGTGTGCCACAACTAAGACCCAACACAGCCAAAAATTAAAAAATCAATGGGCCTACAAGACATACTACTGAATTTTAAAAAGTTGTAGATAGATATGTTTAGTCTAATGTCATTTATGTGTGTGTGTGTGTGTGTGTGTGCGCACAGGTAAGCTCTAACAGACCTTACCAGGGAGAATGTGGGGTAAAGCACCAGAAATGGGACTTAGATGGGGGGAGGAAGGAAGAAAATTTTCTCTTTATTTATAATGGTTGACATTTTACAAGGAAAATGTATTTTTATATAACTTATGAAATTTACATTTTTTTAAAGAAAAGGTAGCTTATTAGATGCTGTCAGAATCTCTGATTCATTTAGGAAGTTACAAATTTGGTGCCTTTATGTAGGTATGGCCTTAGATTAAAATGAGCATTAGTCCTTTTTTTCCTATATTTTTCTACAGTGGCATTATATCTATCACTAAAAAATGATAAAGACTTTGAAATAACTTTATATTTAAAATAAAGATTAAAAACAAAAAATAAAAACGAAAGCAAAACAAGCATAAGATTCCTTTCAACCCTGACATATCTTTGAGACTATAAGATGTATATTACTTTAAGACTTGAGTGTTAATATCTAGAGGACCAAATTGGCTTGTAGAACAACAGACAAGTGCATTTGCCTAGTTTCCAAGACCCTAATGATACAGATGCTGAATGTAGCTTGAGGCATCTTTCATCAATGCCAAACCTTCAGAATGAAAAAGAACTTGGCTCATTGACAGATATATCTGCCAAGTCCCAATTTGCAAGCACAATTCAGTTCATTTGCACTTCTCTCTTGATCCTGAGGGTTGCTCTATTAAGAAAGAATAAAACAATTATATTGTTCCTTGGTTGGAGGAAGCTATGACTTTGGTCACTATCATCCTTAATAACAAAAATATCCAGAAATATATTTAAATTGGATTGAACACTCTTCTGGTGACCTCTTAGGAGGTTCATTCTGAAAGACAGGGTTTCCTCACTGGAATAAGCCATGAATGCCAAAGTGTTATTCTACCTCAATAATTTTGTCAAATAAGCATCAGTCCTGATTTCATGAATGAGGATTTTCTAGTGCTCATTTCCCTGAGGGCTTGAAGTAATCATCCAATGGATCTCCTATCAATAAAAAGTAGAATAGATACCTACTGTCTGAGATTTAAATATTGAGGATATGGTGTGCTCAGGAAGCTCTGCTGTTCATACAAAGAAATGATGGAACTCAGTAAAAGAATTGACATGAATCATCGTCAACAGATTGCTGACGGATGGGATGCCTGGGACAGCTGTTGTTCTGCCTACCCAGGCTCTGTTCCTTTCTCCTGGTCTAGGTTCCTGATTTGTAAAGCCGAATCTGGCCTCTGTACCCCGACACAGAATTAAATCTCGGAGACAGAGTTTTGGTGAAGTACAAAAGAATAGCTTTGGGCTTCCCTGGTGGCACAGTGGTTGAGAGTCTGCCTGCCGATGCAGGGGACACGGGTTCGTGCCCCGGTCCGGGAAGATCCCATGTGCTGCAGAGCAGCTGGGCCCATGAGCCATGACCGCTGAGCCTGTGCATCCAGAGCCTGTGCTCCGCAATGGGAGAGGCCACAGCAGTGAGAGGCCTGCGTACCACAAAAAAAAGAAAAGAAAGAATAGCTTTATTGCTTTGCCAGACAAAGGGGGCCACAGCAGGCTAATTCCATTAAAACTGTGTGTCCTGATGTGGAGGGGGTAGTGAGGAGTTTTATAGTAATGGTTCAAAGAGGGTGTGATCAGCTCATGGACACTCTTCTGACTGGTTGGTGGTGAGGTAATCGGGAGTCAGCATCATCAACCTTCTGTTTCCAGCTGGTCTGGGGTCTACGCTCTTGTGGGCAGCATACAGTTAATTTCTCCCACCTGGTGGGGGTTTCAGTATCTGCAAAACAGCTCAAAGATATTGTTATGTGTATCACTTGAGGGGGAACCAGGACCCTGCCCCAAGGCTGCACTATTGTTTCTTGACTTCTCCCCCCTTGTCTCCACATCCTCTCCCTTCCCTGATTAGCAACTGTTTGGACCTGCCCTTTGGAACTCAGGGAAGGTCATGGAGGTTGAATGAAGCCTATTTCCTGTAATCAAGAAATGGGGGACACAGGAAGGCTTTTGTGCCCAGGAGTCCCACAGGGTCCTGCTCAGTTTCATTTCCTTTGTGGAAACAGCCCTCTCCCACTCTCAGAGGTTTGGGTTGGATTCTGCCCACCACCTGGCTCTGGGAGTGAGCCTGTGACTAGATCTGGCCATCAGAGAATTGTATGCCACTGGTCCTGGGAATTGATTCAGAGATAGGCCTTTGACCCAAGCCAAGCTAATGAGAAACCAGGATGCTTTGCTGGCAGTGCTGGGGAAAAGGTACATGCATTGTGCTGGTGGAGTGATTTCCAGGGTTCTAGGTCACCTGTCTACGGAGAGTGCCTGCCTACAAATAAAGCCAGCACTGAGAGGAGCAGAGCCAAGACATGGGGCACTGTCCTGATGGCATCTTTGAGACCTGAAGTCAGAACTCTGCCTTGAACCTTTTAGTTATATGGGTCATTTTGGTTTTGTTTGTAATTTGAGTGATATTTTGGCCACTGGCAACCAAAAGAATTTTGACTGATAACACCAGGAATACAGTGTGTTGATATATTGATGGGCAAGCCTGTCCAGAGGTTGCCCTTCTGCTCTGCTTACTTAAGCACTAATTCTTTGTTTCAAAGTTCAGTGAAAATATTATCTTATCCTTACAGTCTTCTAGACCTCACCAGGCCGTGGTGAAACTTTCTCATTTGAATTCCTGAGCACTTTTTTTTAAATAAGTTTTTTTGTGTGTGTGTGGTATGCAGACCTCTCACTGTTGTGGTCTCTCCCGTTGTGGAGCACAGGCTCCGGACACGCAGGCTCCGCGGCCATGGCTCACGGGCCTAGCCGCTCCACGGCATGGGGGATCTTCCCAGACTGGGGCACGAACCCGCGTCCTCTGCATCGGCAGGCGGACTCTCAACCACTGCGCCACCAGGGAAGCCCTAAATAAGTTTTTTTTTGTTTGGATTTTTTGTTTATTTAAGAGTAGGCAGAGATTGTAATGGTCAGTTACGATCCCTATTTGTTTTTTCTAATATATTTACATATCCTCTCTCCATATTGACTATAATGGATCTCAAGCTTAGGAACCACATGTAATGTGCCTTTTTATCTCAGTGCTCTATGCAGATTAGGGTCTCAATAAATGTTTGTGGATGACACATATAAGGGCCACAGCATCTGTGATCCAGCTTTGTTATTCCATCTCAACGACCCTCAACACATGCCTAGCATATACACAGACCCCCAACCAAGCATGCATGTACCATGTACACATACCCCCAGCCAAACATGTATATACCATGTACACATACCCCAAACCAAACATGCATATACCATGTACACAGACCCCCAGCCAAGCATACATATACCATGTACACATACCCCTAGCCAAACATACATAACTATGTACACAGACCCACAGCCAAACATGCATATACCGTGTACACAGACCTGCGGCACACGTACACACATGTACATATACCCAAAACATACATGGACACACCATATACATGAACTTTCAACCAAACACATATACCATGTGCACAGATACCCACACATACATGTATACTCAGTTCACTGATGCAGGGTGAGCTGCTTCTTGTGTGTTGCCTTGAAGACCCTATTTGGGAGAGGATGATTCTAGACACTGAGTTCCTTATAATTCAGTAATGGCTGGACTATAGTAACAGAACTGTCTGGCTCCTCCACCCGCCACCCAGATGAAATGAAAGGCAGGAGGAGGGAGAGAGGCCCCTTGAGGAGAAAGGAGAGTCTGACTGAGGAACAGCCCACCCACATGAGGGCCTGTTTTGCTCACCAGCTCCAGAGTGGAAAGGGTGAAATGAATTCTTGCTGCACTATAAATACTTGTTAGAGCAAACACACAGACTCACCCTGGCCCGGGCCCTGAACTAAATTACACAGGAGTTGTAAGGAGCAGGGTCTGGATCTGGGTGGGTGAGAATTTTAATAACAACGCGAAGTGTGACTCAGGCTGTCTCCCTTCGGGCACTGAAACTCTCTTGACCTGGGTTTCATCATCCGGTGCGGAAAGGCTCCGAAGAGCCAGGCTTAATTTCCTTCTCTTTCTTCTCTGGTTGAGTGACATGAAAAGTTATATAAGGCAATTTCTACCAAAGAAAAAGATGGGTTAGCACAAAGCTTTAAAGGAAACAGTCGACAAGTGGGAACACCCAGGGCCTAAGGAGTCACTGAGAAGGTGGGGTTTTAGCAGCTCCTGCCCTGCAGACACCACCCAAGGGCCTCCTCCTGGTGGAAGTTCACAGACAAGGATGGAAAAGCCAACCTTTCCCGAGTATGTGCAGCAGCGGCTCCACGTGACACACTTTGCACACCGCCCCGCACTCTACCTTGCCATGGGTTCAGCTAAAAGCCACTTAAAAAAGCCATGGGAGCCAGAAGCTTCAGGCTTCTAGCATGTTCAGCGTAGCCGGGTCATCTCTCCCTCTCTCCTCCCCCACCGCATCCAAGGAGCTGATGATGGGAATCGGGGCTGAGACGAACAGGAGGCCGGAAGGGGCGCTGCCTGCCCATAGCGCTGGTCAGGCACACGCGGGAGAGCTATCCCCGTGGGACGCGCCTGCCAGGAGGGACGTGGGCAGCGGCACAGTGACTGTCTCGTTATCCTCAGCACCAAGCTTGAGAACTCCAGGCCACCTGAGCAGCGCATCCCATTCCCAGGCTTTTGTTACTGGCTCCTGACTCCCGTGTCTCCTGGTCCTTCACCTGCGTGGCTGGAGATCTCAAAAAGAGGAAAGGGAATAGAGGAACAGGTTTTCCTGAATCATCATTTCCTTCATTTTGTGCAGAAATGACACAGTGATCATAGTGGATGAGGGTTTTTTCTGTCCTTCCGTCTAATCACTTGCCTACCAGGAATAAGACCGTCCACATTATCTTTTTCAAGGAGGTGTTTGCCCCCAGCCTGTGGCTCTCCCTGACGGCTCCGGCATCCTCATTTTCTCTCTCAGAGAAGAAAGTGGTGACACAAATCTGCCCTCTACTGGCAATGAGAAGAATTTACGGTGTGAAAAAAAGAACCGAACCCCCGAGAAAGGGGATGATGGAGACTTGACTGCTTTTCCCAAAGCTGAACAACAGATTTAGATTTTGCCAGTACTGCTCAGACTGAGTATGCAGAAGTGTCTACCAAATGTTGACGTGTTACTCAATAAATGTAATGGCTTGTGGGAGAGTAAAGAAGTAACATCCAGAAGTGGGAAATCACTGGGTTTGAAATCAGCTGTGCATGGCCCTGAAGTCATGTGACTTTCAGTTGCTCAATCCTCAGCTATATCAAATGGGGACAAAAGTACCTACAGCATGAGAATGTGATGAAAATTAAGGACATTTGGGGACACATTATTTGTCTTACAATTGCACTTCATGGTCTCAGCATCAGGGCTCGGTGTTCAAACATCTCGATTCAGCAGCCCAACTGCCACCTCTGCCACTTACTAGATATATGACCTGGGGTGTGCTTTCCAACTCTTTTCCTCAGTGTCCTCATCTGTTACCCAAGGATAATGTATCTGCCTCATAGGGTCATTTTGAAGTGAACCAATGTTTGCAAAGTGGTTGGAATCATATCTAACACAGTGAAAATATGTGTTAAAAAATACATCATAGGGTTTCCCTGGTGGCTCAGTGGTTGACAGTCCACCTGCCGATGAAGGGGACATGGGTTCGTGCTCCGGTCCAGGAGGATCCCACATGCCATGGAGCAGCTGGGCCTGTGAGCCATGGCCGCTGGGCCTGTGTGTCCGGAGCCTGTGCTCCACAACAAGAGAGGCCACAACAGTGAGAGGCCCGCGTACAGCAGAAAACAAAAACAAAAACAAACAAAAAAAATCATAGTCCACAGTCAAACTAAAAAGTGTGACTTGAGCAAGTGTTACATGTACAGCACAGGGTTAGAAGCGCAAAACTCTATAACCTAGCCAGGGAATAATAGTAAAAATACCTAGGATTTGTTAAGCCCTTGCAAACTGACATGCTTAGGAGCATTTTCTATGTATTTCTCTGTTTACTATCAATACTAAACAGCAGCTAGATACTGAAGACACACACTGTATGACTCATTTACATGAAACCTGAAAAAGACTTAACTTAAAATGATAGAACACAAATCAGTGAATGCCTTAGGGCAGTGTGTGGGGACAGGGATTTGACTGGTAAAAGACACAAATAAGTCTCCTGAGGTCACAGAAATGGTCTCCATCTTGATCGTAAATGTGTATACATTTGTTAAGACTCATTGAACTGCATACTTAAAGTGTGTTCACTTTATTTATGTAAGTTTTACCTCAGTAAAGTTGATTTAAAAAAACTTAAGAAACATATCAATAAATTGAAATGTATGGAATTTAGTTGGGTCTAGATTAGAGAGCAAAGGTTAAAAAAATATTTAAGACAATCAGATACAACAGAATATGTAACCTTAAAAGATTTCACCAGTAAAATTAAAAAATGAAAGTACATGAATTAAGTAGGTGTAAGAAACTATAAAAACGGTAATATGAACTCCAGTTAGGAGAATTTAATAAAAATAAAATTAGAACTTAAACAAAGAAAAACTGAAACCTGATTAAAAAAAGAACAATAAGTATATAAAACTCTGAAAACCTTGGGAAAACAAAGAAAAATCTTAAATATACAACATTAGAAATTATTTTCTAAAAGCTACAAACACATGTATATCTGAATATAAAATGGTTATAAAAGAATACTGAAAGAAATGGATGATTTCTAATAAAACATCACTAGAATTAACCCAAAGAGGGACTTTTCTGGCCGTCCAGTGGTTAAGACTTCACCTTCCAATGCAGGGGGTGTGGGTTCAATCCCTGGTTAGGGAGCTAAGATCCCACATGCCTCGTGGCCAAAAAAAAAAACCAAAACATAAAACGGAAGCAATATTGTAACACATTCAATAAAGACTTTAAAAATAGTCCACATCAAAAAAAAATTTTTTTAATGAAAAATGAAGAACCCAAAGAGAGGTAGACATTTTGAAGCAATCGTTAAAAGAATAATATACTAACATGCTTGGTGATAAACAGCCAGTGCCTCCCAGGTGACCCCAGTTGTCATAGCCTCTCCACTAGGGACCCCTTGCAACCCTCCTCCCAGCAACAGCCCATCAGACATAGGGTTAATGCCTAGCACAATGGCAGGTCACCAGCTCTAAAGCTAGAGTCTATTTGGTTGGTCAGAGCCTATCTTACCATATCACACCAGCCTTAGGAGATTGCCCTCTTTATAACAATCTGAGCCTAGAACCTAATTTCATTTTAAATGTAAACACAAAAGTAGCATGGTTTAAATAATAACTGATTTTTATAAATGCAACTACCATTTAAATAAATGGAAGATTATATTTGTTTGGATCAAAATATTAGAGTTGTTTTGCATTTCAGCCTAGTGGTATTTGAATCACCAGCCCACATGTATCAGTTAACATTTGTTACAGTCACATTCATGATATTTCTACCTACAGTCAGTCAAGTATTTGACTATTCATGTTTTCTAGTACAGTTGTGCTCAAGTACTTTCTTATCAAAATTCATAGCATTTTATTATGAATTACTTTTTCAAATGTCTCCTTTGTATTTCAGTTGATCATATTTACTTTATAGAATTGTGAATGTAGGCAGTTTTTTAATCTATGAATTTCATTTTAGAATAGTAAAAGGGGTGCTATGAACTGAATTGTGTCCCTCCCCAAATTCATATGTTGAAGACTTAACCTCCAGCGCGATGGTATTTGGAGACAGACTTTGGGAAGTGATTAGGATCAGACGAGGTTGTGAGGATGGGGCCCTCATAGAGGGATTAGTGCCCTTGGAAGAAGAGACCAGAGATATCAGCCTTCTCTCTCTCCCTGCTCACAGGCATGGAGGGAAGGCCATGTGAGTTCACAGTTCCCTACAAGCCAAGGGAAGAGGCCTCAGGGTGCAATCTACCCTGCCAGCCCCTTGGTCTTAGAAGTCCCAGCCTCCAGAGCTGTGAGAAAATAAATTTCTGCTGTGTAAGCTAAAAGTCTGTAGTGTTTCATTATGGTAGCATGAACAGACTGAGAGGGCATTAGGATTAATAGGATTAGGATGTTGATTTCACACCAAAACTCTCCCATTAAATGCCCATTCAAGGACAAATTTTTCACTATGAAACCTGGTGTTCACTCACCCTTTGTAACAGCATCCAGACTTTCCCAGGTGTATCATCTCTCCCCTATTGTATTGTACCTGGATTACTTGACCTCCCCATTGGGAAGTTGAAGTAGAGCTATAGCCTCTCATTGTCCTAACATTACCAAGTGTGGGTGAAAGACTGAAGTTCAGCAAGTTGGAACTGCCCTTCCACGACTTTGAATCTTGAAAAAACTGATGTATAAATGGAAGAAAATACCTAGTAGTGCCCTAGTGCCACGCCTGGTTCTTCAGCCTTTGTCAACACCCTTCCAATAAATTCTCCCTGTGGTTTAAGGAGACATTGTTTTCGAGATCCTAACTGAAGCAGTAAGGAGAGGAAACAAAATAAGTGTTACATATAGTAGAAATAAAGACACAAGATACACATTATTTGTTGATGGCATGCATGATCGACTATCTAGAAACCCTAAGAAACTTTATTAAAATTTGAGTGCAAACTAGAGAATGTAGTAAGAGAGCTGTTTTTAAAATATCAGCAATAAATTATAAAATGAAAAATACAAAGTCTCCATACACATAATAAATCTATATAATACATAGAAATAAATTTAGCAACAATAGATTAAGATCTAAAAAAGAAAAGCATAAAATGTTTTTAAAAGATACTATTATTTAAAGATATAGTACCCTTCCATCCTGGAAAGGGTTAATATCACAAAAAGATCAATTTAATCCAAATTAATAAAATTAAAATTCACAGCCTGTTTTTTGTGTTTTTTTTTTCCTTCTGAGGTGGAGTAAGGAGAAAGGTGTAAAAGTATTTAAAGATCAACATCTTCCCCCAGATATGGCAAAATATTGTTTGGGGGTAGAGTGGGGAAGGAAGATATTAAAATATCAGAAAGTTATAGATATTAAAACATTTATTCCAGGTAAAGACTTAAACACAAATGTGCAAACAATAAAAATGTTGGAAAATAATTTAAGAGACCTTTGGAGTGATAACACCTTTTAAAACAATGCAGGAAACACAAAAGTCCAAAGAGAAAATGATGGATATCTTCTAGTAAATAAAAGTTAAGTATTTCTATACAGATATCCTAAAAATATATCATAAAATTAAAGTAATAGACTATTCCCATTCATGATAAAATTGGACTGAGTATTTAATTAATCTGAAAAAGAATATCTCCCAAAACTTACAGAAACATTGGGATACCACTACATGCCCACCAGAATGGCAGAAATTAAATATAATGTCAAGTGAAAGTCGATCAAGTACAACTTTCATGCACTGCTTGTGGGATTAAAAATTCCTTCAGCCAGACTGGAAAACTGCTTGGCAATATCTATTAAAGATAAATACCTGATGTAGGACTTCTACCCTGGTATATTCTCAGAAGAAATACATACACATGTTTATCAAAAGACATGTACCAGATTGAACATAGCAGTTCTACTTGTAATAGCTCCAAACTGGAAGCTACCAATAAAGGTGGAAGCTATAAGATCCAGCAATCCCACTTCTGGCTGCATATCCAAAGGGAATGAAAACGGGTTATTGAAGAGATATCTTCACTCCTATGTTTATGCACCATTCACAATAGCCAAGCTGTGGAAACAACCTAAATGCCCATCAATGGATGAATGTTTTATATATAGAGAGAGAGACACACACACACACACAGACACACACAGACATACAGTGGAATACTCTTAAGCCATGAGAAAAAAGAAAATTCTGCCATTTGCAACCATATGGATGGAACTTGAAAATATTATGCTAAGTGTGATAAGTCAGACAGAGAAAGACAAATGTATGATTTCTTTTAAGTGGTAGCTAAAACAAAACAAAACAAAACCCTGAACTCATAAAAGCAGAGAGTAAAATGGTGGTTAACAGGGGCTGGGAGTGGGGGAATGGGAAAGATGTTGTTTAAAGGTACACACTTGCAACTAGTAGACAAATAAGTCCTGGAGATCTAATACACAATACAGTGATTATAGACAACAAAAATATATAAACATTGCAATTGCTGAGACTAGGTCTTAACTGTTCCCAACACTAAAAGAAATGATTATGTGATGTAACAGAGGTGTTAGCAAATACTATAATGGCAATCATATTGCAATATAAATGGTTCAAATCAATAAGGAATACATCTTAAGCTTGCACAGTTTATATGTCAAATATAACTCAGTTTTAAAAACTTGGCCATATGACTGGGGGAAAATTACTTTATTTAACTTCAGCTTCCTTTTTTGTAAAATGGAGTTAATGGTGGTACTTACCTTGTAGGTTTATGAAGGTTAACTGATAAAAGATAAAGTTTGCAGAATTTTTTCTGTTACATAGTAAGCACTCAGTAAAGAGCAGTAACATTAGTAGGAGGAGGAAGAGGAGTGGACATAGGAGCAATAGTAATACCACCAGTATTAAAGAGTAAAAAAGAAATCTACAAGTAGCACCAATTTTTATCTATTAGATTGATACAAGTTTAAGAGACTGATGACATGCAGAGTGTGTGGAAATAGATGTTCACTTGTGTCTGGTAGAAGTGAGAACTGCTGCCTCACTTGAAAAAGTAACTACATTTATTACAATTACAATTAAAAATATTCAAGCTTTTGACCTAACAATCCCATGTTAGAAACACATGTTATAAGAATAAATGAAAAAAAAATGAAAAAAAAAAAAAAAAGAATAAATGAATGTTAATTATTTCGCTAATTTGGGGAGGGAAATTAACATTAAAAGAAAAGATTAAAGCACACCAATGTTGAAATATTCATAAAAAGAAACTTAGAAAATGTGGTTAGGAATGTTAGGGGAAAGAAAGAAAAATCTGCTCATGCCTTCCCACTGCTTCTGGGTTCAGTCTAAACCCTAACAGCACAGAAGGCCTTGCCTCCTTCTCCAGCTAGACCTCTCATCCTCGATGACTGGTTGTATTGTGTTTCTTTCACTTCCTCTGCTGTGCCCTGTGATCTGACATCCCCAGGCTTTGGGAGCATGCTGTTTCTTTTCATGAAAAGATCAGTTACTAGCACACCTACTGCTTCTCACCTGATTTCTTTGTCTGGGGCTTAATTTAGATGTCTTTTCATCCAGAAAACCTTTTGTGATCCCTTCCTTAAATCACTCCTGCCCTATCCCACCTCTCACTCTTTCTGGTGCTCCCATAATGCCCTGACCTTCCCACATCATAGCACTTACCTTATTGCGTTGTAACTTTCTAAGTACTTGATTGATTACCATCACCTCACTTTGTAATTCCTCCTGCCCACCTTTCCCTGTACTCTTTCCCAAACCCCAAGCAACCTGTGATCTGCTTTCTATCACCGTAGATTGGTTTGTATCCTCTAGAATTTTACACAAATAGAATCATGTAGTACATACTCTTATTTGTCTGATTTCTCTCACTCAGCATGATTATTTTGAGATTCATTCATGTTGTGGTTTGTATCATAGTTCATTTTTATTACCAAGCAGTACTTCATCATATTGATATACCTATTTATCTATCCAATCACAGATTGATGGTCACTTGGGTTATTTTCAGTTTTGAATTATTACAAATAAAACTGCTATGAATATTTTATAAGTGTTTTTATGGACATATATTTGCAATACCTAGGAGTTGAATGTCTGGGTCATACAGTAGGTATATATCTGTCACACTATTTTCTAAAGTGGTTGCACCATTTCACATTCTCACCAGCCACGTAGAGAGTTCCAGTTCCTTCATGTCCTTGCCAACACTTGATATTGTCAGTCTGTTTAATTTCAGACATTCTAAAAGGTCTGTAGTAGTATCTCTTGTATCTCTCTGTGGCTTTAATTTGGATTTACTTAATAATTAATGATGCTGACTCTTTTCATGTGTTTATTCTCCATCCATATATCTTTTTTGGTGAAATATCTATTTAAATCTTTTGCCCATATTTTACTGAGTAATTTATTTTCTAAAGTTTTAAGTATTATTTATATATTCTGGTTTCAAGGCCTTTATCAAATACATGATTTGCAAATATTTTCTCCTAGTTTATGGCTTGTCTTTTCATTCTTTTGGCAATGTCTTTTAAAGAGCAGAAGTTCTTACTTTTGATAAAATCCAATTTGTCGACATTTTTTTTAATGAATAGTACATTTGGTGCCAGAACTTAGAATCCTTTGCTGGACCAAAACTCATAAAGCTTTTCTCCAATATTTTCTTCTATAAATGCCATAGTATTAGGTTTTACAGCTGATCTATTCTAAATTGATATTTGAATATCATGTAAATTATAGATTACATATGATTGTTCAATTTCTCTAGCACCTTTTGTTAAGAAGACTACTCTTTCTCCACTGAATTGCTCTTGCAACTTTGTTGAAAATCAGTTGTGAGGGTCTACACGTATACACGCTATTCAGTTCCATCAGTCTATTTTGTGTATCTTTTTATCAATCTCGTACTGTCTTGATTACTGCAGCTTTATAATAAATCTTAAAGACAGACACTGTTCTTCTTTTTCAAAGTTTTTTGGCTGTTTGGAGTCTTTCCCATTTCCAAAGGAATTTTAGAATTAGCTTGTCAATGCCAACAAAAGAAAAGCCTGCTGAATTTATATATCAATTTGGGAAGAATTAATTTCTTAAAAATATTGAGTCTTTTGACCTACGACGTATCTCCCTAGTTATTTAGGTCTTTAATTTCTCTCAGTGATGTTTTATAGTTTTCAGCACATAGGTCTTGCGTTTCATATTTTTAATTTTTTTTTTTGGGGGGGTGGGGGCTGTGTCGGGTCTTAGTTGTAAAATGCGGGATCTTTCATTGTGGCATGCAGGCTTCTCTCTAGTTGTGGCATGTGGGCTTCTCTCTAGTTGTGATGTGTGGGTTTTCTCTCTCTGGTTGTGGCTCACGGGCTCCAGGGCACATGGGCTCTTTAGTTTGCGGCATGTGGGCTCTCTCGTTGAGGCGTCCGAGCTCAGTATTTGTGGCCTGTGGACTTAGTTTCCCCGTGGCACGTGAGATCTTAGTTCCCTGACCAGGGATCGAACCCACATCCCCTGCGTTGGAAGGTGGATTCCTTACCACTGGACCACCAGGGAAGACCCTTGCATTTCATATTTTTGAAGGTATCTTTAAATAATATTTTAAATAAAATTTCTGATTGTTGCTAGTATATAAAAATACAATTGAGTTGTATATAGTAATCTTTTATCCTACAGTCCTACTAAAATAATTTATTAGTTCTAATGGCCTTCTTATAGACTTTTCTCTGTAGATGATCATGTTATTGGCAAATAAAGACAGTTTTACTTCAGCCTTCCTAATCTGGAAGACTTTGATGCTTTTTCTTGCCTGACTGCACTGGCTAGAACCTTCAGTATAATGTTGAGTAGCAATAGTGTCAGCAGACATCGTTGCTTTGTTCCTGGTCTGGAGGAGAAAGCATTCCACTTTTCACTATTAAGTATGATGTTGGTAAGAGTGTCCTTGAGGAAATTCCCTTCTATTTCAACATTGCTAAGAGATTTTGCCAAGAATAAATGTTGGATTTTGTCAAATGCTTTTTCTGCATCTATAGAGACAATCATAGTTTTTCACTTTTAGTCTATAAACATGGTGAATTACATTGATTTTTAACTTTACATGAACCTCAGATAACTCTTTGTTATTAGATACATAAACTCTTAGGATTATTATGACCTATTCATAAATTTATTCCATTATCATTCTTAAATGATCTGTTTTCCTTGACTCTAAAATCTATTTTGATATTCGTATATCCACTCTAGCTTTCTTTTGATTAGTGTTAGCATGCTATATCTTTTTAATCTTTTAAATTTTAGCCTATGTAATGTCTTTATATTTAAAATTTGTTCTTATAGGCAGCATGTAGAAAGGCCTCACTTTTTAATCCAATTTGACAATCTCTGAAAATTTTAATTGGGGTGGTTAACCATTTAATGTTATTATTAATATTGTTGGGTTAAATCTACCAGATTGTTATTTGTTTTCTGTTTATTCCATCTGTTCTTTGTTTCCTTTTCCTTCTTTTTGTGCCTTCTTTGGGTTAATTGAATATTTTTTATTCCATTTTATCTCCTTTGTTGGTTTATTAGTTGTAATTATTTTGTTTTTTTGATGACTGCTTTAGGATTTTTAGTAAACGTCTTTTACATACCACAGTTTATCTCAAGTGATACTATATCAACTTGATGTATCATAATATATCTCCATTTCTCTACTTGCAGCCTTTGTGCATTGTCATATATTTTATTTCTATATGTATTATAAATACCATACATCTTGTTATTTTCCCTTTAAACAGTTAATTTTCTTTTAAAGAGATTTTGAAAATAAGAAAACAAGTCTTTTATATTTACTCATGTAGTTACCATTTCCATAGCTCTTCATTCCTATGTAGATCCCAAATTTCCATCTGGTATCATTTTCTTTATATCTGAAGCATTTCTTTTAACATTTCTTGTAGTGCAGTTCCGCTGGTTATAAATTCTCTCAGTTTTCATACATCTGAAAAAGTTTTTATGTCACCTTTGTTTTTGAAAGATATTTTCCTTGGGTATAGAAGTCTACGTTGATGGTTTTATTCTTTCAGTATTTTAAAGATGTTTCTTTGTCACCTAGCCTACTTATGTTCTGCTGTCATTCTGATATTTGTTTCTTTGTACATAATGTGTCTTTTATTCCCCCTGGCTGCTTTTTCGTTTTGTTCTTTATCACTGGTTTTAAGTAATTTGATTAATATAAGCCTTGGTGTAGTTTTCTCCATGTTTCCTTTTTTAAAATTTTTATTTTATATTGGAGTACAGTTGATTAACAATGTTGTGTGAGTTTCAGGTGTACAGCAAAGTGAATCAGTTATACATATACATGTATCTTTTCTTTTTCAAATTCTTTTCCCATTTAGGTTATTATAGAGTAATAGAAATAGAAATGAAAAATAATGGAATTTTCATATAAGAATGCAGATTTCCAGCTATTCTTGAAACATCTTTCCTGGGGATATCTCAAAACAACAGAGAGGTATGTAGAAGGCTAACATTTAGTAATCAAGGCTTTGCATGGGGGTTGAGAGTGGGGCTGGGTATCTTCTTCATTGCCCCCAGTTCCACGCTCCATTCTTCTCCACCCTGCCCTGGTCCCATGATGCTGACTTCTATGACTGCATCCACAGATTTCCTGGCCCTCTGGCTTCCTGTTGAGTTCAGCCAATCAGAGGCACTGGAAGGGAAGTAGAAGGTGGAAGGAAAGTCTGGCTTCCTATTTTCTGGCTGACTACAGGTTGGCCAAATCCTTCTTCAAAAGGCTGTAGCTTTTGGCAAATGCTTATCCATACTTATCCATCCTTATCTATACTGTTCTCTCTCTGGGTTCCAGTGACTCTGCCTAAGTGCAAGGGGCTAGGAAACATAGAGAAACCAGTGGAATACTTGGTAGACATTATTGCCCCAACTACAGAGACTCCAGCAAGAACCTTAATTCCTCAGTACCAGGCTAAGATGTGACTCACAAGTTGTTTCCTAAAACTCCAATGGGAAAGAGGGCATGATAGAATTCTGGAATACTTGCTTTCCCTTTTCCCAATGAGTTTTTGCTTTTCTGAAAGGGAAAGAGGGATGGGAGGGAATCATTTTTGAGGCACCACCCCCAGATTAAGGTGTAATTGTATTCTTAGAGACTCTCTTCTGTTTGCATCCTTTCAGAAGAGTATTTCATTAGTATGCTTAGAAGCACCGCCCTCGGTCTGGTCTATTTACACAAACTGTTTTGACAGCTCTGAGCAGAAGGGTCCCTAAAGGAAATATTAGATACCACCATATCATTTTATTCTAATCACATTTTTCACTCTCTTCTGATCTCAGTTTAATAGTATTCAGCCCTGGAGCACAAATACACATTCCTGCATACATGCATGTATGTGCATTTTTGTACACTAACTCAACCTGTGTTTCTCTGTGCTTTTCTGCAACAGCTATGTGGTCTCTACCTGCAGGCTTCTAAATATTTAGTGATGAGCATAATCTACTTAGTTGGTTAATTAGATCAACAATCACTTTGTTGAAAAGGTGGTGCACAGGAAAAAAACTGGAATCCTGGAAGAAGTAAAATGTCAAAGAACATTCTTGGATTTTAGATTTACAATATAAAGATAAAACCCACCTACCAAGATTAAGAAAAGCAACAGAGGGCTTCCCTGGTGGCGCAGTAGTTGAGAGTCTGCCTGCTGATGCAGGGGACGCGGGTTCGTGCCCTGGTCCGGGAAGATCCCACATGCCGTGGAGCGGCTAGGCCCGTGAGCTATGGCTGCTGAGCCTGCGCATCCGGAGCCTGTGCTCCACAACGGGAGAGGCCACAACAGTGAGAGGCCCGCGTACCGCAAAAAAAAAAAAAAAAAAAAAGAAAAGAAAAGAAAAGCAACAGATATGTAGGGTAAATTCACTACCCCAGAGTTGAGTATAGGTCAAAGTGCAAGAAGAAATAGACACAAGTCCATGACAGGCTTATATTTTAGAAAAAAATAAAGAAGAAAGATTAATCATTGATTCATTTAGATCTCAAATATTGTTCATTTCAAATATTGTTCTGAAAAACAACAGAAAAAATAATTTAAAACTATGCTCTAGAATTTAATGTTTTCATGACTAAATAAATATTTCACATGGCTCTGAAACATTTTATGTTTAAAGTATAGGGTCTGCACTCTGGTTTCTCTTCAGATCATATAAATCTTCCACCTTTCAAAGTATAGGGACCACCCCGTGGTATGCTGCAGAGCCAACAGACTCCTCAGGGGGCATGGCAGCCTCTGTGTTGTGGTGTGCACAGAGCTGCACCCCACTGAGGTATCTCCCAGATCTCCCATTTGGGGACTCAAAGGCTGAGGAGAAGGCCAGTTTCCCAGGACATTAAAATTGGGACATTCCATGAAGAAATGGTGACCACCAAAGACAAACTGTTTCAGCCAACATTCTGACTGCCTGGTGGCCTGTGGATGGGGAAGGGGACAGGAGCATAGTAATGCATCTACAGGTTAAATCTATCCTTGTTATTCATAGAATTACCTTGATATTCTCAGTCACCAATTCCATCTCAATTCCAGGAGTTCTGGGCTGTGAATTGTGGATAGTAACCCACAGTTCCATGGACTCTCCCCCACCTATTCCCCTCCCCAGATCCCCTCCCCAGACGTTCCTTCCACTCCAAACTCCGTGATAAGAAACCAATTCTCCTTACTTATCATGGATGAAATCATCTCCTCCCCATAGCAACCACCAAACCATTTGGTAGTCCTTTTCACCACTTATGATTTCCAAATGATGCTTATCAATCCTGGAAATATATATATATATATTTTTTGCGGTACGCGGGCCTCTCACTGTTGTGGCCTCTCCCGTTGCGGAGCACAGGTTCCGGACGCGTAGGCTCAGCGGCCGTGGCTCACAGGCCCAGCCGCTCCGCGGCATGTGGGATCTTCCCGGACTGGGGCACGAACCCGTGTCCCCTGCATCGGCAGGCGGACTCTCAACCACTGCGCCACCAGGGAAGCCCCTGGAAATATATTTTTAAGGAGATTAGGAGATTGATAATTTGCCCTGGAGTAGAAAAACAAATAGAAACACACTTTATCACTTTGTTATGCACTGGTTTAATGTGATTTCTTAGCAATCTGTGTGTAGCAAACTGTTTCAATAAACGTGGATCATCTGCTAAATCTTATCAATTAATGTACTTTGTCCATCTTCTTACTTGTTTTTCTATGACCCATGTTCCCCAGAGGGCTACAGCTACTTTCCTGTGGTAATATATAAAGAGAAGAGACCTCGGATTTTTGGTTCACTCTGTTTAATGTCACAATCAAAGTGTCATTGGGACTCACTAGCTTGAAGAGATATCTGCACCCCCACTTTCATTGTGGCATCATTCACACCAGCCAAAACATGCAAACAACCAGCCTAAGTGCCCATCCATGGGGGAATGGATACATGAAAATTGGCATATATACAATTTAGCCATAAAAAAGAAGGAAATCCTGCCTTTTGCAACAACATGAATGGACCTTGTGGGCATTATACATTTAAAAAAATTATTTTATATTGAAGTATAGTTGATTAACAATGTTGTGTTAGTTTCAGGTGTACAGCAAAGTGAATCAGTTATACATGTATCTATTCTTTTTCAAATTCTTTTCCCATTTAGGTTATTACAGATTATTGAGCAGAGTTCCCTGTGCATTACAGTAGGTCTTTGTTGGTTATCTATTATAAATATAGCAGTGTGTACATGTCAATCCCAAACTCCCAATCCATCCCTCCCGCTCTCCCCCCTGGTAACCAGAAGTTCATTCTCTAAGTCTGTGAGTCTGTTCCTGTTTTATAAATAAGTTCCTTTGTATCATTTTTTTTAGATTCCACATGTAAGTGATATCATATATTTGTCTTTCTCTATCTGACTTACTTCACTTAGTATGATCCTCTCCAGGTCCATCCATGTTGCTGCAAATGGCATTATTTCATTCTTTGTAATGGCTGAGTAATATTCCATTGTATATATGCACCACATCTTCTTTATCCATTCCTCTGTTGATGGACATTTAGATTGTTTCCATGTCTTGGCTTTTGTGAATAGTGCTACTATGAACATTGGGATGCATTATCCTTTCAAACCATGTTTTTCTCCAGATATATGGCAGGCATATCTTAAGTCAGACAGAGAAGGACAAATACTGTATGATCTTACTTATATGTGGATCTAAAAAGCAAAACTCACAGAAATAAAGAAAAGAATGATGTTTGCCAAGGGCTGGGAGGCGGATGAGGGAAATGGTCAAAGGGTACAAGGTTATAAAGGGTTCAGTTATAAGATGAATAAGCTCTGGGGATTCAATGTATGGCATAGTGACTATAGCTAACAATACTCTATTATATACTTGAAAGTTACTAAACAGTAGATCTTAAATGTTCTCACCACACACACAAAAGTAGTAATTATGTGATGTGATAGACATGCTAACTAACTTTATTGTGGTAATCATCTTTCAATATGTTCATGGAACAAATCATCAGGCTGTACAAGTTAAACGTACCCAGTGTTATATGTCAATTATATCTCAGTAAAGCTAGGGGAAAAAACACATGTTTGAAAAAAACCAAAGTGCCATTGAGTAAAACTTTCTCCTGCATATGTAATAATAGCTGTACTGAAATTTACCTCCTTTGTCAAATCTTCAATGAAAAAATGGACCTGGTGAACATCATCAGTGGACAATAGCAGGCCCAAGGGGAAACAATCCAGATGTGAAGTGTCTCCTGGTAGAATAGACGACTGATGAGATATTGCTGCCAAAAAATAGAATTTTAATCAAATGAAGTTTTCATACCTAGTTACCATTTTGTTGGAAATACAAGGGTCAGAGGACCATGTTATCACCACAGGAATGCAATCAGAAAAATCCAGAACCTGGAAAACTAGACAGAATAAATGCTCAGACTTCTTCAATAAATGGCGAGGAAAAATAAAAGAGGGAAGACTTCTAAATTAAGAATTAAGATAATCAACTAGATGTGTGAGACTTTTTTGGACCCTGATTCAAACAAACCAACTGTAAAAAACAAACAAGAGGAACAACAAAAACTTATGAGCCAATCAGGGAAACAAGCCTGGATATTTCATATTATGAAGAGATTACCGTTGATTCTATAGGTGTGAGAGAGATATATATTCCTTATTTTTAGGGCTATGTATGGAAATAATTGTGGATTAGATGACGGGATTTCTGGGCTTTGTGGTAGAGATGATGGGTAGGGATTTACAGGATGAAACAGGAGCAGCGTGAATTGATTTTTGGTGTAGCTGGAAGACAGATACATGGGGGTTCACTGCTCTCTACTTTCGTGTATGTTTGCAATTGTCCGTAATTAGTTTTGAGTTAATTTAAAAAATCTTTCAAACAACAAGGTCCTGTATAGCACAGGGAACTACATCCAATCTCCTGGGACAAACCATAATGGAAAAAAATATTAAAAAAGAATGTATATATGTGTATAGCTGAGTCAATTTGCTGTACAGCAGAAATTAGCACAACACTGTAAACCAACTATAGTTCTATAAAAATTTAAAAATCCTACAGAAAAAAATCTTTCATTTGCAATGCACTTGTGTTTGTCACTACATATCATGTTATAAAATTAGTAATTAATTATGCCTACTAATACTCGGAGCTACTCAACGGTTTGCAAAGCAGTTAAGTTCATTCTCTCCTCCCTCGCCCCAGATGATATTCAGCGAGGCAGGCGTCGTTCGAATCCTCACTTCACAGATGAGCCAAGGCAGCTCGTTAGCAGTGGCCCAGGCCTAGACTTTAAAGTCCTCCAACCTCAAATTCCGGGCTACTCCCCCCAAACCAAGGGGAAGTGGGATGCGGAATGCAGAAGCGGCAGCGCCTGTAACGAGGCCCTGCTCGGCTGGGAGAGCTTTACTTGCCGCGGCCGCCAGATGGCGAAGGCTGCCCACCGCCCGGACCCCTCAGCTTCCTCGAAACCGCTGCAGGAGCCACCGCCAAGAGCGCGGCGCCAACAGTGCGAGGAAATCTGGTCCAGCCTGGGGTTACAGAAGTTCCTGTCGCGCCCTGCTGCCTTCGCGAGAACTTCTAGAAGGACGCTAAGGACTTTTTAGGGAGACGGGAAAATTTTTAATGGCCGGGGGTGGGGTGGATGTTCACATTCTGCTGCCCCAAATAAGCAGAGACCCGGCGCTTCGGGGTCGGCCAGAAGTCCATCAGAAATCGCGCACTTTAGGGACCAGCTCCGAGGGCCTGCTCCGTGTCTGGCGCAGCAATATCCTTCCCTCGGTGACTCGATGCGTTCTCGGCAACACGCAAAGGACTCCTAGGGCCGAAGGAGAAAGGGGGAGAGGGGGGGAGGGGTCTCCAGAAGTTTACTTCTTTTAAGCTGTAATAAAGAGAAATTTAGTGACCACCAAGATCAGAGACCCCCATCATGTTAAAAAAAAAAAATGTCGTAGCTTCAGGCTGCCCACCAACCGCTCAGCTCACGGGCGGGGAAGGAAATCCAGCTCCTGCGGGTTCGGGCTGGCGGAACCCATGAGAACGCCAAGTGCAGGCGCTGAGCCCAGGCGTCCGCGAAGCGCAGGAGGGACTCCGACCCCGACGAAGACCGGCGCAGGTGGACGGATTCCGCGGGTTCGAGTATCCCGGGGGCTAGACTGGCGGAATTCGTGCACTCGAAAGCTTAAACCCGAGGGATGGGGAGTTCACATAAGGGGACTCGATCAGGCCCACCAACAGAGTTTTGCAAATTGCCTTTTAAAAGTGCATCCCGATGATGCCGAAATCTCCGCGCGGTGAAAAGCCAAACTCTAGGAGCCGGCTGGCAGCTGGGCGGGGGGACATCGTGGCGCGAGCGGGGAAGGGGAAGCGTCCAGGCCAGTGGAAAATGAGTGATTTTAATTTTTGTCCTCACTGGAGGCTCAATTTTGATTAGGGGCAGGAGGGAATTTTTTTTATTTCGGAGCGTTTGCATAATACCTGCAGAATTAAAAACAACAAAGAGAACAAAAGAATAAACAACAACAACAACAAAAACGGGCATCGTACCCACCCCCACCTTGTTTGGTTCAGAAAGAAGGAAGAACCTGCAGAGGAAAGGGAGGACCGTGAGTCTGCCTTTACCCCCAGGTTGAAAGTTAATCAGAGGCGGCTGGAAAGGAAGGAGCCTGGACCAAAAGCTGATCTGGAGCCTTGAAACTCCCCTTTGAGGAGTGGGGATGTGCGTTGTCACAGACTCCGAGCGGGCTCCAAGCCCCGGCCCTGGTTTACAGACTGAGAGTTTGACTGCACCTTCCCCTCTTCCCCTATTTCTTTCCAGATTCTTCTTGCCTTTCCCAGGGGGTGGCTCCCCACCCCACCCCCCAGGATAGCTACCCCGCACCCCAGCGCTTCTGGGCTTCAGCACCCTGGAGGAGGAATCCCGGGGCAGCGAGGAGCGAACTCGTGCCGAGGCCGAGTGGGGAGCGGGGAAAGTCCCGCTCCGAGTTCTCCCCAAAGCAGAAAAGACTTCCTGGGGCTACGAGTGGAAGGCTGTTTTGTTTGCCTTCCTTTTAAAAACTCGGACAACCAAAAAGTGTTTGGCGATGTAAAGGACACGCGTGGAAAATGACAATAGTATTTCCAAGTCAGAGTCGTGTCCTTCTTGCACTTCTTTTTCCTCTTTCGTTGCAATTTGTCTAATTGCATATTTCTGTTTGGGGCTAGAACGGAGGCGAACCAACGACCCCCCCCCAAGCCGGTGCTCCCACACCCAGACAGCCCCCGCCCTCGCGCCCCAGCGCAGGGAACGCCGCCTGCGAGGGCGCAAACGCTGGGACTCCGGCGGAGAATGTAAACAAACGGGGCGCCGAGTCCTTGATCTTTATTTAAATAGAGGCTTGTTTATCGGTGTCATCCTAGGAGGATTAATTAGATACATCTCTTCACAATTTGGTGTCTGACACTCCATCTTAGGAATGCCTTATCACAAGGTGTTAATTGGGGCCACTCAGCCACTTACGTTTCTATTAAACACTGTGAGGGACTTTTCACAAGTACCAAGTTCTTTTTACTGTACGGTGCAAAAATATACAGGACTGGAAATAGACTGGGGCCAGTGTCTGCTTTATCCCGGAGGTGATTAGCATTTGCAGTCTTTCTAGAGGGCAGAAAAGGAGAACACCGTTTCGAAATTCCATCGCATCTCCCAATACGCTCGGGTTCCTTGGGGTTGGGGCGGGGGTCGCGCAGACCGGGTTAGGGGTGTCATAGTCCTTCTACCCCAGTCTGAGTCTGTCATCCACAATAAACACACATTAACCAAATTGCAAGGCTTTCGCTTCCAGCTCCAGTAAAATTCGGGGCGGTTTGGGCAAAGCGTTTTCAACAGGCATCGTCGGAGACGCGGGGCTAGAGTCCGAGACTCCAAGGTCACAGGCGGCGCGAGAAGGACTCGGAACCGGGAAGGGCGGTGGGAACTGGAAACCGCGGAGAAGCGAGGTGCGAGCTCTCGGCGGCCTTAATTGGGCGCAGAAGGGGAGGAGGGCCGGGCCGATCGCTCGCCTCCCAGAACTAATCCTCTTAGCAGCTGCATTTCCGCGCCACGCAGTTAGCAGAATGACACTCCCGGCCAGACCTTTACCCCGGGAGCGTCGGGAGGGGGCTGGAAAGGATTGCAAGCCGGGCCAGAAGCCGTCTGCAGATAAGCGCGGCGGGATGTCTGGCAGGGGGACAAAGGGCCCTTCGCCGCACTCCTTGGTTTAACTCTTCCGAGGGCCCAGGCCCCTCCCGCGGATTGAGAGCCGAAAAAGTGGAGCTAAAAGCTGGGCAACCGGTTCCCCGGCCGCTGCTCGCACAGCTGCGTTGCGCTCCCGCCGCATCCCCAGCGGCCCGGACCGCAGCTGCCCCCGCGGCGGCGCCCGGGGCTCCGGGAAGAAGGAAGCCGCAGGTGGCAGCGGGGTTGGGGGCGGCCCGCTCCCGCTTGGCCTCAGGGATCCGGAACTCGTGGGCGCCCAGAGGGCCGCGAGGGTGCCTAGGGAGCCCATGTGGATCCGGGGATGGGAGACTCCAAGGAGGTCTAGGAGAGGCCCGGACGCCAAGGGCTGGGGGTGGAGGTTTCCTAGGCCCATATCAAGCCTGCTGTGGGCAATCTTGCATCTCGGCAGCAACCCTCCTCCCCCTCCCCAGCTCCAATCCCCATTGTCCAGACTTCCCAGTGCGGTGAGGAAATAACCCCATTCATCTACAAGGAAAAAAGATAAACAAGAGCATCCCCACCCCCTCAACGAAGACACTGTCCACTTAAGAGATTCTAGTGGTGGGCGGGGGGAGTGGGTTGGTGGGACAGGGTTCCTGCTGGAGGAGGGTGGAGGAAGAAGCAAACTAAGATTTTTGAAACAAAGATGAAAACCCATAGTACAGAAGACAGGGCTATGCCTGTTCCCTTAATGAACCACATTTATTAAAAATGACTATGTACATAAAAATCCAAGGTCTCTAGAAAGCCTATAGGAGCTGGGGCGTCAGGTTTCTGTTTCCTCACATTACCAAGTTGGGAAGTGGGGGTGGCGGAGGAAGAGGATGACATGGGGGTTTTCCTTAGCACGTTTCAAGTTAGTACAGTAGCTGAATACATTCTTAACTAAGAAGTAAACAGAATATTCCCATATGTTGTGGGGATGACGAAACTTCCCCTGCTCCTGCAGCTGTGGTCCGGTGAATTGCAAATTCTTTACAAAGCCAAAGCACCAATTTTACATAATCTCGTATACCTACGTAGACTATTTGTACAGTATTTTCCACATTATTCTACAGTGTATCTAAGCACACAACTGCACACTTTAAAATTCTCCGTTTTTGTTTGTTTGTTTTCTGGTGCCCCCCTCCCTTGCTGTCTCCTAAGTCCTACAAGCCACCCAGGCACACAGCTGAGGCCTAGTACATGAGGCGATCCTGGACTAGGGCAAACATGGCTTGTTTCAAAAGCCTGGGAAGAATCAAAGTCAGGTCAAACCAGCACCTTCACAAAGTTCTTGCCTCCCAGGCCTAACATCTTTTGTCCCTAGCAGAAAGTTAACAGCAAAAGTCCCTTGTTGAAGGTTAAGGCCCACCCTTCTATTACAGAAGCAAAACATCTTACCACTCTGAGCTTCTATTTGCTTACAGATTTACAAATAAAAATGAGAACCAAAGCTTTCAACACCTTTGATGGCACTAGGCACTCAATCTTCACAGCCCAGTTCTTTGAATGTCTAGTGTCTCCAATAAATAAATCCATAACTTTGAATCACCTTCAAATTTAAAAACACTTGAAAGTCCTCCATTAATTTTATTAAAAAAGAAAAAAATGCTAGGCTTGTTTCAGTTACCTGAAGCAATCAAAAAGCTTTGGCACCTTCTTTTAGAGAATTGCACAAAACGGGATGCAACAGGGTGGAAGGCAAACGTCTTTTTGGCAACCTAGACAAAGAAGACAACAAAAAAACACCACCAAGTCCATCGGCAAAAAGTTAGCTCATTTTGACGAGGTTAAAATAACTCTTTAGGGAGTCGTGTAAAAAGCATAATACCCCCCCATGCCTTTTGAGGTGTCTTTACTGTACTCTTCAGCATTGATATCCTCGCACTTTATGGAGGGAGAATTTTCATTGCTAGAGGAGCTAGGAGACAGCCGCCTTCGCTTACAAGCACTGGTGTACACCCCTGAATCATTGGAGTCAAGAGACTTGATGGACGGGGGTGTCTCTATCCAAGAAGAGCTAATTTCTTCTTTGACTTTCTCCTTGGAGAGCTGATCTTCAGAGAACACAGGGGGGCTTGTTCTGGAGGTCCATGGGAGTCCAGCTGCCATCTTCCTTTGATAAGAACCTCTACCTCCCCACCCTGCCATTGCAGGGAAGGTGGGGTCGGGGTAATACCCCAGGGCATGGGATGTCTGGAGGGGCAAGGATTTAATACCATATGGGAGCAAGGTGCTGGAAGTATATTCAGACTCATAGGAACCGATGTCTAGTTTGTTGGTCCCAGGTTGCTGGACGGGTGTGACAAGCCATCGCTGGGGAGGGTTGGCCACCTCTTCGCTCTGTTGGGGTGAAAGGAGGCCGTTGGTCTGTGGCACGGTTCTCTCGCCATTATAATATCGGGCTTGAGGTAAAGTGTTGACAAAGGGCTCCGGGAAGAAGGACTGAATGCCGTACCGACCTCCAGGGACAATCTGATGGGATCTAGGAGAATCCGTGGGAGATGGAGTTAACCTGTCATTTTCGGAAGCGGTGTACATGCTACAATATAAAGAGAAACACTTAAAAAAAAACCCTAATGTTGTCCCCAAACAATCTACCTCCCAGAAATGAAGAAGGCTCTAGAGCAGGAGTGCTGGTCAGTTGAGTGGAGGAGTGGAGATAGTAGGGATGCATTTGCCCATTGTAGCTGGACTTCGTTCATTGCGGCCAAATTTCCCACCACGAAAGAAAAAGCTTCCTCCCAGGCATTAAGCATTTAAACTGTAGAAAATCCATCTTTGCAAGTCCTAGAACTTGGAATAACTTGGAGCAACTCTCCCTTCAGTGGTAGGGAAGGAATGCTGGCCATGGTGGGTAGAAATCCCAGATTTAAAAGGCATCTGTGGGGCCTTGCTCTTTGATGTTGTGAAAATGACATCCTCTTAATGTCAGGTTTTTCTTATGTAAAAAAATGAGAGGGAATAATAATCCCTGCTCCTGAGAGAATAAAAAAAACTGGGATCAAATGGAAAGGAAGGCATATAAATGCAGATTATGAAAATTTCAAATCTCCACTCAAATGTTAAAAAAAAAACTCCTCATTTTTAATCCCTTAACATTTCTTTAGAAATGAACAAAACCCTTCTGTGAAAATTCTAAAGCAAGATTAGTCAAGGCCAAAAATATGCAAAAATAAAAATAGGCAAAAATCCCAACCGTGAAAGCTCTTCCTAGAATATGGTCTCAAGAAAGTGTCTGATTCGATATGTCTTATTCAAAGATGACCAGGCAAGGAAAAATAAAGGTGCACTTACGAGTCATAGTTGTCCCTGAAGCCTTTTGCAAAGGGGTTGTGATCAATCTTTAGTTGAGTTATCTAGAAAAGGGAGAAAAAAACAGTCATTGAGTGTTTTCTGTCTCACGCTGGACTGAGCTTCAGGGATTCTTGGGGACCATGGGGCACTCACATCGGTGTTTTGGTAGGCAGTCACTGCAATGAACTGCGTTTCTGAGAAGATGAAGGTCTGAGTCTTGGAGGGCTCGTTCAAGTCCTCCACGCCATCTTCTGTGACTTCAACGATGTGCAGTCGTGGTTGGTACTTGTGTAAAGACTGTAAGACTATCATCTGCAAATGGTACAGAGAAAAGAGCTGCCAAATCGAAAAAGTAAAGTCGATTTTGACAAATTCTGTATTTTGGAATGCCACTCCTCCTTGCTCCCCAGCAACAGCTAACTTTCTATTGCCATTTTTGAAACTTAAAACATAGCTGGGTATGTGTGTTTAAATAAACACTCTTGCCTCTTGGTTTCCTAAGTGGCCAAAAGTTTTCAGTATTTCTGCTCCTAACAGTTAACTCACTGTTACTGAAATCCAGTAGGAAAAATAATAAATTAAAATGAGAAAGGTCAAAAAAAAAAGACCAGAAAGAGGCAAGCAACAGGTACCTGCAAATATTACAAATACAATGAAGAGTATGGAAACTCATTAGAAAAGAGATTCACAGCCAGAAGACACCACCTCCTCTGTCACCCTACCTGGGTGTTGTTGTTATTTGCGCCTTTGTTATTGGTGAGTTTTAATTTCCCAAAGGAAATCTCCTGTCTCATCCAGTGGGAACCAGTATTAGGAGACTCTGGGTGAACATACATTTTGTTGCCTAAGAGAAAGTGAAACAAAACACAAAACCCAAGCATAAAGGGCTGTTTGCAAATGGAGGTAGGGGAGGGGTATTTACTACCTATGGGCAAGATTTAAGAGCTAGATTTAGAACATGTCTCCCATCATTAGCAGTTTAAGAAGGCCAGTGGAGACCAACTAGACTCTACTGATTCCCCTCCCAGGGCCCCTGTGCTTCCAGCCTTCCTTGGACAACGTAAAAATGGAACCAGTAGGTAATGCCTCTTGAAGGTTAACTTGGGGGCTTCTGAAGCTAGACAGGCAAGATCTGATGGAACGTGGTTGGATTTTTATGGTGAACTCAACCTTGGGGAGGCCTTTTCTCAAGTGAAGATTAGAATGCCAGATGCCCTTGCCACCTGGAGAGTTTACAGCAATTCCTTTCTCAAAGGTAGGGATGTGGAGGGAAGGGCTAGAGTAGGGTCATGGTTAAAATTCTATATACTAGTAGGCAAGAAGTCTGACTTAGCAATTCTCTCCCTTAATCAAACAATCAACACAAAGAAACTCCTAACACTTCCAGGCCCCGGATGTGGAGGGAGGGATGCGAGATTTAAATGTGTGGTGTCTTGAGTCGGGGGCTCCCGCCGATCCACCCTGCCCAGGCCCTTTCTCTCCTCACCCTGCATGTTATTGTCGGCTTTTCCGCAGGTCACCCATTTGCCCCCCTGGAAGCGCCAGTGGTTGGGGTCCGCCAGCACCACTTCTACGAACACGTTGTAGTGGGCGGTGGGATTGAGTCCGTTTATGTTGAAACTCAAGAAAGGAAACATGCGTCTGTGCAAGGGAATAGAACCAGGAGATTTAAATCGGAACGCCCGGCCACAGGCCCACGCTTAGACGACATTTATAAGTCTACAGACGAACAGAATACCGGTAGAAAAGTGGCCCTCACTACGTAAAATATTCTTGAGTTGGCAACTCTCGGAACATCTCTTTTCTGAAATAATTTGCCCCAATCCCCGCCCTTCTGCACCACTCACTCAAGTTCTTGACCCTTTCAGATGCTCATTTATTTTCTTCCACGATGTTTAAAAATCATTATTTTTTACATGTACAAGTGCCAGAGAACATTAAATTGTTCTCGTTAAAAAAAAAAACTAGTTCTACTGTTAAGGCTAAAAGTCCCCTTGGGACGTCCCTCTCCCAGCACCCACCCCTCACTTCCCCCAGAAGTAACCACTGCCCGCAGTGGGATGTGTATCCGAACTTTCTCAGGCCTGGGACCCCAGCCCCGTCTGACTCCAGGGTCCGGCCTAACCTACTACCCGGACCAGCCCCCGTTGCCGGCGCTCTGGTCCTCGCGCTCGTTCCCCGGATGCGCCCCGCGGAGACCCTGGCGCCTAAAACTGCGGGAGCCCATGTCCTGTGCTCATAGAGCGTAGCCACCCCTGGAGCCTTCCCGCATCCGCGGCTCCTCGCCCGCCTTCAGGGACCGGCGTACCGCCGGCCGGGCGTACCTAGGACATCCAGCTTTGTGGACAAGCCCCAGTTTCCATTTCTGTCTCCTCCTCGTCAGTCCAGGTGAGGGTGACGAGAAGGAAGGGGGGAAGCAGCCGTAGCCTTAGCGCCCTGCACAAACCGCCGGTGCGCGTACGGGAGGGACATCGGACTGGAGATGCGGAGTCCCCACTGGCTGCGCACGGAAACTCACTCTCCCAGCCAAGAGCGGAGCGGGCGGGCGGCGGTCCCCCATTCCCGGCCACCCTCAGGACTACACAGGTCCTCTCTGCCCCCGCGCTTCGGGGCCCCTCCGCGCTGCGCTCACCTGCCCTGTTTCGTAATGATCATCTCGGTTTGGTGGCGGTGGAATTTGAGCCACAGAGGCCGGTTGCACAGGTAGACGTGGGCGCGGAAGCCGGAGCCGGGAACCCCCAGGCCCCCCAGTCCTCCGCAGGAACCCGCGGCTGCTGCCCCGGAGTACGGCCCGTAGAGCGGAGCCCCCTGGCCGTACTGATAGGCGCCCGGGCCGCCTCCTCCGCCGCTACCTCCCGCGCCGCCGCTCGCGCCTGCTCCCGGGCCGAACTGCGCCCTGCCGGGTGGACACACGGCCGCGGGGAAGCCGCCGGGGGGCAGCATGGAGCCGTAGGGGTAGCGCGCCCCGTTGGGAGCCGGGTACACAGATCCGTGGGGCGCCCCGGCAGCCGCCTGGTACGGGAACAGCGAGCAGGGCGCGGCCAGCTCGGAGCCCTGAGGCCCGGGGGACTGGAGGTAGTAGCGCTCCGAGCTCAAGCTGTCCATGGAGTAGCGCGCGCTGGCGGCGGCGGCCGCGGCTGCGGCAGCAGCGGCGGCGGCCGAGGGCAGCTCCTCCTCCCCGCAGGGGGAGCCCTTGCGGCCGTCCGGGGGCCCCGGCTTGGCCACGGCCGCGGTGCCGGCAAAGGCGTCCCCGGCGTCGGCGTCACTGAGCATGGCCGCGGGGGCCCCCGCACCGGCGGCTGCGGGCTCCCCGCTCCCTGCCTCACACGAGAGGCTGCCCGAGAACTTCTTGGGCGCTTTGTCTAAGTCCAGCCTCTGAGGCGAGGGGGCCGCTCCCGGGAGGTGGCCGGCGCTCCCGCCGCCACCACCTCGCGCCCCCTCCAGCGGGTAGAAGTGCGCGCCAGGCAGGTTCACCGAGCTCACCAAGAGCTGCTCCCCTAACTGCATGCTTTGCAGAGCGCAGACGGCAGCTGGCTGCTTCCTCTCCGGCCGTGGCCTGATTATAAAGGCAGGATGAGGGAGCCAGCGCCCTCTTCCGAGGGGAAGGTAACTTCCCCTTCCTCCTGTGCCGGGTTACCCACCTGGCGACACGCGGACCGCTAAGGCGCGCACTCGCGCGTCCCGAACCCAGCGCCCTTTCCACAAGGAAAGGGCACTGAATTTGAAGGCAGGAGGCGAAAACTGACCGAGAAGCCCTCTCCTTTTCCTTCCGCGTCCCTTTTGCCTCTCTGCACCTCCACCCTCCTCCCCCGCACACACGGGAACAAGAGGTCTTAGCTCTCTCTCCCCATCCACCCACCAGCGCTACTAGCCTTTCTGCCTTTCTCGACTGAAAAGCTATCGGTCAAGTTGACCACTTGGAAAGTTGCAGGCTGTCGTTGGCTGCTTTATATATGTGAGGCCAGGGAGGGGCTTCGCGGCCCCACAGCCTCGGGACCCTCCTATTGGCTGGTGGAGGTGACAGTAATTCAATTAGGCATTTACTAATTGGATCAAGTAGCCTGCGACTTTCTTTTCCTTTAGCTTGATTTTATTTCTTTTTCTTTTCTTTTTTCTTTCTTTCTTTTTTTTTGAGACTCAGTCCTGCTGTGAGAATCAATCCTGGTGTCTGTATTTCGCTGGAATTTAGTGGAACAGGGTTTGAGGTCTCCGTAGCAGGGTCATCACAGCGCTCTGAGCCGGGGGATGCGAGGGCGGGAGCAGGTTCTAGAGGCCGGAGGCAGAAATGTTCTGCAAGCTGACGGCCTGCAGGCAGGCACCGGTCTCTGAGGGTGGGGATCTGGGACGACCTGGAGAGAGGCCCAAGAAAGTCTCTTCTCTCGTCGAGGGCTGTAACTTCAGGCACACTTTCTTCCCGATTGGAGAGGACTCTCTGGCCTTCGACAAGCAGGAACCACTTTTTGTTCGGCCCCACCCTTTTACTCAGTGGGAAGTGTTTGTCGAGAGGAACCCGGCGTTGGGCTTTTGGGATTCCAGGGGTGGCGAGAGCACACTGCAGCCCTTGAGGACAGAAGCCGTCAGCTTATGAATCAGAAGCCCCGGTGGGGTGGGATACTGGGAACACCCTCATCCGCATGCCATCACGCCTGCTTTCAGGAGGCAATCACTTTTACTCCCCACAATTTAAAATCCACGCTCAGTTTCCCTGAATCTCGGATCCCACACCCTCCCATCTTCAGTTGGGCCTGACACCGAGAAACAAAGCAGCCTCGCGGTTAAGATTCCCTGTGCCTCTCCTCTGCAGCGCAACACAGAAGGTGGAATAATTAGTGAAATAATCAGTTTGATATGGAATTAAGCCCTTTTGCCCCAGCTGCCTGTTTCTCCACTGCGTTTTTGCAGACAGCAGAGCAAGATGATGCCGTCCTATTGTATTGTTTATTAATACCCGCACGTTTCGTTGCGGGTAAGAAGCCTGAGCATTTGCTGTTAATAAGCAATTACAGACGCTTGTAATCGTTCCGGGAGCGCGTTTTCCGGCTGAGAGGTCGGGACCCTGCTTCCCCAACCGAACACGATCACACGGGAAACTCTTCACCCGCAACACGAGGCGGTCGCGGGATTCGTTGAGCGCGCACACGCCGGTGCAGAACGGCTCGAAGCTTTCCAACCTAGGTTCAAACCACAGCAGCATCGATACTGGCACGTCTGAGTTAGAGTGAAGCGGCTCTTAACGCACTCGGACGCGGTTACCAGGTCTTCGCGGTAGTGGAAACAGGGAGCGCGCGAAGGTTTTCAGGGTCAAGGCCCAGCCAGGGCGGGGGAGAGAGCAAGTTAGGCGAGTGGCCCGGGTGGGGGCCTCGCAGGTCCAGGCACAGCAGCCCAGGAGCAGATTCCTGGAACGCTGGCACGGAGCGCGCTCAGCCTAGCACTTCTCCCGTGTCGCCCCACCAGTTTAGTTCGGGTTCGGCTTGGCTCTCTGCTCTGATCACCCCACCGTCCACTCCCACCTCGTCGGCTTTAGATTTCTTTTGACTCAGGGAAGTCTTGGAGAATTGCGTTTTTCAAGTACTCTGTGCTTTTCAAGACTTCAAGATATTCAACGTGGAGGTTCTGTGAGCGGGACTCACAAGATCAAGAGCAAGGAAAGAAAGGGCAGCTTGGCGGGGGAGCCCGGGCTAGGGGATCTTGTTACCACTCAGGGCTCTTCCACATTAGCCTTGACCTGAGCTGCAGGATGTTTAAGGAAAAAGTAGGAAGGAGATCAGATCTCACGTTTTTGGAGACAGATTGGCTGGGGTTAGATCGCAGTTTTGCACCTGACCTCAGCGAGACAGCGGGCCTCGGTGTCCCGAATTGCTTTCGAGGAGGCCAGGGAAGCTCTGCGCGTGGCAAAGCGCCACTGCAGGCAACAGGCATCGCTCCGACCCACTCTGGCGCAAATAACGCGAGCCAGCTGTCCCCTGCGCCACATCAGAAAGGCTTGATTTTATTCCAGCCACAGAGCAAGCTCTTGAAAACGCATGGGTTCATTTGAGTGCTACCTAATTATGAAATATATACAAGGTATGTGTAATTAGGATTAGTGTTGATTCTTGAGGCAGGAAATTGCAGTTTATATCTCCCCAATATAGCTATCCTTTTGCCCAAAGTTGAACACATTTTACAGGCGGAGAAACAAAGAGAATAAAAATTCGGGCTCTACAAAACCGCTCTGGGGCCCGGATATTTGGAACATGGAAAATATACCCATAATATATATATATATATATATATATATATATATATATATATATTACAAATTACTTTTAGACATAATGAAAAGCACTGTTTCAACTAAAGATGATTCTTTTCTGACTGCGTAGAGATAAAGAAATCTCCTTTAATGGTTCTTCTGTATTAATTACATTATTATTACATATGGAATATATTAGTCTAAATGCCTGGAGAGTTATAGATGAACAAATCTGTAACTGATTTCCTACTTGAAATGGGCTTTCTTTTTGCTGGCTCAGTTTTACTGATAACCAGGGAAAGAGGCATAAAAATTATTTTCGCACGTACTAGTCGCACATCCTAGTCGCACGTCCTAATCACTCTTTTCCAGAAACAGGAACAGAAAAGAAAGCTAAAGCAGTGGCTTCAGTGAACAAGTCAGGCAGCACCCTCCTTAGATTGGGTGGGCAAATAGCACAGCCTTGCAGCCTGTTTCCTCTTTGATTTCAATTATACCCCAAGCTTCATGAAATCCAAATGAGACATTTATTGAAAGGTGCCTGGTTTTATGTGGCTCAACTGACAGTGTATGGGAATACATTGAACAAAAACATCAACACTAGGGAGGAAACGTGGAGAACCCTTGGAACCCCAGACCCAAGTGCTGGCTGGATTAACTCAAATCTTGCACCATTCAGCCTGAGACTGGAGGGAGCAGGACCCTTTGAAAGCTACGAGGAAGCCAAGGTTACGCCTGTGTGTGAGCCTTAAAGGTCTTATGCTGCATCGTCTTGAGCAATAATACCAGCTTCATTCTACTGTCTTAAACTGATAACACAAAGTTATTGATAACCTGGCCAGAGCACCTCTTCACCCCTTTCTCCCCATTAAAGGTAACCAATATCAGTGCATTCAGCTTTTAAAGGCAAAAATGAGAAGCATTTGGCTGTAAGACGGTATTACATAGCAGATACATACAAACGTATGAATAAATTACAGGGGTGAGTTATAAATGAGTGCAGTGAGAAATGGTTTACCTCCCCTCCCTGCCACAACCAAGGGGGCCCATATAAATGTCCCAATAAATTTATTATTTTCACCCCCACTAAAAATGTGTTATCAAAACACTGTCCGTGTTATTCAAACACTTTGTAAATTCTGAGCAGATTTGCTGCCGGTTCTCCTTTTAACCCTAGGAAAACATTCCAACATTAACCGGTCACCAGCGCTTCGCCTGGACTCTGGGCAAACGTCAATGGGTTTTTTGTGGTGAGTTGGTCCTTTTACTATTTATCTATGGCCTTTTCTTTGTTGATGTTACATTTTATTTTGCCATCGCAGGTTCACTCTTTGGCCCTTTGTTCTCTGATGGCCAGATTCCCACCTCCACTAGGCTTTCTAAAGGGGGAGGGGGCTTCCATCACGGTAGGGTTGTTCATGTTCAGATTTTCTTTTTTAAGAAAATGTCCTGTGAGATAACATTTTTAAAGAAAATGTCCATTGGCCAGGACAAGTAGTGTTGATTTTGCTGAGAACAGCAAGATAGTCCCACCAACAGTTTCACTTTTTATAAGAATTTGAAATCACCGTGACCCTGAAATAGACTGATCACTTGCTTTAAAAGAAATCCACAAATGTGTCCACAAATGAGTGAGGCAAAGGGTTATATTAAACCCACTGTATTTTTCAAACAAAATGACCAATTTAAACTATTATCTTCAGCTATCAATCTATGTATTTTGATTGCTAAATGCAGGTGTAGTTCACTGTTAAAATATGAGGAGGTGGGGGTTGGGGAATGAAAGTTAATTAAACATACCAAAAGTTGCTTATTACAAAAAATATGTTATCTTAAACATTGGATCAAGAATCTTCTTTGTGTAAGTATTTTTTAAACTGCAAATGAATTCCTGGATTTAACTGCTGTTCTATCATCATCATCATCATCATATTTATGGAAGTTACAGATCCACATAAATAACAAGAAAGGCTACATGAAGCAAAATAAAGTGAAATACTCTCAAAAATAAAGTAGGGGAATGTTTGGCTAATCATTGCTACACTAAAATATGAGTTATATAGGGCTTTCCCTGTCTTGCTTACTTTCATACCTCGAAAGGCCTGACTCTTAGTAGGTGCTCATCTCTTAATTGAAAGAAAGGGGTTACTAAATCTGCAGACTAGAACAGACAAAATAGCCCAAGGACAGTGTCAGGGCTCAGGCTTTATAACCATGGAGATGAAAGTGAAAGGTTTTTTTTTCTAAAAGAAAAAGAAAACACAGATCTTCCTAAACTAATGGACCTGGCATTTTCACCCTTTTTAGATTCTTAAAAGATCTTTTAAATCTTTTTCTTTAGACCTTTCTCAATCCAGAGCTCTTACATTATTGCAATGCTTTTTGTATGCATGTTAATGTGGACATTCTTCCACAGGAAAACAGAAAATTGAATGCCAGAATTGCAGGACAGCTATTGATGGGAACAACCACCATGTAGCCACTGAGAAATATTATCCTGAAATCACTTGCACATCACTAACAGGGTCAGCAGAATCAATGGAAATTAATGTTTCAACAGAAGGCACCTCTATGATGCAGGTGTGGCAGGATGTCTACACAATAGGTGGGCAAAATCAAATCCTGTTGACCAGAGCTTCAGGTGACATGGGCAGCTGGAATCTCCCATCCAGGCCCGAGGTGAGAAAGGGGGAGAGGGGAAGTCTGGGTTGGGGAGTTCTCAGAAGAACGTGTTAAGCCCTTAAGATAACCAAGGAAGGAGAGTGAGAGGGAAGGAGGAGGGAAGGAAGGTCGACAGGAAACAGAAACCAAAGAGATCATTCCTTAAACCTGTCTTTTCAGATCCTTAAGAGAAAAGCCGAAAGTTGTATGCAGAATCGTCTGAGTTTGTGGCTGCACCTTTTTCACTAGCTTGGTGGGTCTCAGCAAGTTCCTAAACGTGTCTGTCCCCAATTTCCACATGTCGTGACCACATACAGAATGGAAAGCAGTTAGCACAGCACTCAGCACACAGGAAAGTCTGCAGTCTTTCCTATCACTCCAATCACAATTATGCTGAGTTCACTTTTTTGCCCTGGACACTGGACTAAATGAGGGCTCAGGAACCTTAGTCTTTCTCCTCCAGAAATTCCCAGTCTGATGGGGGAGTAGGCCAGGAGCAAACCGGTCAAGGGCAAAGTGAACAAGAGGTAGAAAGCGGGAGTGACTCAGAACCTGAGAGGAGAGTCCCCACTCGTTCTAGCAGATCCTCTCAGTTTTCCCAAAAGCGGGGGAAGCCCAGCGAGGCCCGGGAGCGCTGCCGGGGAGGCGCACTTCAAAAGGAGGCGGCGGGCGCCCGACCCCGGTGCGTCTTCCGCCCGCCCCGGGCCCCCATTAGCATCTGTTTTTCCCAGGCTTCCCGCCCGCCCGACCCCCGCCGGGATTTTGCCGTTCCGGCTGATTACTAGCCAGAGAAAGAAAATAGGGTATTTAGCTCAGGTTTTGTTCTCCACCTACTTGGTTAAACGCCCGAGGAGGCAGGAGTTAAGTTAATAGTCGGAAGCCGCCCGCGGGGCACCCCGAACTGGGAGTCCCCGAAAAGGACGCCGTCTTCGACCTCAAGTTGAGAGGACAGGTCTGGGCAAGATCAACCGAGCGGGGCGGCATGGAGGAGGCTCCCAAGCCCAGGTCGACCTGGGAGACTTAACTGCTCGGCAGGTCCGGGGGGGGGGGGCCCTTGGAAGCGCAGATTCTGAGGATTCACAGGAAAGGAGTCTCTAGGGGGAGCAGAGAGCAGCTGGGATCATTTCTCCACCCAGTTGGGGCTGACTTTTCAAGCATAGAGTTGGTCCTCGAATCCACAGCCAAAGGAGGAAAACAACGAAAGAAGCAGTGGCTGACTATAGGCCAGACTCTCTGCTTTACCCGTACGACCTTTTAAACTTAGCACCCTAGAATGTTATCATCCCATTTTACAGGAGAGTAAAGTGATGCTTGGAGAGGTGAAGGCCCTTGTCTAAAGGCACAGAGCTAAAAATGGTAGCCCGGGAATTTGAATCCAGGAGGTCTGAGCTGCAGGGCTCCCAGTGGAGGGGTTAAGTACGTGTGAATGGGGCGGGGTGCGGAGTTTCTTTGAGGGGGAAGGCTCCGAGGTGGATGTTAGAATTCAGACCCCGCGTGGCTTCGGAGGAAGCGAGTGGACGGCGTTCGGTGCCCATCTGTGGCCGCTGGACCTTAAGAATGAATCTCTTTGGAGGAAGCTGGGCCCCATAGCTCCAGCCTAAATCCCAATCCTGGGTTCGAGTCGGTCCTTCTTGCTTGGGGTAACCATAGCAGGGGTGCACCACTCTCTGCAAGCTAGGGCCGGGTCAAGCCCTGGGCACACAATAATACCCCATGTAAACCCCCACTACCACCTCGCAGACGTAGGTACTTCTATCATCCCCATTTTACAGATAAGAAAACCGAGGCTGGGAAAGGCAAATTAAACTTGAGGGTGTGCAACTTGTGGACAGCAGGTCCGGGCGTACCGGGAAGCTGGGGAGATCGCCTCTTTCCCTGGAACTCTGAAACCTTGAATAGAAAACTGGGGTCTCCCGGCCTCGAGCTTTTATCGAGGGGCAATGGGCTGAAGGGGAGGCGCGGAAGCAACGGCCAGTTCTAGACTCCCTGCCCGCCCATTTCCTCTTCTCTTCGCATCCCCAGCTGCTCGGGCCGCTGGTCCCACCTGGGCCCGGGCTGGGATTTGGGGGACGTCGGGGCCCTTCTCGTCTCCCCGGCAGACGCTTGAAGCCTCTGAATCGCGCCCGGGTCGGGAAGAGAGACTGCCCGGTGGGTCAGGCCCTCCGCTGTGAGCGGGGCTTCTGCGGCCGCCCGAACCCCGCGACGCGCAGCTCGGGGACGCGCGGCGCCCGCGGAGCAGCCAACTCCGCCTCCAGGGAGTCTCCAAGGGCTCCGCGCTCCCGATGAACGCCAGCATCACCGTGCACGGTCGCCCCCACCCACGGCCCGGCAGGCGTCCTGAGCAAAAAATGTCGATTCCAGGCAGGGGTTGGAACCCAGACGTCTGCTTCTGGGACAGGAGGGGCCTCCCCGAGCGGGGGTTCCCGGTTCTTGACCCGCGGCCGGCTTCGAACTCCAAAGGCACTCCGGGTTGCACTCGGGCGGTGGAGCGCCTCAGTTCCCCTTGGTCCCTTTGTCTGGAATAAAAAGATATTGGGTGTCGGTCCCATATAATTCTCCCGTCCTCCCTCTTTGCCTTTTCACGCCACGAACCTTTCTCCCTGTGTGTTAGGTCAGCCTCGAAGGCAGAGGCTAAGCTGGACTTCTTTGACTCCACCAATCAGAGATAAATATGTATGTGTATCATATAATGTAGTGTGTTATATATAATAAAATATAATATCTTTGACAACAATAAAATGTTATGTACAACACCCTACAGTATATAATATATAAAATCAATGTATATTTTAAAACACATCTGCAGAAGGCTTAAAAAAAACTCAAAACGCCGCTAGATTGCAACGTCTGGCGCCTCGGCCTTTTGGTAACCACGGTTAATTTCTTGTGTGTATTTCCGGGGCTTATTATGTGTTTGCACCAGCTAATAGATATGTACCTGAATTTCCCCTTGTCTGTCCCCACCCATCCGCACTCTTTTATATACACTATTCAACACTTTGCTTTTTTAACTTAAAATACATCTTTAACTTAGTTCCTGGAGAAGTCGGGGTTTTGCTAGCTCAGCACAACCCGGGGGCACAATTGGTGGGAAACGCGTAGCTAAATGCCGTGGGCGCTGGGTGGGCGTGGGGGCCTCTCCTGGCAGTCGCGGTCCCCTGGGAGGCCGCCCGCGGGTCTGCGCCCCCGGAAGCGCGCGGCAGGAAGGGAAGTTTGCGCCGCGGGAAGCTCAGCTCCCCCTCGCTCCACGTGCGCGGAACACCGCCCCGGCCTCGCTGTGGGAGTTTTCCTTTCTTTGAGACACTCCCACTATTTGTCACCTGAGACCCCAGAAGCGGATAAACAAGCTCCCGGACCCTGTGCTCGGACCCGGTTCTCCGGGGGTTCCTGTGCGGGAGAGCGATCTGTTAGACGGCGCCGTTGCTGATCAAAGCGGAGGACCTGGAGGAGACAGTCAGCCCCAATAACATCTCGCTTGGCTTGGCTGCCGGGGGCGGATGAAGTTGCGCAGATGCGGGCCAGAAATGCGTGTTACCAAAGACCCAACGAGTGACGCGATCTGAATTACTTCCTAAATACCCTTTAGACTCTGGCGACTGTTGAAGAGGCCGAAGCTCCCTGCGCTTCTCCTTCGAGGTCTCTTATGAGGCTCAGCTCAAAGCAGGGGCGGGACGCTGGGTGAGGGACTGGACGAGGTTGACAAGAAAGAGCTTCCATGTCCCAGGGAGCTGGTGGAAGATACAAACAGCACCAAGTCAGTAGTTAAGAGATTATCAGAGAATATGGTCCCCAATCTTGGCAGAATCACCTGGGGAGTTCTTAAAAATCCCCGTGCCCAGGTGGCACCACGGAACAATTAAATCAATTTCTGAGTGAGACCCAGGTATCAGTATCAGTGAAAGATCTCCGGATGATTCCAATATGAGAAAAGTTAGAGAACTACTGGGCTTATGCGTTTGGGGGTTGGTGGCACTCTTTTTGGAAGAATTGGCGTTTGAGCCCAGAAGTGAACGGGAGCACCCTGCGCCGGGTCCCGTGCTTGTTGGTGCTCTGGGTTTGGCCGTGGGGAAAGGAGAAACGGCGTTTTAAGAGCCGAGGAAGCAAGTGATGGCTGAGCGTCTGGTCACAGTGCTCTGCCCACTCTCCCCCCTCCCCGTCCCGCCCCGTCCAGACGGTCTTTCAATTTCCCAACACCTAGGGAAGCTTTAAAGATTACTGCAAAATATCTAGTTTAAAATGATTGCGTTTTCAACATAATTTAAAAGTCTAATAATGCATGGAAATTATTTGAAAATAGAATAATGCTGGAAAGCTTTGACAGCAACTTCTTAAAATACCTCATGTGGACATGTCATCAAATCTAAGATGCTATCCATTAACACCCACCGTTATTTTATTTGCCACTAAGAAAAAAAAAAACCGGCTGATCCTCAAATTTTTATTTTGTGCTTATCGAAAGAATGGCTTATTTTGACAGTGTTATTTCTATATTTCACTCATACACACAATTAAAGTTGTAAGAACAGGCAGTAACAGCTATGCCACAACTGTCACCTGACAACAGTGATTGTAAAGCCCCATTGATTGTTAGATCTGGATTTCCAGAAATTAAAAGGTGGAATTGATGCAAGCCTGGGCTATCCAACCGGCTTACCTTTTAGCTCACTTAACCCTCATAACAACCATATGAGGCAGGGATTATTTATTAGTAACATTTTACAGATGAGAAAACTGAGGCACCTTAAGGTATGCTACTTTAAGTCAGACTATTACCAAGTTGCAGAGGTTGGATATAAACCCACTTTGTGCTCAGTCACCACATAAAGCTGCGAAAATGTCCAGTTGAGTCAACTCTCAGAAAGGTTAAAATGAAGGGCCTGAGGTGAGAGAGGAGAGGAAGGATTGGAGAGCTCAACTAAGTGGTAGGCTGAGATCTCCATTTCAGTTGGACTTCAGTTTTGTAACTGTTTGGGAGGGGGTAAAAAAATAACGTGATAAAACAGTATTATATGGCTGAGAGCATTCATATCAACCACTAAAAGAACTATAAAGAAATGATATCTGTGTTTTTCAGGCTCAGTATGTTTTTCCAAAGTGAACATACTTGTATAACTAGCATCCATGCTAAGAAATCCAGTGTTGCTTGAACTCCAGAAGCCTCCCAAGTTCAAGAGTTGACCACCATTTTGACTTCTGTCACCATCGATTAGCCTTCTTGAGTTTTGAGTTTTGTGTAAATGGAATCTTACAGTGTGGTCTTTGCGTCTGGTTTCTTTCATTCAACTTGCTCGGGATATTCACTCATGTTGATACGTGTAATTGCATTTGTGCATTCTCCTAGCAGTGTAATATTCCAATGTGTGAATATATAATTTCTTCATTCTACTGCTGGAGACATTTGGGTTGTTTCCACTGTTTTGGGTTATTATGGATATTGCTGGTATGAACGTTGTTGAACAATTCATAGAGATCAGACTATATATATATATATATATTTTTTTTTAACATCTTTATTGGGGTATAATTGCTTTACAATGGTGTGTTAGTTTCTGCTTTATAACAAAGTGAATCAGTTATACATATACATATGTTCCCATATGTCTTCCCTCTTGCGTCTCCCTCCCTCCCACTCTCCCTATCCCACCCCTCCAGGCTGTCACAAAGCACCGAGCTAATAGACTACATATTTTTAAACAAAGCTAGTAACATTTTAAAATCTTGGGCTATTTAATCACACAATTTATACTCTTAAGACTTACTTGTATCAATGGTTAGGAGCATTAAGGGAAGGGATATCAGGTTAAAGAAGGGAGGAAAGATGAAAAGGAGACAAAGAGATGCTATACCTTAGCATACATTGATTGTTCTGTATTCTAGTATTTAAGCACTGAATGTTTATGAATGCTTACATTTCCTCTGCAAATTGTTAAACACCCATAGGTCAGAGGGTTGGCAAAGCAGACAGGCATTGGGGTATACTCAGAAGGCCAGAAGGAACCCCTTGCTTACATTTCACCTTATATATTTATGATTTTCTAGCAATTGCCTAGGTTGAAATTTTCTAGCTGATACCAGTAAATTCTCCACTGATAAAAACCAGTAAATACCAGTAGATTTTCCACTGATATATATACATATAAAATTTTTCTATATATATATGGAAAACCTTTTCCCCCTTGATATGGTTTTTTAAGTTGAAGTATATTTTCTTTACAATATTGTGTTAATTTCAGTTGCACGGCCTAGTGATTTAGTATTTTTGCAGATTATACTCCAGTATAGGTTGTTGCAAGATACTGGGTATAATTCCCTGTGCTATGCAGTATATCCTTGTTGCTTATCTATTTTATATATGGTAGTTTGTATCTATTAATTTCATACCCCTAATTTGTCCCTTCCCCTTTCTCTCTCCCATTTGGTAACCACAAGTTTGTTTTCTATGTCTGTGAGTCTGTTTCTGTTTTGCATATACATTCATCTGTATTATCTTTTTAGATTCCACATATAAGTGATACCATACTGTATTTGTCTTTGTTTGATTTATTTCACTGGGCATAATATTTTCTAGGTCTAGCCATGTTGCAGCAAATGGCAGTATTTCATTCTTTTTTATGGCTGAGTAATATTCCATTATATATAATGGAATATTATATAGAAATTATATTATATATATTATATATATAGACTATATATTAGAATATTATATATATATAGATTATATGTATCACATCTTCTTAGTCTATTTGTCTGTTGATGGGCACTTGGGTTGCTTTCGTATCTCGGCTATTGTAAATAACACTGCTATGAACATTGGGGTGCATGTATCTTTTAGAATTAGTTTTTTTTTTTTTTTCTGGGTATATGCCAAGGAGTGGAATTGCTGGATCATATGGTAGCTCTATTTATAGTTTTTTGAGGAACTTCCATACTGATTTCCACAGTGGCTGCTTCAATTTACATTCCCACAAACAGTGTACAAGGGCTCCCTTTTCTCCACACCCTCACCAACATTTGTTATTTGTAGACTTTTTCATGATAGGCATTCTGTCAGGTGTGAGGTGATATCTCATTTTGGTTTTTAGTTGCATTCTCTAATAATTAGCAATGTTGAGCATCTTTTCATGTGCCTGTTGACCATCTGTATGTCTTCTTTGGAGAAATATCTAGTCAAATCTGTGCATTTTTAATCAGGTTGTTCGTTTTTTAGATACTGAGTTGTATGAGTTTTTTGTATATTTGGGGTATTATCCCCTTATTGGTTGCATTATTTGCAAATATTTTCTCCCATTCTGTAGGCTGTCTTTTCATTTTACTGATGGTTTCCTTTGCTGTGCAAAAGCTCTTAAGTTTAATTAGGTCCCATTTGTTTATTTTTGCTCTTTTTTCTTTTGCCTTAGGAGACCAATCCAAGAAGATAGTGCTACAATTTCTGTCAAAGAATGTTTTGCCTATGTTCTCTTCTAGGATTTTTATGATTTCCACTTTTCTTTTAAAGCACTTTCTTGACTATTCTCTTATTTTATTTTTCTAGATGAAATTGAGAATTTTGATCAGAATTGCACTGAATTTAGACTTTTAAAGAAAAAAGTGATATATTTACAACATAAACTTTCTTTCTAAAATTAATATATGGGTCTCTAACATTACTCAACACTTCTCTCAGTATAGCTGTATGTTTTGTAGGCCTATAACTTTCTTGATAAATTTATCATTATGTATTTATATTGTTATTCCTGTTGTAAAGGGAAACTTTTGTCACATTTTCTAACTGGATCTTATTTGTTATAGTAAAGCTATTGATTTTTTTAATAAATCATGTTATTAACTACTTTCTGAATTCCTTTGAGTAGCTTTGTATTTGATTACCTTTTGTTTTTCTGCATTGTTCCTTTGGACATGATTATTTTCCTCCTCTTTTCCGATAGTTTAACTTTTGGATATTGAGTTGTCACTCAGAGCAAATGTTAAATAATAGTTAAAATAACTAAATCATAGTTAAATAATAAATAAATAGTTAAAAAATAGTTGAATAATCGTGTGTTATACCTGACTTTAGCGAGAATGCTTCTTATGCTAAATCATCCAGCCTGATGCTGAATTTTGAATAGATATAACAAATATAGGAATTTAGGATACATTTGAATATGTTTTTATAAGTACATATTTGTGCATGTATTTTGTGGCTATATACAAATTAAGAAATTTGCCATTGATTCTTATTTTATCTGAGATAATGTCCCATTTTTTTTTCAAATCTGAAATATCATGTTGATTCAAAAGAATTATTTTGAAAATCAAGCTTGTTAAGGTTTACTTTACATACAGTAAAAATTCACCCATTTTAGCAGTATGCAGCTGATAAGTTATAACAAATGTATGTGCTTGTGTAACTAATACCAGAATCAGATGTATTAGAACATTTTCACCACCCAAAGTTCCCAAGTGTTTCTCTGTAGTCAGTTTTCTTTCCCAGCCCTTGCTCCCTGGCAACCCTGGTTTCTATGGTGATTAGTATATTTTCCTCCATGTAATCCATCATTATGGTGAATTTTACTAACAGATTTTCCAATAGCCAACACACTTGCATTCCTGGAGTAAACTGGCCATGGTCATATTTTATACCCACAGTGCATTGCTAGGCTCTTCATGCTAATCTGTTATCTGAAAGTTTTGCAACAGTACTTAAAAGGAAATTTGGTCTGTGTTGTCTGTGTTAGGTTTTGATTGCAATGGTATGCTAACTTTGTAAAAATAATTTGGGGACTTGGTTTTATTCTCTATGAAACAACTTAACTACAAGTGTCAGTTTAATAAGAATTTATCCCTGAAATGAAAAGGACTTTGGAAATACTCTTTTCAAGCTTTTTCATTTTTTTCTCCTATTTTTATAGGCCTATTTAATTCTTAAAATTTCAAATGTTTTAGCAGAGAGTTACACCAAATAGTACAATTATATAATATAGCAATCTATTTTACATAGTAATAGAGTCATGTTTTATGTTTGGCCTTGATTCTGCCATCTTAGTTTATGATTTTACTTCTTCCTTGATACCCTTTTCGTTTTCTTCTTTTGCTGTGTGTGATATATACTATATATATTTTTTGTCTTTCTTTCTCCTTCCCCATATTTTATTAGTAATTCAGAAAATGCTTGTCCTTAATGATTATTTTTATGGCTTTATATAATATACCTAGGCTTTTCTCCCCCCAGCCTAAGAAACAAAACAACATCCATAAACTATTGTGAAACAGAAGAACTAGCTAAAATGGAAGTATCAGGATGTTTATTCACCGCTTTATCTGCAGTTTCTAGCACGTGGTCTCTGACATAGCAGTTGGGGGATACGTAAAGCATGACTGGGTGAATGAATAGGAGCAGTCATTGGCTCCCACCTTTGAATTTTTGACAGCAGGCTTTGAGGTTTAGGTACCACTCCATTATATCTATATTATACCTATTCTATATTTTTGTAAGTTTGACATTATGTTGTTTTCTCTTAAAAAATGAACATTAAATTTGCTTTATAATTGCAATTGCTGTAATGATTTGCCATTATTTATAATTAAATGGATCTTGAGCTTCCTACTAGTCCTTTGTGCACTGCCCTCTACATATCTAATCTCTTTTGCATGAATGGATTCTGTTATTATACAGAATTTTTTTTTCAGGAAAACTTTGCAGGTGCTATTTTCCTATAACCTGATCTTCTTTCCTCTTTTCCTCTCCTTCCCTCTCTCCTTCCTTCCGTCCTTCTTTCCTCTTTCTTTTTTATTATTCTAAGACACATTTATTTTTAGAATAAGTAATACCTTCATGTGGTTTAAAATTGAAGAATAAAAATCATCTGTCAATGGACACTTAGGTTGCTTTCATGTCCTGGCTATTGTAAATAGAGCTGCAATACGCTAACGCATATACATGGATTCTTAAAAAAAAAAAATGCTTCTGAAGAACCTAGGGGCAGGACAGGATTAAAGACACAGACATAGAGAATGGACTTGAGGACAAGGGTAGGGAGAAGGGTAAGTTGGGGCAAAGTGGTAAGCTGGGACAAAGAGTGGCATGGACATATATACACTCCCAAATGTAAAATAGATAGCTAGTGGGAAGCAGCCACATAGCACAGGGAGATCAGCTTGGTGCTTTGTGACCACCTAGAGGGGTGGGATAGGGAGGGTGAGAGGGAGGGAGATGCAAGAGGGAGGAGATATGGGGATATATGTATATGTATAAATGATTCACTTTGTTATAAAGCAGAAACTAACACACCATTGTAAAGCAATTATACTCCAATAAAGATGTTAAAAACAAAAACAATAACAAAGACAAAAAAAAGAGAAATCTTTCCTCTTTTTTTCCCAGCTATTCAGTCCCTCTTCCCAGATACAACCAATAATATCAGTTGCTATATGAATGCTTCTAGAGATATTTTATTCAAATTGAGGCATATTTATAATTTAATTTTTTCCAGTGGTAGCATATTACAGCACTCTTCTACATTATGCTTTTCTTTTCCTCTTAACAATATATGTTGGAAATTATTTCATAGCAGTACATAAAGAGCTCCTCATTTTTTTGGTCAGTTGCAAGAGTATTACACAAGTGCACCATGGTTATTTATCCATTTCCCCACTGATGATCATTTAGGCTGTTTCCAGACATTTGCTGTTATAGTTAGTGCTGTAATAGATAACGTTTGGCATTGCTGTGTCCTTTCCTACTCAGCACCGACTGAATCAGAATTTCTGGGGTTGTGCCTTTTTATGAAAGCCTCCTGGTTGAATGTGATGTACGTTGACCCATACCTCAGGCAGTTATTCCTTAGACCCTCTGAAGCCTTCATTTTATACACCTTAGCTCCCTGTTGCTTCCTAAGAGGGTGCCACCTGAGATGCTCTGGTCTTCCCCTGGGGCCAGCTGTGCTCTCAGGTCTGGAGAGAGTTTCCAGATGTGTAACCAACATCTTCAGTTGGACTTACTGCTCTTGTTTATAACAACCCAGTATTGATTCTCAGAGTCTTCTTTCAGCATGTTGCAGATTTTTCTGTCTCTGGATGGTTCTTACCATAGTTGATAGTAATGGGTTATTTTCCCTTTTGTTTTGGCATGGCTGGCTTATTCTTTGAGTTTATGTCTTTTGTTAATTTTGTTCCATTTTGTACAAGGGGGTGTTCTATAAGCCTAGACCACATTCTGCAGAAGTCTATCTTACATTTACTATATTATTAAATTGTTTAGAAATGTGATTACTCATTTCACAGTTTTTAAAATAATTTGCTACTATGATAATGTAAAAAGTTTTTATTTTCATTTTTTATTTTTACTTTTTAAATTTTTATTGGATTATAGTTGGTTTACAATGTTGTGTTAGTTTTAGGTGTACAGCAAAGTAATTCAGTTATACACATACATATATTCATTCTTTTTCAGATTCTTTTCTCATATAGTTTATTACAGAATACTGAGTAGAGTTCCCTGTGCTATATGGTAGGTCCTTGTTGGTTATTACAATAACATAAAAACTAAACAGGTCTATGCTTGAATTTTCTAATGTCTGGGGTTTTAAGTTCAGTTTGCCTCACAACTATCTTCTTTTGGTGGGGGGATAGTTCTTAGACTTGTTTTGAAATTAAAGCCTAAATTCAGGGTGACCAAATTGAATATTTCTAAGGGCCAGGCAGATAAAGTAAATGAGGGAAGCAGGGTTAATGCCATTTTCTTTTCTTTTAATACATTACTGTGTTTTACATCAAGACATCAGGACATCAACATTGCTTAAATTAAAAGAAAAAAAACCTTTTGTAACCCCCAATCCTTTCTTTAGATAATCTTTTCCACCATTATCTTGAATTTCTGGTTGAAGCTCTTGCTATGAATAGTTTCATAGTGGCATCATCCTTTTCCCTGACACAGACATAGCCCACATGCAGGAAGAGTCTTTATTTTCCTAGTCCATTATATATTTCCCACTTTTTTTTTTTTTTTCCGGTACGCGGGCCTCTCACTGTTGTGGCCTCTCCTGTTGCGGAGCACAGGCTCCGGACGCGCAGGCTCAGCGGCCATGGCTCACGGGCCCAGTTGCTTCGCGGCATGTGGGATCTTCCCAGACCGGGGCACGAACCTGTGTCCCTTGCATCGGCAGGCGGACTCTCAACCACTGCACCACCAGGGAAGCCCTTTTATTCCTCACTATGCTCTTGAATAATAATAATAGTAATGACAACTAACATTTCTTGAAAATATACTATGTGCCAGACAGAAGGGTAGGTGCTATTTCACTTTTTTTTTAACCTCACCATAAGAAAACACAGCTTAGGCAAGGTGATGGTAACAATTGATGTTTACTGGCTACCTGTGATGTGTAAGGCATTACTCTGAGTTCTTTCATGTATAGAATTATTTAATCCTCATCATAAGGTTGGTATCAATTATTATCCCACTTTACACAGGAATTGAAGTACAGAACAATTAAGTAAATTCCCCAAGGTGAGCAGTGGTCATACATTATGGGATCTGGATTCAAACCCAGGTGGTTGGGTCCAGAGTCCATGCCCCCAGCCACCGCACTTGCTGCCTGTCTGCAATCCATCCATCACAAATGCCACTGACGTTAGAAACTGCTGACAGAATTGGAGGTGGAGTATCTAGTACAGAGGAAAACGTGCCCTCTTCTAAAGGGCAAATCCCTAGTCAGTCCCAGCCCACTGTCACTGGTGAGTATCTGGACACTAGCTTTGTTAATTCTGCTGATTTTTCAAGGAAGGAAGAATTTAGATATTTATGTAAAATTTCTGGATTTAAAAATATTGGAAATGATCCAAATATCTTTTTTTTTTAAGTATTTTTGATGTGGACCTTTTTTTTTTTTTTGCGGTACACAGGTCTCTCACTGTTGTGGCCTCTCCTGTTGCGGAGCACAGGCTCCAGACGCACAGGCTCCGGACGCGCAGGCTCAGCGGCCATGGCTCATGGGCCCAGCTGCTCTGCGGCATGTGGGATCTTCCCGGACTGGGGCACGAACCCGTGTCCCCTGCATCGGCAGGTGAACTCTCAACCACTGCACCACCAGGGATGCCCACTTATTGGTTTTTGTGTGCCTAGTTCTTTAAAGACCTAGCATGACCAGTGCTGAATACTTCGATTCAACTTATGATTCCCAAGAAGAGGAATGGGTGTCACTTTCATCTGTTTCACTGAACTTGTAAATACAGGAAGTGACACTGTTATCAGTACATTATCTTTGTCTAGGAGGACAACAGTATACTTTGAATTAACCTCCTGTGTTAGGAGCTCATAGTATATGCAGTAATACAAAATGAACTGCAGCAACTGCTTGTGGAGTAAAGGATTATAAGTGTCCCAGATTAATGAAAATGGTGCAGTTCCCCTCAGATTTCCCCTTACTGAACATGAGGAGAGCAGCCAATTATTTTCCTGTTGAAAATTCTCAGATGTTGCATGACAGTGAGGGGAGGAAAGTTATTTCTTCATTAAGAATAGCTATTAAACTTCTATGTCTTTTCTCTCTAAAAAAGATCTGATTTGGCACAGGCGTAGAGAGAGAACTATAGACTAAATACTTGGTTTTCATTTTTAGCCTTACAATAGACAATGGGCCAAATATAACAATTAGATGGTAGAAACTTAATATTTACTTTCAAAGTTATGGAGCAGGACATTTCAAGAGTTTGAGGAAATTTTATAAAAATTGTTCATAAAGAAAACCTCAAATATCTGTTTAGCTTCCAAAATAGTTGAAATTGCAAGATCATGTTTTTTGACCATTGCAAAAAATTTTTTTAAATCAGCAATACAATTTTGAATATTTAAAATCATTCTTTTATAACATTTACACTCCACCCAATGCATCATTAATTCTCACTGTTGCCTAAATCATCAATAAGCTACAAAGGTTTTCCCAAACTGGCAGGCTTAGACCAAATACCATCAGAAACACAGAGGCTTCGTGTAGACTTAAATGTAGTTCAAGGGTTATGAAGGAGAGGAAAATCTCAAAGGTAGCTTTTTTTTTTTTCTGCACCACTCAGCTTCCTTGACAAGGGATCAAACCCACAACCCCTGCAATGGAAGCCTGGCATCCTAACCACTGCACTGCCAGGGAATACCCTCAAAGGGAGCTTTTTTGAACTCAGAAGTTATATTGCAAACAAAGGTGATATTTAATGGAGTTTCAGCTCCAAGAAGAAACCCTTGAAAATACCCCCTTGTTCTGGTTACTGTCTTTGTCTCCTTTACCTTTTCCTCCCACATTTCCTTGGTAAGGAAACTGAGCAGGACCCTGTGGGGCTCCTGGGCATGGAAACCTTTCTGTGTCCCCCGTTCCTTGTTTGTAGGGAACAGACTCCAGCCTCCATGATTTTCCCTGAGTCCCAAAGGGCAGGTTCAAACAGCTGTTAATCAGGGAAGGGAGGGGATTCAGAGACAAGGGAGGAGCAGTCAAGAAACAATAGTGCAGGCTTGGGGCAGGGTTCTGGTTCCCCCTCAAGGGATACACATAATAATATCTTTGAGCTCTTTACAGAACTAAAACCCCCAACAAATGGAAGATGTTGGCATTCTTCATTCCAGAGAAGACCACCCGAGGCCAGGTTAAAGGAACCCCAGAAGCTGATCAGTAGATCACCTGAGGCCAGGTTAAAGGAGTGCAGCCTGTGTACACACCCTAATCTTATCAGCAACCCCACCCTTGAACATTTGCTATAAAACTCCTCACCAAATCCTTCTGGGTGGACTGACTTACTGTTTTCAGGGCAGAAGCCCACTGTGTCCCTCTTTGCCTGGCAAAGCAATAAAGCTATTTCCTTCTACTTCACTCAGAACTCTGAGATTCAATTTGTCACTGGTGCACAGAGGCTGAGTTTTCAGCATCAGTGGAACTTGAAGTTCTTGAGTTTTACTCATAACATTCCCTCAGGTACGGTTCACTTTGCCTGTAAGTCTCTCTGGAGAGTACTGATTATAATTAGAACATTTTCTCAAAATTCATGGAGAAACTCCTTAGGACCCTGCAAGGTCATGGGGGACTCGAGTTAGAAGAACAATATGTAATGTCAAAACTTCAAGCAAAATCTCCCCAATTCTCATAACCTCCCCATGCTTTTAAAACTTCTCTTTCTACTTTCCGTTAAACAGCTTCTGAGAATAAAGCCCTTGGCTTATTGCCGTCATTTGGCCAAAGAATGAGAATTGACATTTCTGGCTTAGTTCCATTTTCCTTGACTTCTCTGCTGATTTCCGGCAGGAATGGGGAAAGAGCTTCTTTGGGAGGAAGACACCAAGTTTGGTTGTAAGCCACTGGATCTAAGGAGTAAAAGGCACCAGCCCACAAAGGGCAGGAGCTACTTCCAGAATGTGAGGCAAGTCAGGGAGAGCGGGCATGGTGCTACAAGATCTCACTGCCTGCTTTGCTCCGATCAGTTAAGGAAATACTGAGCTGCTGAGGGTGAGACTCAGAGGAGGACTAATCCTGCCTAAGGCCCTGCTGTCCCCCCTACCCCCAGCTCAGGAATTTATTTTTCATCTCAGGGCAACACAAACTCTATGATATCTGAATGAACCAGAAGAAACTGGATTCCGAGGCCTTTCAAAAAGTCATGTTCAGGGACTTCCCTGGTGATGCAATGATTAAGAATCTGCCTGCCAATGCTGGGGATGTGGGTTCGATCCCTGGTGTGGGAAGATCACACATGCCACGGAGCAACTAAGCCCGTGCTCCACAACTACTGAGCTTGCACTCTAAGGCCCGCAAACCACAACTACTGAGCCCACGTGCCACAACTGCTGAATCCTGCATACCTACAGCCCAGGCTGCACAACAAGAGAAGCCACCGTAATGAGAAGCCTGCACACTGCAACAAAGAGTAGCCCCCACTTGCCACAAATAGAGAAAGCCCGTGCACAGCAACAAAGACCCAATGCAGCCAAAAATAAATTAATTTTAAAAAGTAATAAAATAAATTTATTTAAAACAAAAGTATACTTAAAAAAAAAATGTCACGTTCAAGATTAAAGTCAACCCCAAACACAGAGCCAGAGCAAGTTAGGCCTCAGGCCACCTTTGACCATAACCAGCCTGAACTCCAGCTCTCAACATTTAAATGAATGGGTGAACCAGTTTCACAAAGCTGTGGACAGTGCCAGAACATGACCCCAGCTTTCCTGACCTCTGGTCAGAGAGCTGTATGACTATTTGGTTTTCTTTACATGACATTCAGATTGGCATTAGTGAATAGTATACCTCTGTCTGGTGATGCTGTTCTTGCCCTGAAATGCCCCCTGACTTTTCCCGGTCTAGCCAGCTACAGTGTTAAAGGTGGAGTCCAGGCATTTGACACCATGTAGATCTTCTCACGTGGAGTCACAGAAATTCAAAGCAGTTTATAAAATAGAGGTTCAGAGTGCGTGCTACGATGGCCCTTCCATACTTAATCTCACCATTGTTAGGAGTTTTTAGTTCATCCCCTGGAAGGTGAAGAAAGTAATAACTTGATTTGAAATGAGAAGTCAAAACATAAGCTCAGTTTCCTTCTGTTTTATCTAAATTCTAGTTAACTTTTAAGACCCAACATCCTCCAGAAACCTTTCCTACGATTTTCACTGTTACCAACACCTACTGTTTTTTTTTTTTTTTTTTTTTTTTAATTTTATTATTTATTTATTTATTTAGGCTGTGTTGGGTCTTTTGTTGCTGTGCATGGGCTTTCTCTAGTTGCGGTGAGCGGGGGCTACTCTTCGTTGCAGTGCACGGGCTTCTCATTGCGATGGCTTCTCTCGTTGCAGAGCACGGGCTCTAGGCACATGGGCTTCAGTAGCTGTGGCACACGGGCTCTAGAGCACAGGCTCAGTAGTTGTTGCGTACTGGCTTAGCTGCTCCGCAGCATGTGGGATCTTCCCAGACCAGGGCTTGAACCCGTGTCTCCTGGATTGGCAGGCGGATTCTTAACCACTGCGCCACCAGGGAAGCCCAACACTTACTGTTTTGGTATTTGACTTTTATGTTCTCCCTAATGTATTTTGTTCTGTATTTGTTTAATTCAGGTAACAGTGTCTTCTCAACATGTTTATGTGCTTCATAATCTATACATAGGTATCTATCACATATCCATGACATAAATATCTGCGTGTAAATTATGACCCGTAGCCTCATAACCTAGTACCACACCAGGCACACAGTCAGACCTTAACTTGATGATGAGAGTAACCCACTTTTTAGAGAATTAGTCTGATGAGGAAATATGTTATTAATTAAATAATTAAACTAATGAAATAGTTCATAAGATAGTCATGAGCTACCATTTTTTTCCCTTATTTCTACTATGGGCTCCCAAGTCCTCTCTCTGCCTCTCCTCTGCCCCTTTCAATCCCTCTTCCATTCTAAAGCTGGAGAACTCTTTTTAAACAGAAAAACCTGATTATGTCATTCCTCTGATTTGAATTCTCCTGGACTTCCCATGATCTTTGGGATAAAAGGCCTCAGAGGTCTCTATGATCTGACTGCCGGGTTCCCTCTCACTCTGCCCAGTGTGCACTTGAGCCCCACTTGGAGTCCTCCCTTGGTGTCTGGTGACTGTACAGGCCCTGACTTGACCTAGCTGGCCATTCCCCCCTTTACAGGTCACCCCCTTTGTATATTTAAGTCCTAACCCCCATACCTGCAGGAGTGGTCTTATTTGGAAATAGGTTAATTGCAGATGTAATTAGTTAAGATGTGATGACATGGAACATGGGCCCCTAATCCAACATGTCCTTCGTGTCTTTAGAGAAAGAGGAAATTTGAACACAGAGACGTGCACACAGGGAGAACATCACGTGAAGATTGGAGTGATGCTCCCACAAGCCAAGGAACTACCAGAAGCAAGGAGAGAGACTCGGAACAAATCCTCCCCTAGAGCCTTAGAAGGGAGCACAACGCTGCTGAAATCTTGGCTTTGGATGTCTGGTTTCAGAACTCGGAGACAATACATTTCCATTGTTCTAAGCCACCCAGTTTGTGGTTGCTTGTCACGGCAGCCTTAGGAGACTCGTGTGCCCTTTTGGCCCTTGGTGAGCTCTTACCCATTGTTCAATATTTGGCTCAAATGTCACCTCTTTTGGGACCTTTCTCTGACATCCCCCACCCCTCCTGAAGCTGGATTAGTGGAGTCTCTTGTGTTTCTCTCCTCATATATTTGCATTTTGACCATTGCTTCCTTGCCTGTATCTCACCATGATCTGTATCTTGCTTATCTCTTTATTAAGCTCCCTGCATAAATGTCTTGAAACGTGTTATTGAACAAGTGGATTTTTACCTTTTTGGTGACTTTAGCAGCATCTCTGTGGAGAGATAGTTGTCTCATAGGAATGTGGTGACATTCATTTTATAGAGGGAAATCCAGAGGTATAAAACACCTGTAGTGAAAGTAAATTATCAAGGCCAACTAGCAGCCCTATAGCACAGCCAGGAGCAATCTTCCACATTTTGGGTTTAAAATCAAAGCATTTTGGAGACTTCCTAAATCTCCCCTTGCAGAGGAAGAAGCTGAGATCTATTCTGTTAGAAGAATCCAGAAAAGAAAGGCATTCACTCCTTTGGATGCTTATGAAACTATTAATAAAATTAGGAAATTCTTTCTGAGAAATTTAAATGAAGATCCAGAATTTAGACTTATCCTCTAATAATTTAGATTTATCCTATAATTTAAACTCCTCTTAACTCTTTCCAAGAAACCCTAAGAATTGTGTCTAAACTTCATTTAGGATGAATGTTGGTATGCTTTCCTCCAGCTTCCACTAGTCAGAATTTAGTTTACAAATTTTGTATATGACAGAAGAAAGCTCATTTAAAATAGTAGTTAGAATTTATGAACCTGATTGGTCCAGTTCAATACTCTATGGATAATAATACTGATAATAATCTGAGTCACAATTCTAGTGTTGGCTCTTAATACAAAATCATAAAGATTCTATGGCTACCACTGGGTACTGAAGACTATTCTGCATTGGTCTCTTGGCATCAGGAAATTCACTGTGGACCCAGTTGAAAAACAAAATGGAAAAGAGTAGAAGGATCACATTTGTGTCATAAGCAAATTCTTTATAAATCATCAAGAGACTGCATAGATGGCCACAGAGAGATTTTGTCAAGGGTTTTATACAACTAAAATCAATTCATCCACTTTATCTGTTTTGAATGCACTGGGCATGTAACTGGAGATGTCACTAAGAGTTAGAGCTGCTCAGAAACCTTCAAGGTGTCAATTGACCATATTTTTAGGTGCAGAAATGTTACATAGACACAGCACAGATTCACCAGTGATTTACTTTTTAAAATCTGCAACAAATGGACCCAGGAATCTACAAGGGAATAAAAATATCATGAGAGCAAAGCTGAGTTGAAGCAGGGTAACTCAAAATCAATATTTTGCTTTTAAACTCTTAAGGGGAGACCCAGGAGGGCTGCACTCATTTTGTCCTCCTTACTTATTATCCTCAGAGGATGGGAGTAAAAAGTGACAAGCCTGCTCCTTACTTCAGCCAGGACATTCTTCACTAACAAGCCACTTGTTAGAATTCTTAGCTTCAATTTCCTGTCTAGTGACTTTTTAATAGCTATCCTATCAGATGCTGGTTAAAAAAAATCAAACTTACTTTTCATTTTACATAGGTGAGATTGCATTTGGGGAACCAGGCAAAGACCAGTCAATAGCAAACTTGATGGAGAAAAGGGGGTGCTCTTTTAGCTCTGCCTGTGCAAAAAGGGGACTGAAGCACCACCAATGGCAGCTTAGCTGAGTTTTCTGCAATGGATTAGAATCCCTTGTTATTAAATCCAACTATTTTCTGACCTTGTACATTGACAAGCAAAACCTGCATATTCACGACTTTGCTGGTGCCTTCAGTAGGGGCAAACAGTGAATTAAAGAGTGAGTAGGAATTTTCTTTAAGGAGCAGCCTAAGCATAGGTTGTATTCCAAGTGGATGATACCAGTTAAATGTTCTCCTTACCTCCTTCACTGTTAGTGGGAGTGTAAATTGGTACAACCACTATGGAGAACAGTATGGAGGTTCCTTAAAAAATGAAAAATAGAGCTACCATATGATCCAGTAATCCCACTCCTGGGCATGTATCTGGAAAAAACCATAATCAGAAAACATACATGCACTACAATGTTCATTGCAGCACTATTCACAATAGCCAAGACATGGAAATAACTTAAATGTCCATCGACAGATGAATGGATAAAGAAGATGTGGTACATATATATATAATGGAATACTACTCAGCCATAAAAAAGAATGAAATAATGCCATTAGCAGCAACATGGATGGACCTAGGGATTGTCATACTAAGTGAAGTCAGAGAAAGACAAATATCATAGGATATCACTCATATGTGGAATCTAATTTATTTATTTATTTAATAAATTTATTTATTTGGCTGCATTGGGTCTTTGTTGCTGCATGTGGGCCTTCTCTAGTTGTGGTAAGTGGGGGCCACCCTTTGTGCTCGGGCTTCTCATTTCAGTGGCCTCTCTTGCTGTGGAGCACAGGCTCTAGGGCACGCAGGCTTCAGTAGTTGTGGCACGTGGGCTCTAGAGCTCAGGCTTAGCAGTTGTGGTGCATGGGCTTAGTTGCTCCATGGCATGTGGGATCTTCCCAGATCAGCACTTGAACCCATGTCCCCTGCATTGGCAGGCGGGTTCTTAACCACTGTGCCACCAGGGAAACCCTGGAATCTAAGTTTTAAAAATGATACAAATGAACTTATTTACAAAACAGAAACAGACTTACAGACATCAAAAACAAAATTACGGTTACCAAAGGGGAAAGGCGGGGGGGAGGGATAAATTAGGAGGTTGGGATTAACAGAAACACACTACTATGTATAAAATAGATAACCAACAAGGACCTACTGCATAGCACAGAGAACTCTGCTCAATATTCTGTGATAACCTATATGAGAAAAGAATCTGAAAAAGAATGGAAATATGGATAACTGAATCACTTTGCTGTACATCTGAAACGACTACAACGTAAATCAAATATACTCCAATAAAACTTTAAAAAATGTTCTCCTTAAAGAGTGCACTTTTAAACAAAACCAAAGTCCATGTTAGGCGATTTCTGGTGTTGGGACTATTTAGGAATCAATGACACCAGCCTTGGTTTAGTGCAGATTGCCCCCCCCCCACACACACACATCACTCCTCACACTTGCTCAATGAACACTGCTGGCTGAGCAATTTTAGGAATAGATGACCTGGGAAGACAGGACAGCTATATCTAAAAGAATGAAATTCAAACATTTTCTCCCACCACATGCAAAAATAAATTCAAAATGGATTAAAGACCTAAATGTAAGACTGGAAACCATAAAACTCCTGGAAGAAAACATAGGCAGAACACTCGTTGAAATAAGTAGTAGCAATATTTTGTTTTGATCTGTCTCCTAAGGCAATGGAAACAAAAGAAAAATAAACAAATGGGACCAAATTGGTGCAACCACTATAGAAAACAGTGTGGAGGTTCTTCAAAAAACTAAAAGTAGAAATACCATATAAGATAGCAATTCCACTCCTGGGTATATATCCGAAAAAAATGAAAACGCTAATCCAAAAAGATACATGCACCCCATTGTTTATAGCAGCATTACTTACAACAGCCAAAATATGGAAGTAACCTAAGTGTCCACCAACAATGGAATGCTACTCAGCCATACAAAAGAATGAAAATTTGCCATTTGCAATAACATGGATGGACTTGGAGGGTATTATGCTTAGTGAAATAAGTCAGGTGGAGAAAGACAAACTGTATAATATCACTTATATGTGGAATCTAAAAAATATAACAAACTAATGAATATTAAAAAAAGAAACAAACTCATATATATAGAAAACAAACTAGTGATTACCAATGGGTAGAGGGAAGAGGAGAGGGACAAGATAGGGGCAGGGGATTAAGAGGTACAAACTATGATGTATAAAATAAATAAGCTACAAGGATATATTGTACAGCACAGGGAATATAGCCAATATTTTGTAATAACTCTAAATGGCATATAACTTTTAAAAACTGTGAATCACTCTGTTGTATACCTGAAACTTATATAATATTGTAAATCAACTATAATTCAATAAAAAATGAAAGGTTAAAAAAAAGTCTATAGCTTAATGAATTCTCACAAGCTAAACACACTTGTCCAGTCAGTGCCCAGATCAAGAAGCAGAAATTACCATCATCTTAAAAGCTACCCTCAGGCTCCCTCACAGACCTACCTCCTCCTAAGGGGTAAATGCAATTCTGACTTCTATGAGCATAGCCAAGAATTGCCCGTTTTTGTCCTCAGATGAGTTAAATAATACATTATGTACTCTTTTCTTTTTGCTTCATTCACTCAACAATATCTTTGTGAAATTCACACATATTTTTGCATGTAGTCAGTCCTCATTGCTGTATTATTTAATTATACCATTATTCAAATATACCACAATTTATTAACCTTTCTATTGTTGATGAGCTTTTGGGAGGGCTCCATTGTGGGCTATTGCTACTAGCTAGCACTGATGACTTTTTAAAAAAGCAGTGCCTTGTTATGAAGTCACTATACATTCACCAGTGATCTAGTCACCAGATTCTATTAACAGTTCTGTTATTGTAAGTCATTCCTTGTTTTAATGATTAGATTTATTTTCTATTAGTAAAATAAATGATGGGCAGAGTAGGGAGTTAAGAGAGGGAACCAAAGAAACTGTTATCTATTGCTATATAGTAATGAATCCCCAAATTTAGTGGCTTACAAGTAACAATTTTATTATTTCTCATAATTTTATGTGTTGATTGTGATCACCTGAGCAGTCCTCCTGTGGTTGCAAATCAGCTTGGAAATATCCAAGATAGTTTCACTCACATGTCTGGAAACTCATCTGGTTCTAGAATGACTGGGGGTCGCCTAACCTCTCTCTCTCCATGTGATATCTCATCAGTTATGGATCTAGCTCAAGCTTTTTTACATGGTGGCCAGATCACAAGAGAAGAAAAATGGAAGCTACATGGCTTCTTGTGGATAAGACTCTAGAACTCCCAGAATATCACTTGTATTCTATTAGTGAAAGCAAATCACAGGGCCAAGTTGAGATTCAACAGGAGGGCAATTAGACTACCGGCCTTGATGGGACTATCAGTGTGCTTTCACAGGAATGAAAATCATTGGTCGTCATCTGGAGACAAGCCACCACAATAACCGATCTTGTTTCTGGCCAAACCTTGGGGGGAGGGAGAAAGACTGTGCAAAGTCTTTAGGGTTATGTGGAGAAATGACTAGATATTAGTCTAGAAAAGGGGGAAAGCTGATGGCACAGAGGAGGAAGGGCTGCAGTGGAGAGCTGGAAGTAGTGACCAGGAGTCAGGATAAACATTGATCTCTGGCTTTTCATGGCTGTGGGTGTATTCATTCATCCAGCAAGTATTTAATGTAGGAGACACAAGGCAGGTTAATAGATGGATAGACAGTTCCTGGAAGCAGCATCCTTTCAGGTTGTCTGTTCAGAGTGCGGGAAATATTTAGAAGTCAGATTGCTCAAAGGACAGTGGGAAGGACTGAGGTAGGGATTCAGGTAAACTTAGGACACATAAGAGTGTGGGGTCAGGGCTGTTACAGAAGCAAGGTGACCCTGGGCTTCTCTGGGTTGCATGGCTGGCAGGTACATGCAGGCTTTCACATGGGTCTAATTTAAGGTGCTAAGTTCCTTATAAGTTGTTTATTTTATATATAATAGTGTGTACATGTCAACCCTAACCTCCCAATTTATCCCCTTTCCCTTTCCCCCCTGGTAACCATAAGCACCTACTGTATAGCACAGGGAACTCTACTCAATACTCTGTAATGACCTATAATGGAAAAATAATCTAAAAAAGAGTGGATATATGTATATGTATAACTGAATCACTTTGCTGTACAGCAGAAACTACATTGTAGAGCAACTATACTCCAATAAAACTTAAAAATAAATAGTTATTACAAAATAAAAACAAAACAAAAGCGGAGCTAATTTCCAGCAGGGTCTGAAGTTTGCATATTGTCGAGGAAGTAGAAAAAAGTAGTCAGTTCAGGAAGGAGTCACTGTGCTGGTGGCAGATGATGTTTCCAGAGGATTGCGAGGGATTTGGCTGTGTTCCGTTAGCCACTGGAGAAGCACTCGCCATTAGGAAAACCTGGTCACCATGGATTTTTGCAACTGGTTGAAGGTGACATATTTTGGAATTAACAGGCTCCAATGTTTCAGGCAACTTCCGGTGACATCCCTAGGGGATCTGTCAGGGGAGAGTGTGGTCAGGGAGGTGCCCATTCACATTGCCTTGTCTGTGTCACCTCAGGGCTAGCCTCGCTTTCAGCTGCAGCTCCTGGTTTCTTGTCTGAAGGGCTCTCTCGTCTCTGGAGATGGCTTTGCCACCAAAAGAGACAGGATAGTAATGCCCCTCCCTCAGTATGCCTTCCCCACTGATGAACAGGATCTGGTGTATAAATAGCCCAATTCCCTTGCCCCTCAAGGGGGTCATTTTGAGGTGTGTGTTCTGCCCTGGCCCCAAGTGGGATTAAGCTCCCATTGGCTTGATAACATATACTTTAGTGACCGCTTTCACTTTCGACTCTGTTTATAAGATAGTGTATTAAGAGAAGGCCAACATATCACCATCACAAAATTGCTTGTGACTCATGGTTCCCAAGAGGAGGCGACACACCATGCCATCAAGGGGTGGGGCTGGGGAAAGTAACAGGGCAGGAGGCAGGAGGGGAGGGTATCTGTGGGGAAGAACCCTCACTGTGATTTCTTGAGAAGGAACAGATGAGGCAGGATAAGGAGGTTTAGGGTGAGCGAGTTTGAATCATATCTGTGCTCCTAGCTCCTCCCAGATAAACTACCTGAATTTGAATCCTTTTCTCAGGCTCTGCTTCTAGGGACTCCAAACTAATTCAGGCAGCTAGGGTGACTCCTGTAATAACCTGAATTTGGGGTGGCTAAACTAAGATGGTGGCAGTGAGAATAGAAAGAAAGGGGTTCTCTAGAATGTACACAATATATTTTCATCCTTGGAATCATGTTAGTTGAATCAGAAAGAATATATATATTTATATATTAAATATATTAATATTATATTAATATATAATAATATATTAATATTAAATATATATAATATATTTATATATTTTTTTTTCCAAAAGGAATTTAATCCCAAATGAAATTTAATCCTAGTCATTATTTCCAGCTTCTTGATTGCTGTGTTGGAGCCAGTTTGTACCATCCCATGCTAACTGAATCTTAAATATCCTGGAAATTTGAAAACTGGCTGCTAAAATGTTGGTACCTTGATATTGGCTATGATGGGAGTATTTACTCCATAGAAATTAGCAAATGCTGTAAATCAGGGCTTCTCCCCCAAAAGAGCAGCTTTATCAGCAGCCCACTGGTACTATGGGAAGTTTATAAATAAAGTAATACAATGTTATTCAGTTTTAGTGTTGGAAGAGTAATCAGGATTCATCTAATCTAACCTCCTAAATTCAAATATAGGAAATGAACCACAGTGAGAGTGAGGGACCCAGTTTGCCCAGGATGAAACTTGGTGGCAAGACAAAGGCTAACACAAGTCTCTTGGTAGATAAGGTTCCACACAAATTTCATACCTGGGCTGGGATTTTAAAATCAATGTAAATATTACTAGTATTGGCTATTTTTTTTCATTTTCAGATTTTATTTACAAAGTAGTGTGTGTGTGTGTGCTGAGGAGAGGAGAAGGAAGGAGAGAGAGAGACAGGGGAAGAGCTATCCAGAGTATTCCCTACTGACAGTTTAATTTAATAAAACCATTTTGTTAAAGGCTAAAAAAAATTCCCCAAGCATTCATTGACACTGTAAATATGGAAAGTCTGTTATTGAACAGCAGTTAAGTAGATGCCAAGGGAGAACATTGTGAGAAAATCTCAACCAAATATTGATATGAACATATTTCTGTTTGCTTGAAAATATGTTCACTCCGTATGGGAAAGGAAACTGTAAGGAGAGAAGTACAAACAACACATTGAAGCGATGTTGAGTGGAGAAGCTGTTAATCTGCCAGAGCAAACTGCTCCCGTTTACTCTGTGAATTTTCCTGGAGAGGTTGTCATGAAATTTACTTACACAAATGGGAAGCCAAAATTCTCCCATTCAGGAAAAATGACAGATTTTAAGGACTGCTCTTTGGTGAGGTTGAAAACACACACAATACAGTTATGCTCCAAGCAGGTATTTTGATTGAGTCATCAGGGCTTTATAAACCCCAGAGAAAACTGATTTCCCTTTTAGAAAATTATGTGTATTCATGTATTAGCCTACAGATATTTATATTTGATAACATTATACAAGAATCCAATGTGTTTTGAACTCTGGTTTCCAACATTTAGTCTACAGTTTTAGGTCTTCCAAGTCAGTTTCCAGATTAAGAAAAATCAGAACCTTATTCCCCTAACAGTCTTATTTTCTTTCCAAATATGAAACATATTATTGGGACTAATTAAAAGGAACAGATCAAGCCAGAAAGATGAAAAATAAAACAGCCCCAAATGACACTGCACTAGTCTAACCTTAAGAAATACATCAGGCAAATTCTAACTCAGGGACATTCTACAAATACCTGACCAGCACTCTGAAAAGGTCATCTAAAAGAAGGAAATTCTGAGAAAGTGTCACAGTCAAGAAGACCTGAAAGAGACAAGAGAGCTAAAGGTACATGTGGTACATGTACATTGGCTCCTGGAAAGGAAAAATGGCATTAGGGAAAAGTTGAGGAAATTTCAGGTAAATATGGACTTTAGTTAATATTAATATATCAAGGTAGATTCATTAATTATAATAAATATACCCTACTAACATAGGATGTTAATAATAGTAAAAACTGAGTGTGTGTACATGGGAGCTCTCTGAAATATCTTTGCAATAATTCTGTAAATCTAAAACTGTCCTGAAATTTTTTAATTTGTTAATAACATAAGTCAGAAACACATTTTTGGGAAAATAAAACATCTGTTAGTTTTAGCTTTTATCTTTTATTCACCGTTTGTGTAAAGTCTTACCACACTGCTGTCAGGAGAAGCAGTCATGAGCTCAATGGAGGACAAAAAAGATGTAAGAGGAGCAGGAATTCCAAAGCCAAATCATCAAGGACAGTTGAGGACTTTGCTGGTGACAGTATATAATGTCAATGAGCTCTGGTTCTAAGATTACCCAGTACTCCAACAAATGGTCCAGGAACTTTGCTTCTTATTCTTCAGGGGAATAATTATATCTGTGGGAGGGAACTGGGAAAGGAGAAACCAAGCTTGCAAAGTTCAAATTTCTTTTAATGGGGCCCTGGTGGGGGAAAAGAGACCAATTGGTAATTAAGATGCTTTTTTGCCTATGTTTATTTCCTGTGTATATCTCTTTTTGCGATAGTCTCCAAGGATGACCACCATTAATTTCTTCCTCCCCTTGAATCCTGGTTGGGCTTTAATGACTCACTTCACTAATAGGAGAAGGAACTGACTTTCTAGAACTTCTGAGACTGGGTCATAAGAAGCTATGGCTTCTTCCTGGGCCTCGGGATGCTTGTTCATAATACTTCCTCTTGGGAATCTCCTTGGAAACTAGCCACCTCACTGTGAAGAGAGCAGCCACATGGAGAGACCACATCCAGGTACCCTGGTTGGCAAGCCCAGCTGAGTTTTAGCTCCACCCAGCCAGCACTAACTGCCAGCTACATGAGCCAGCCATTCCTGATGTCCAGCCCAGTTAAACCATCATCTGCTTCCAGTGCCACCCACCATCTGACTATAACCTTATGAAGGACTCCAAGCAATAATAGCCCAGAATGAGTGCCATCAACCCACAGAATTGTGGGGGAAAATAATAAATTGTTGTTTTAAGCCACTAAGGTTTGGTGTGGCTTGTTAAACTGCAATAGATAACTGGAATTCTCCCTTAAAAAGCAACCTATTGGTATTTTTCCCTTCCTGGATCCCTTGTTGGACATGCTATTTCCTCTGGGACTAGGACACTTTGACTTCCCTTGTTCAGTTCCTCTGGAAGCTGAAGATGAGCAGATGGTAGTTTTGAGTATCATCACTCTCCGTGTGAACAGCAGGAGCACAAAAAGGGACCAAAGCTTGAGGTAGTCCCATCTCTCACCCTGAGGGTTGAGCCGTGTGGCTGACAGGTTCTTGGTGTACCAGCCGGGTGTCAGGCCTGAGCCTCTGAGGTGGGAGAGCCGAGTTCAGGATACTGGACCACCAGAGACCTTCCAGCCACATGTAATATCAGTTGGCAAGAGCTCTCCCAGAGATGTCCGTCTCAATGCTAAGACCCAGTTCCACAAAACGACCAGCAAGTTCCACTGCTGGACACCCCATGCCGAGCAACTACCAAAATAGGAACACAACCCCACCCATTAGCAGAGACGCTGCCTAAAATCACAAAAAGTTCACCAACACCCCAAACACATCACTGGACACAGTCCTGCCCACCAGAAAGACAAGATCCAGCCTTGTCCACCAGAACACAGGCACCAGTCCCCTCCACCAGGAGGCCTACACAACCCACTGAACCAACCTTACCCACTGGGAGCAGACACCAAAAACATTGTGAACTACAAACCTGTAGCCTGCGAAAAGGAGACCCCAAACACAGTAAGTTAAGAAAAATGAGAAGACAGAAAAACACACAGCAGTTGAAGGAGCAAGGCAAAAACCCACCAGGCCAAACAAATGAAGAGGAAATAGGCAGTCTATCTAAAAAAGAATTCAGAGTAATGATAGTAAAGATGATCCAAAATCTTGGAAAAAGAATGTAGAAAATAAAAGAAACATTTAACAAGGACCTAGAAGAACTAAAGAGTAACAAACAATGATGAGCAATACAATAAATTCAATTAAAAATTCTCTAGAAGGAATCAATAGGAGAATAACTGAAGCAGAAGAACGGATAAGTGATCTGGAATATAAAATAGTGGAAATAATTACCACAAAGCAGAATAAAGAAAAAAGAATTAAAAGAATTGAGGACAGACACAGAGACCTCTGAGACAACATTAAATGCACCAACATTCAAATTACAGGGGTCCCAGAAGAAGAAGAAAAAAAGAAAGGGACTGAGAAAATATTTGAAGAGATTATAGTTGAAAACTTCCCTAATATGGGAAAGGAAATAGTCAGTCAAGTCCAGGAAACACAGAGAGTCCCATACAGGACAAATCCAAGGAGAAACATACCAAGACACATATTAATCAAACTATCAAAAATTAAATACAAAGAAAAAACATTAAAAGCAGCAAGGAAAAAGCAACAAATAACATACAAGGGAATCCCAATAAGGTTAACGGCTGGTCTTTCAGCAGAAACTCTGCAAGTCAAAAGGGAGTGGCAGGACATATTTAAAGTGATGAAAGGGGAAATCCTAGAACCAAGATTACTCTACCCAGCAAGGATCATATTCAGATTCGACAGAGAAATTAAAACCTTTACAGATAAAAAAAAGTTAAGAGAATTCAGCACCACCAAACCAGCTTTACCAAATGCTAAAGGAAATTCTCTAGGCAGGAAAAACAAGAGAAGGAAAAGACCTACAGTAACAAACCCAAAATAATTAAGAAAATGGTAATAGAAACATACATATTGATTATTACCTTAAATATAAATGGATTAAATGCTCCAACCAAAAGTCGTAGACTGGCTGAATGGATACAAAAACAAGACCCGTATATATGCTGTCTACAAGAGACCAACTTCAGACCTAGGGACACATGCAGACTGAAAGTGAGGAGAAGGAAAAAGATATTCCATGCAAATGGAAATCAAAAGAAAGCTAGAGTAGCAAGTTTCATATCAGACAAAATAGGCTTTAAAATAAAGACTGTTACAAGAGACAAAGAAGGACAGTACATAATGATCAAAGGATCAATCCAAGAAGAAGATATAACCATTGTAAATATTTATGCACCCAACATAGGAGCACCTCAATACATGAGGCAAATACTAACAGCCATAAAAGGGGAGATCGACAGTAACACAATCATAGTAGGGGGTCTTAATGCCCCACTTTCACCAATGGACAGATCATCCAAAATGAAAATAAATAAGGAAACACAAGCTTTAAATGACACATTAGACCCGATGGACTTAATTGATATTTATAGGACATTCCATCCAAAAACAACAGAATACACTTTTTTCTCAAGTTTTTTTTTTTTTTTTTTTTTTTTTTTTTTGCAGTACGCGGGCCTCTCACTGTTGTGGCCTCTCCCATTGCGGAGCACAGGCTCCAGACGCGCAGGCTCAGCAGCCATGGCTCACGGGCCCAGCCGCTCTGGGGCATGTGGGATCTTCCCGGACGGGGGCACGAACCCGTGTCCCCTGCATCGGCAGGCGGATTCTCAACCACTGCGCCACCAGGGAAGCCCTCTCAAGTTTTCATGGAACATTCTCCAGGGTAGATCATATCTTCGGTCACAAATCAAGCCTTGGTAAATTTAAGAAAACTGAAATCGTATCACGTATCTTTTCCGACCACAACGCCATGACACTAGATATCAACTACAGGAAAAAAACTGTAAAAAATACAAACAAATGGGGGCTAAACAATATACAACTAAATAACCAAGAGATCACTAAGAAATCAAAGAGGAAATCAAAAAATATCTAGAAGCAAATGACAATGAACACACAACGACCCAAAACCTATGGGATGCAGCAAAAGTAGTTCTAAGATGAAAGTTTATAGCAATACAATCCTACATCAAGAAACAAGAAACATCTCAAATAAACAACCTAATATTACACCTAAAGCAATTAGAGAAAAAAGACCAAAAAACCCACGAAGTTAGCAGAATGAAAGAAATCATAAAGATCAGATCAGAAATAAATGAAAAAGAAATGAAGGAAACAGTAGCAAAGATCAATAAAACTAAAAGCTAGTTCTTTTAGAAGATAAAAAATATTGATAAACCATTAGGCAGACTCATCAAGAACAAAAGGGAGAAAACTCAAATCAACAGAATTAGAAATGAAAAAGGAGAAGTAACAACAGACACTGCAGAAATACAAAGGATCATGAGAGATTAGTACAAGCAACCATATGCCAATAAAATGGACAGCCTGGAAGAAATGGACAAATTCTTAGAAAAGTGTAACTTCCCAAGACTGAACCAGGAAGAAATAGAAAATACAAACAGACCAATCACAGCACTGAAATTGAAACTGTGATTAAAAATCTTCCAACAGACAAAAGCCCAGGACCAGATGGTTTCACAGGTGAATTCCATCAAACATTTAGAGAAGAGCTAACATCTACCCTTCTCAAACTTTTCCAAAATATAGCAGAGAGGAACACTCCCCAGCTCCTTCTCCAAGGCCACCATCACCCTGATACCAAATCCAGAAAAATATGTCACAAAGAAAGAGAACTACAGGCCAATATCACTGATGAATATAGATGTGAAAATCCTCAGCAAAATACTAGCAAAGAGAATCCAACAGCACATTAAAAGGATCATACACCATGATAAAGTGGGGTTGATCCCAGGAATGCATGGATTCTTCAATTTACACAAATCAATCAGTGTGATACACCATATTAACAAATTGAAGAATAAACACCATATAATCTCAATATATGCAGAAAAAGCTCTCAACAAAATTCAACACCCATTTATGATAAAAACACTGAAGAAAGTAGGCATAGAGAGAACTTACCTCAAAATAATAAAAGCCATATATGACAAACCCACAGCAAACATTATTCTCAACAGTGAAAAACTGAAAACATTTCCACTAAGATCAGGAACAAGACAAGGTTGCCCACTCTCACCACTATTATTCAACATAGTTTTGGAAGTTTTAGCCACAGCAATCAGAGAAGAAAAAGAAATAAAAGGAATCTAAATTGGAAAAGAAGAAGTAAAACTGTCACTCTTTGCAGATGACATGATATTATACATACAGCATCCTAAAGATGCCACCAGAAAACTACTAGAGTTAATCAATGAATTTGGTAAAGTAGCAGGATACAAAATTAACACACAGAAATCTCTTGCATTCCTATACACTAATGAAGAAATATCTGAAAGAGAAATTAAGGAAATACTCCCATTTACCATTGCAACAAAAAGAATAAAATACCTAGGAATAAACCTACCTAAGGAGACCAAAGATCTGTATTCAGAAAACTATAAGACACTGATGAAAGAAATTAAATGTGGTACAAACAGATGGAGAGATATACCATGATCTTGGATGAGAAGAATCAACATTGTGGAAATGACTATACTACCCAAAGCAATCTACAGATTCAATGCAATCTCTATCAAACTACCACTGGCATTTTTCACAAAACTAGAACAAAAAATTTCACAAGTTGTATGGAAACACAAAAGACTCCAAATAGCCAAAGCAATATTGAGAATGAAAAACGGAGCTGGAGGAATCAGGCTCCCTGACTTCAGACTATACTACAAAGCTACAGTAATCAAGACAGTATGGTACTGGCACAAAAACAGAAAGATAGATCAGTGGAACAGGATAGAAAGCCCAGAGATAAACCCACGCACATATGGACACCTTATCTTTGATAAAGGAGGCAGGAATGTACAGTGGAGAAAGGACAGCCTCTTCAATAGGTGGTGCTGGGAAAACTGGACAGGTACATGTAAAAGTATGAGATTAGATCACTCCCTAACACCATACACAAAAATAAACTCAAAATGGATTAAAGACCTAAATGTAAGGCCAGAAACTATCAAACTCTTAGAGGAAAACATAGGCAGAACACTCTATGACATAAATCACAGCAAGATCCTTTTTGACCCACCTCCTAGAGAAATGGAAATAAAAACAAAAATAAACAAATGAGACCTAATGAAACTTCAAAGCTTTTGCACAGCAAAGGAAACCATAAACAAGACCAAAAGACAACCCTCAGAATGGGAGAAAATATTTGCAAATGAAGCAACTGATTAATCTCCAAAATTTACAAGCAGCTCAATAACAACAACAACAAAAACAACCCAGTCCAAAAATGGGCCAAAGACCTAAATAGACATCTCTCCAAAGAAGATATACAGACTGGCAACAAACACATGAAAGAATGCTCAACATCATCAATCATTAGAGAAATGCAAATCAAAACTGCAGTGAGATATCATCTCTCACCAGTCAGAATGGCCATCATCAAAAAATCTAGAAACAATAAATGCTGGAGAGGGTGTGGAGAAAAGGGAACCCTCTTCCACTGCTGGTGACAATGTGAATTGGTACAGCCACTATGGAGAACAGTATGGAGGTTCCTTAAAAAACTACAAATAGAACTACCATATGACCCAGCAATCCCACTACTGGGCATATACCCTGAGAAAACCATAATTCAAAAAGAGTCATGTACCAAAATGTTCATTGCAGCTCTATTTACAGTAGCCCGGAGACGGAAACAACCTACGTGCCCATCATTGGATGAATGGATAAAGAAGATGTGGCACATATATACAATGGAATATTACTCAGCCATAAAAAGAAACGAAACTGAGCTATTTGTAATGAGGTGGATAGACCTAGAGTCTGTCATACAGAGTGAAGTAAGTCAGAAAGAGAAAGACAAATACCGTATGCTAACATGTATAGATGGAATTTAAGAAAAAAAATGTCATGAACAACCTAGGGGTAAGACAGGAATAAAGACACAGACCTGCTAAAGAACGGACTTGAGGATATGGGGAGGGGGAAGGGTGAGCTGTGAGAAAACGAGAGAGAGGCATGGACATATATACACTACCAAACATAAGGTAGATAGCTAGTGGGAAGCAGCCGCATAGCACAGCGAGATCAGCTCAGTGCTTTGTGACCGCCTGGAGGGGTGGGATAGGGAGGGTGGGAGGGAGGGAGATGCAAGAGGGAAGAGATATGGAAACATATGTATATGTATAACTGATTCACTTTGTTATAAAGCAGAAACTAACACACTATTGTAAAGCAATTATACCCCAATAGAGATGTTAAAAAAAAAAAAAAAGAGATGTGGCACCTATATACAATGGAATATTACTCAGCCATAAAAATAAACGAAATTGAGTTATTTGTAGTGAGGTGGATGGACCTAGAGTCTGTCATACAGAGTGAAGTAAGTCAGAAAAAGAAAAACAAATACTGTATGCTAACAGATATATATGGAATCTAAAAAAAACAGTGGTTCTGAAGAACCTAGGGGCAGGACAGGAATAAAGATGCAGACATAGAGAATGGACTTGAGGACATGGGAGGGGGAAGGGTAAGCTGGGATGAAGTGAGAGAGTGGCATGGACATACATACACTACCAAATGTAAAATAGATAGCTAATGGGAAGCAGCTGCATGGCACAGGGAATTCAGCTCAGTGCTTTGTGACAACCTAGAGGGGTGGGATATGGAGGGTGGGAGGGAGATGTAAGAGGGAAAGGATATGCGGATATATGTATACATATAGCTGATTCACTTTGTTATATAGCAGAAACAGAACATTGTTAAGCAATTATACTCCAATAAAGATGTTAAAAAAAAGAGAAGCAACCCATCTCCTGGACTTCCCTGGTGGTGCAGTGGATAGGCATCCGCCTGCCAATGTAGGGGAAACAGGTTCGATCTCTGGTCTGGGAGCATCCCATACGCGGTTGAGCAACTAAGCCCATGCGCCACAACTACTGAGCCTGAGCTCTAGAGCCCACATGCCACAGCTACTGAGCCCACGTGCCACAACTACTGAGCCCACGTGCCACAACTACTGAAGCCTGCATGCCTAGAGTCCGTCCTCTGCAACAAAACAAGACACTGCCAGGAGAAGCCCACGCACCGCAATGAAGAGTAGCCCCCATTTGCCAAAACTAGAGGAAGCCCACACGCAGCATCAAAGACCCAACACAGCTAAAAATAAATAAAATTAAATCTTAAAAAAAAAGAAAGCCACCTATCTAGATATTTCCCAAGATTTGACCAATAGGTGACTGAGGTCTCTTAAAGCCTATCTGCATGGATCCTGTAATATCTGGCACAATTGGAAATCAATAACATTTTGATAAATATAGACTATATTGAGAGTATTTAGCTTTGAGTATTTAATGATAAGCAGGACAGGTGTGTAGGCTCGAAGAAAGATTTTTCTTAAAGAAATTTTATATTTTCCCCAGTTTTAATACATCTTTCACCCCCTAGAATTATTGAACTATATGTAAGAGCCACGGGATTGTTTTTTTTTTTTAAGATTTAAGTTGTTGCTCTTTTTTGGGTCACTTTTAGGTTATAACGTTTTTGTGTGTGTGTGAAAAAGAAGGAAAGTAAGAGCAGAAAAGAAAAGAAGGAAGGAAAGGAGCAACATTTTGTTGTTGGAGTTGATCATCTTTTATATCTTATCCTTCTATATCTTTGCATTTTTACCCCCCAAAAATAAAATAAAATAAAAAGTATCAATTCTTTATCATATATCCCATGCTCTGTTCTGAGTGTTGTATACATATTAACTAATATAATACCAAAGACAACTCTGTGAGTTTGGTACTGTTATCATCTTTATTTTACAGTTGAAGAAACTGAGGCACAGAGAGTTTAAGAAATTTGTCCAGGTTTGGCTCCTAAGCCCTAAATGGCATTTCAAACCTGGGCCATCTGGTTCCAAAAGCCATGTTTTTTTTTGTTTTGTTTTGTTTTGTTTTGTTTTTTTAAAACATCTTTATTGGGGTATAATTGCTTTACAATGGTGTGTTAGTTTCTGCTTTATAACAAAGTGAATCAGATATACATATACATATGTTCCCATATGTCTTCCCTCTTGCGTCTCCCTCCCTCCCACTCTCCCCATCCCACCCCTCCAGGCTGTCACAAAGCACCGAGCTAATATCCCTGTGCCTTGCGGCTGCTTCCCCCCAGCTATCTACCTTACTACGTTTGTTAGTGTGTACATGTCCATGACTCTCTCTCGCCCTGTCAAAACTCACCCTTCCCCCTCCCCATATCCTCAAGTCCGTTCTCCAGTAGGTCTGCGTCTTTATTCCTGTCTTACCCCTAGGTTCTTCATGACATTTTTTCCCCCTTAAATTCCATATATATGTGTTAGCATACGGTATTTGTCTTTTTCTTTCTGACTTACTTCACTCTGTATGACAGACTCTAGGTCTATCCATCTCATTACAAATAGCTCAATTTCATTTCTTTTTAAGGCTGAGTAATATTCCATTGTGTATATGTGCCACATCTTCTTTATCCATTCATCCGATGATGGGAGCTTAGGTTGTTTCCATCTCCGGGCTATTGTAAATAGAGCTGCAATGAACATTTTGGTACATGACTCTTTTTGAATTTTGGTTTTCTCAGGGTATATGCCCAGTAGTGGTATTGCTGGGTCGTATGGTAATTCTATTTGTAGATTTTAAGGAACCTCCATACTGTTCTCCATAGTGGCTGAACCAATTCACATTCCCACCAGCAGTGCAAGAGTGTCCCCTTTTCTCCACACCCTCTCCAGCATTTATTGTTTATAGATTTTTTGATGATGGCCATTCTGACTGGTGTGAGATGATATCTCATTGTAGTTTTGATTTGCATTTCTCTAATGATTAATGATGTTGAGCATTCTTTCATGTGTTTGTTGGCATTCTGTATATCTTCTTTGGAGAAATGTCTATTTAGGTCTTCTGCCCATTTTTGGATGGGGTTGTTTTTTTTTTGTTATTGAGCTGCATGAGCTGCTTGTAAATTTTGGAGATTAATCCTTTGTCAGTTGCTTCATTTGCAAATGTTTTCTCCCATCCTGAGGGTTGTCTTTTGGTCTTGGTTATGGTTTCCTTTGCTGTGCAAAAGCTTTGAAGTTTCATTAGGTCCCATTTGTTTATTTTTGTTTTTATTTCCATTACTCTAGGAGGTGGGTCAGAAAGGATCTTGCTGTGATTTATGTCATAGAATGTTCTTCCTATGTTTTCTGCTAAGAGTTTGATAGTTTCTGGCCTTACATTTAGGTCTTTAATCCATTTTGAGCATATTTTTGTGTATGGTGTTAGGGAGTGATCTAATCTCATACTTTTACATGTACCTGTCCAGTTTTCCCAGCACCATTTATTGAAGAGGCTGTCCTTTCTCCACTGTACATTCCTGCCTCCTTTATCAAAGATAAGGTGTCCATATGTGCGTGGGTTTATCTCTGGGCTTTCTATCCTGTTCCACTGATCTATCTTTCTGTTTTTGTGCCAGTACCATACTGTCTTGATTACTGTTGCTTTGTAATATAGTCTGAAGTCAGGGAGCCTGATTCCTCCAGCTCCTTTTTTCGTTCTCAAGATTGCTTTGGCTATTCGGGGTCTTTTGTGTTTCCATACAAATTGCGAAATTTTTTGTTCTAGTTCTGTGAAAAATGCCAGTGGTAGTTTGATAGAGATTGCATTGAATCTGTAGATTGCTTTGGGTAGTAGAGTCATTTTCACAATGTTGATTCTTCCCATCCAAGAACATGGTATATCTCTCCATCTATTTGTATAATCCTTAATTTCTTTCATCAGTGTCTTATAATTTTCTGCATACAGGTCTTTCCTCTCCTTAGGTAGGTTTATTCCTAGATATTTTATTCTTTTTGTTGCAATGGTAAATGGGAGTGCTTTCTTGATTTCACTTTCAGATTTTTCATCATTAGTATATAGGAATGCCAGAGATTTCTGTGCATTAATTTTGTATCCTGCTACTTTACCAAATTCATTGATTAGCTCTAGTAGTTTTCTGGTAGCATCTTTAGGATTCTGTATGTACAGTATCATGTCATCTGCAAACAGTGACAGCTTTACTTCTTCTTTTCCGATTTGGATTCCTTTTATTTCCTTTTCTTCTCTGATTGCTGTGGCTAAAACTCCCAAAACTATGTTGAATAAGAGTGGTGAGAGTAGGCAACCTTGTCTTGTTCCTGATCTTAGTGGAAATGCTTTCAGTTTTTCACCATTGAGGATGATATTTGCTGTGGGCTTCTCATATATGGCCCTTATTATGTTGAGGAAAGTTCCCTCTATGCCTACTTTCTGGAGGGTTTTTATCATAAATGGGTGTTGAATTTTGTCAAAAGCTTTCTCTGCATCTATTGAGATGATCATATGGTTTTTCTCCTTCAATTTGTTAATATGGTTTATCACATTGATAGATTTGCGTATATTGAAGAATCCTTGCATTTCTGGAATAAACCCCACTTGATCATGGTGTATGATCCTTTTAATGTGCTGTTGGATTCTGTTTGCTAGTATTTTGTTGAGGATTTTTGCATCTATGTTCATCAGTGATATTGGCCTGTAGTTTTCTTTCTTTGTGACATCCTTGTCTGGTTTTGGTATCAAGGTGATGGTGGCCTCGTAGAAGGAATTTGGAAGTGTTCCTCCCTCTGTTATATTTTGGAAGAGTTCGAGAAGGATAGGTGTTAGCTCTTCCCTAAACGTTTGATAGAATTCACCTGTGAAGCCATCTGGTCCTGGGCTTTTGTTTGTTGGAAGATTTTTAATCACAGTTTCAATTTCAGTGCTTGTGATTGATCTGTTCATATTTTCTATTTCTTCCTGATTCAGTCTTGGCAGGTTGTGCATTTCTAAGAATTTGTCCATTTCTTCCAGATTGTCCATTTTATTGGCATAGAGTTGCTTGTAGTAATCTCTCATGACTTTTTTTATTTCTGCAGTGTCAGTTGTTACTTCTCCTTTTTCATTTCTAATTCTATTGATTTGAGTCTTCTCCCTTTTTTTCTTGATGAGTCTGGCTAGTGGTTTATCTATTTTGTTTATCTTCTCAAAGAACCAGCTTTTAGTTTTATTGATCTTTGCTATCGTTTCCTTCATTTCTTTTTTTTTCTTATTTCTGATCTGATTTTTATGATTTCTTTCCTTCTGCTAGCTTTGGGGTTTTTTTGTTCTTCTTTCTCTAATTGCTTGAGGTGCAAGGTTAGGTTGTTTATTCGAGATGTTTCCTGCTTCTTAAGGTGGGCTTGTATTGCTATAAACTTCCCCCTTAGAACTGCTTTTGCTGCATCCCATAGGTTTTGGGTCGTTGTGTCTCCATTGTCATTTGTTTCTATGTATTTTTGTATTTCCTCTTTGATTTCTTCAGTGATCACTTCGTTATTAAGTAGTGTATTGTTTAGCCTCCATGTGTTTGTATTTTTTACAGATCTTTTCCTGTAATTGATATCTAGTCTCATAGCGTTGTGGTCAGAAAAGATACTTGATACAATTTCAGTTTTCTTAAATTTACCAAGGCTTGATTTGTGACCCAAGATATGATCTATCCTGGAGAATGTTCCATGAGCACTTGAGAAAAATGTGTATTCTGTTGTTTTTGGATGGAGTGTCCTATAAATATCAATTAAGTCCATCTTGTTTAATGTATCATTTAACGCTTGTGTTTCCTTATTTATTTTCATTTTGGATGATCTGTCCATGGGTGAAAGTGGGGTGTTAAAGTCCCCTACTATGAATGTGTTACTGTCGATCTCCCCTTTTATGGCTGTTAATATTTGTCTTATGTATTGAGGTGCTCCTATGTTGGGTGCATAAATATTTACAATTGTTATATCTTCTTCTTGGATCGATCCCTTGATCATTATGTAGTGTCCTTCTTTGTCCCTTTTAATAGTCCTTATTTTAAAGTCTATTTTGTCTGATATGAGAATTGCTACTCCAGCTTTCTTTTGGTTTCCATTTGCATGGAATATCTTTTTCCATCCCCTTACTTTCAGTCTGTATGTGTCTCTAGGTCTGAAGTTGGTCTCTTGTAGACAGCATATATAAGGGTCTTGTTTTTGTATCCATTCAGCCAATCTGTGTCTTTTGGTGGGAGCATTTAGTCCATTTACATTTAAGGTAATTATCGATATGTATGTTCCTATTCCCATTTTCTATATTGTTTTGGGTTCGTTACTATAGGTCGTTTCCTTCTCTTGTGTTTCTTGTCTAGAGAAGTTCCTTTAGCATTTGTTGTAAAGCTGGTTTGGTGGTGCTGAACTCTCTCAGCTTTTGCTTGTCTGTAAAGCTTTTAATTTCTCCATCAAATCTGAATGAGATCCTTGCTGGGTAGAGTAGTCTTAGTTGCAGGTTTTTCTCCTTCATCACTTTCAGTATGTCCTGCCACTCCCTTCTGGCTTGTAGGGTTTCTGCTGAGAGATCAGCTGTTAACCTTATGGGGATTCCCTTGTGTGTTGTTTGTTGTTTTTCCCTTGCTGCTTTTAATATGCTTTCTTTTTATTTAATTTTTGGTAGTTTGATTAATATGTGTCTTGGCGTATTTCTCCTTGTATGTATCCTGTATGGGACTCTCTGTGCTTCCTGGACTTGATTAACTATTTCCTTTCCCATATTAGGGAAGTTTTCAACTATAATCTCTTCAAATATTTTCTCAGTCCCTTTCTTTCTTTCTTCTTCTTCTGGAACCCCTATAATTCGAATGTTGGTGCGTTTAGTATTGTCCCAGAGGTCTCTGAGACTGTCCTCAGTTCTTTTCATTCTTTTTTCTTTATTCTGCTCTGCAGTAGTTATTTCCACTACTTTATCTTCCAGGTCACTTATCCGTTCTTCTGCCTCAGTTATTCTGCTATTGATCCTATCTAGAGTACTTTTAATTTCATTTATTGCGTTGTTCATCGTTGCTTGTTTCATCTTTAGTTCTTGTAGGTCCTTGTTAACTGTTTCTTGCATTTTGTCCATTCTACTTCCAAGATTTCGGATCATCCTTACTATCATTATTCTGAATTCTTTTTCAGGTAGATTGCCTAATTCCTCTTCATTTGTTAGGTCTGGTGGGTTTTTATTTTGCTCCTTCATCTGCTGTGTGTTTTTCTGTCTTCTCATTTTGCTTATCTTACTGCGTTTGGGGTCTCCTTTTTGCAGGCTGCACGTTCGTAGTTCCCGTTGTTAAAAACGGATCACGTGGCCGACCAACTGGAGAACAGCATCTGAAACTGGGGGCTGGAGAAACTGGACGGTTGTTTCCAGTGTGTTCCCAGACGGTCCCAAGGACTGACTTCCTGGGGCTCCTTCCTTGGAGGGCACTTTAGGGATCCACACTCAGAAGACGCGGTTAGTTGTGGCATTAAAATCCGTCAGGCCAGAGATAGTACTTCTGGTCTAGGAGAGTCTCCTGTAGAGGCGGGAGGTGGGTCGGCGGCGCAGAGCCACAGGCAGCGGCTGAGGCAGCGGCAGCGGCGCTCGTTCTACCACCCGGAAGTCGGTGCTGGAGGCGCAGTTAGCTCCCAAAAGCCATGTTTTTAATTCACGCAACATCTTCAAATTTTAATAAAGTGAATTTATTGTTTATTTATTTAATTCAAATGCATTGGATTATCATTAACTGCTCAAAGTAGCTACATTTGCAAACTCTTTAATAACAAGACCTGCCTTCCTCGTGTGCTTGAGTGTGAAAAATGATAGACACATATTCCCTTTGTAATTTTCACCTTTTATAGACGAAAGTGTTGGAAGGAATAAAAACAAGAATAAACAAGCAAACCACAAGAAAAGAAACAAGGAAAACATGTTATAGGGTCAGATAGACCTGAGTCTGAGTGCTCGCTCTGGCTTCTGGGTGAGTTATGACTCTGGTAGTTTCCTCGTGTGTGAGCGGGGCTCCCCTGCCCTTCCCCACAGGTCCTGGGAAGTCAGTGCATTTCTGAACTGTGAGGGCCTGTCTCAGAATAGGGTAAGCAGTGAAACTCTGGGGGTTTGGAATCAGACAGACTGGGGTTTGAAACCCTTCCTGGCAGACTCCTCAGTCTGTAACTTGGGGCCAATGGGTGTGAGAACTAGATGAGCTACGTTTGTCACGTCAGAGCTGTGGTCATGACGATGCTGGTGTGGGTCCTCCTCCACCTCCTCTACCTGCTCCGTTCACGCCCCACCCCCCTCAGGGAGAAGCTGGCATGCTTGTGTCCCCTCATTTTATTTTTATTATAGAATAATTCGAATAGAGTAAATTCGCCATTTTTAGTGCACATTTCTGCGAGTTTTGATAGATGCACGCAGTTGCATGACCACAAGGACAAGACATAGAACATTTCTATCGCCCCCCCACCCACCCACCCCCGCCCAAATTCTCACCTACTCCTTTAAGTCAGCTCCTATCCCAATCCCCAGGCCACCACTGGTTTGTTTTCTGTCGCCATCCTATTGTTTTTGCCAGGATGTTACATGAATGAAATTATATAGCAGGTAGTATTTTGAGTGTGGCTTCTTTCATGTAATAGAATGCATTTGAGATTCATCTTCAGTAGAATTTTATTTACTCTTAAAAGTATACTTTTTTTTCCCTCTGTTCCTTCATGTTGATGTTGATAGATAAATTAATTAAGGGTGAGATCTCAAAAGTTCCTCTTACACTCAGAGATGATTCTATTCTTTGATTCATCGACATGTTAGCAAAAACCCCAAACCAAACTAAACCAAAACAAAACAACAAAACACTGGAGTATTTGTGTCAACATATTTAGCATAGTATCCCCTGACAAGAAAAATCTTAATATCCCCTTTGTAATTTTTGCACAGTAAAACTAAAAGGGAAAAAAAGAAAAAGACTCACTACTTTGACTTTTTTTCAACTTACCCATTCATTTTACAGGAATGCTTTCTTTAGTGACTTGGTGACACAAATCTGCAGCATCTCATTTGGGCTTTGGAGACTATTTTCAGCTACTTATATCCTCTGCATCTAGCATAATGTGATTTATATGTGCATGCTGACTCCATACATACTAGCTGGCAATGGACTGAGATGAAGCCTGCTGAGGAGAATCCGATGACAGTAGGAACCCAGGAAGATAACGAGTTTAGGGAAAATGGATTTTTTTTCATGGTTTTTTCCACTTTAACTCTTAGACACGCCAAATCTTGGCTTCCTAGCACTTACTGCCAATTCTTAAACAAGGAGTTGGAGGAAAAGGGGATATAATGGAATTGTTTTCTTTCTTTGAAATTGGAGTGGGGAATAGGAAGGGAAGGTCAAAGATGATTGAAATGAAATGGATGTAGCAATTTGGGAGAATTGAAGCTATTAAGCTTTTTACTGATTTACTGCAATGATTCTTCCAAACTACAATTCCAGACTTCAAAGGCATTATTATTTCTAAATCTATGGTTGGCACTTTCACGCTCTGCTGCTCTGGAAATTGCTGCTTGTTTCCCAATCCATTTTGATGAAAATGCAGTAGTCCAGCCCACAAGCCATTGAGCTAGATGTAGAGAACTCAGTGGTAAGCAAAACAGCCTGCTCTTGTCCTCATGGAATTTACAAGCTAGTGGGATTTTGTGAATATCTTATAAACTCATGATAACTTCCCAAGACCCTATGGGTGCCATGATATCAATGTACCACAAAAGCACCCTCCAAAATATGACACTCAATTTGACAGGAGGAGGAAAATATAGGAAGTGGTGTGTTTGGTTTCAAAAATGAAAGAAGAGGGACTCTAGAGATTTTGAAGCTTTAATATTGTTTCATTATTATTTTTGCAGTCTACATTTTCTTTTATTTTCGGCTTCACTGAGGTATAACTTATAAATAAAATTGTAAGATATTTGAAGTGTACAATGTGGTAATTTTTTGTTGTTTTCTTAAATTAATTTTTATTGGAGTATAGTTGCTTTACAATTTTGTGTTAGTTTCTACTGTACTGCAAAGTGAATCAGCTATACTTATACATATATCCCCTCTTTTTTGGATTTCCTTCTCATTTAGGTCACCACAGAGCACTGAGTAGATTTCCCTGAGCTATACTGTAGGTTTTCATTATCTATTTTATATATAGTATTAATAATGTATATATGTCAATCCCAATCTCCCAATTCATCCCAACCGCACCCCCTTCCTCCCTTGGTGTCCATACATTTGTTTTCTATGTCTGTGTCTCTATTTCTGCTTTGCCAATAAGATGATCTATACCATTTTTCTAGATTCCACATATATGTGTTAATTTATGATATTTGTTTTTCTCTTTCTGACTTCTTCACTCTGTATGACAGTCTCTAGGTCCACCAACATCTCTGCAAATGACCCAGTTTTGTTCCTTTTTATGGCTGAGTAATATTCCATTGTATATATGTACCACATCTTCTTTATCCATTCCTCTGTTGATGGACATTTAGGTTGCTTCCATGTCCTAGCTATTGTAAATAGTGCTGCAGTGAACATTGGTATGCATGTCTTTTTGAATTATGGTTTTCTCTGGGTATATGCACAGGAGTGGGATTGCTGGGTCATATGGTAGTTCTATTTTTAGTTCTTTAAGGAACCCCCATACTGTTCTCCATAGCGGTTGTATCAATTTACATTTCCACCAGTGGTGCAAGAGGGTTCCCTTTTCTCCACACCCTCTTTAGCATTTGTTATTTATACATTTTTATACACTTTTTAATGATGGCCATTCTGACCCGTGTGAGGTGATACCTCATTGTAGTTTTGATTTGCATTTCTCTGATAATTAGTGATGTTGATCATCTTTCCATGTGTTTGATGGCCATCTGTATGTTTGGAGAAATGTCTGTTTAGATCTTCTGCCCATTTTTTGATTGGGTTGTGTGTTTTTTTAATAAATTTGTTTATTTTATTTATTTATTTTTGACTGCTCTGGGTCTTTATTGCTGTGTGTGGGCTTCCTCTAATTGCGGTGAGTGGGGGTTACTCTTTGTTGTGGTGTGCAGGCTTCTCATTGCAGTGGCTTCTCTTGTTGTGGAGCATGGGCTCTAGGCACGCAGGCTTCAGTAGTTGTGGTTCATGGGCTCAGTAGTTGTGGCCCGCGGGCTCTAGAGTGCAGACTCAGTAGTTGTAGTACATGGGCTTTGTTGCACCATGGCATGTGGGATCTTCCCAGACCAGGGCTCAAACCCATGCCCCCTGCATTGGCAGGTGGATTCTTAACCACTGTGCCACCGGGGAAGTCCAAGGTTGTGTGTTTTTTGATATTGAGCTTCATGAGCTGTTTGTATATTTTGGAGATTAATCCTTTGTCAGTTGCTTCGTTTGCAAATATTTTCTCCCATTCTGAGATTGTCTTTTCATCTTGTTTATGGTTTTGCTGTGCAAAAGCTTTTAAGTTTAATTAGGTCTCATTTGTTTATATTTGTTTTTATTTTCATTACTCTAGGAGGTGGGTCAAAAAGGATCTTGCTATAATTTATGTCAAAGAGTACTTTTCCTACATTTCCTCTAAGAGTTTTATAGTATCTGGTCTTACATTCAGATATTAATCCATTTTGGGTTTATTTTTGTATATGGTGTTAGGGAGTGTTCTAATTTCATTCTTTTATATGTAGCTGTACAGTTTTCCCAGCACCACTTATTGAAGAGACTGTCTTTTCTCCATTGTATATTCTTGCCTCCTTTGTCATAGATTAGGTGACCATAGGTGCATAAGTTTATATCTGGGCTTTCTATCCTGTTCCATTTGTCTATATTTCTGTTTTTGTGCTAGTATAATACTGTTTTGATGGCTGTAGCTTTGTAGTATAGTCTGAAGTCAGGGAGCCTGATTTCTCCAGCTCCTTTTTTCTTTCTCAAGATTGCTTTGGCTATTCAGGGTCTTTTGTGGTTCCATACAAACTGTAAAATTTTCTGTTCTAGTTCTGTAAAAAATTCCATTGAATTTGATAAGGATTGCATTGAGTCTGTTTACACATGACAACAACAACAACAAAGCAAAAGTGACTTACCAGTTGAATTTAGGGAAAATTAGAGTAGGTAAATTGAAATACTAGAGAAAAGTTAAAGTAAGATTTAAAAAGTTGGAATCCCAAATGCATTGTGTAAGAATTGTATTCTATACAGATGTATGGTCATAAATTTAGATCTGCTCTGATTAGTAACAGAGAACAAGATTTGTCCCATGATTCACAGCACAAATACCATAAAAGCAAAAGAACTGCTTAGAAGAAGCAAAACTGTTCTTGGTACTGAGATATAGGACAAATTTCTTCACTGAGTCCCTTGAGGAAATAACAAAGTTGGTGTTAATATAAGTAAATGTTCATTTCTATTGTCAGACTTATCACCTGTGGTAACTTGAATACAGGAGGTTTGTAAAGAGAACATTTATGAGTATCCTTGTTTTCTGTTGTTCTCTGATAATGCCATGTATCCCCATATGGCAGACTTATCTAGATGCTTTACCAGTAAAGATGGGGAGTGTGGCTTCTTGAAAGCACCAGAAGACACGTAGAGAGCTTCCCAACATCCAGTCTGGTCTCAGGAGGTCTGGTTGTAGGAGACAGCTCTGACCAGTGCTCTTCTTGCCAGGCCCCAGGGATGGAGTCATTTGGTGGCAGTACTGAAGGTGACCCAACTTGTTCTGGCCAGTACACTGCAGACCTCTTACACTCAAGGAGCCACCTCTCCTACTGTCTACTGTTCCTGACAATCTGCTTAGGCCTTGGTTTCCATGATATCATCCATTCTAATGGTCCTTAAAATTTCTTCTTTGTCCTCCACCTCGTTCATCCATTTTGACTGACAGTCATTGGCTTGTGGCTCATCAAAATCTCCCATGAGTCATGGGATGAAGGGTCTCTTCTCTTCCAGGCTAAGTTCTGAAATGAAGCCAGAAACAAATGGCTTGGTGCTTCCAGTTTCCTGAAGACTCACTAGTGTGCTTTTTCACCAGTGAGTTAAAAAGGCTGTGAAGTCCCTTTCTTCTTAGAAACCTGCCCCCAAATTCTCCCAAGACTCATCCAGAACCCAATTTAGTTGAAAGGACTGTTCTGCATGTAAACTATTCCTTTCCCCAAAGCTCAGTCAAGACTATTATATTAAACTCAAGGACCCTGCCTCTCTCCTCCTGGGGCCAAGGGCTATAACCATGGCTTCCTCTCATCTGTTTGGGGGTCTTATCCCAATAGCTTTTACCATCACTCCTAACTAATTCAGTTATCTCATATCTAAGGGGATTTATCAAGCCCACATCTCAATAAAATCATAGCTAGCCCACCTCATCTGCCCACCAAAGTAGAGCAGAACATGCTCAAATTCAACCAACTGGGCAGTCAGTAAATATTTTTAGTCTTCTACATGCCAGGCAAAACAGTGATGAAGTATCTTAGTCTCTTCCTTTAGAAGTTATATTTGAGTAACACTTCCAGTGGGTAAACAGGTTAGACTCTTTGAGACCACACTAGATGCAGAGTTTCAGGATGGAAAATTCTTCTACTGTTCCTGTAGTCTCTGAATTGGGCAAGTTCACCTGATTGATTGTAATTAGAGAGAAGTACGTAATATCTCTTTAAATATTGCAGCAAATATGTGATAACTCCATTACAGTAGCATTTCTACTGCTTGTTAAGTCTTACTGATGGTGGGTTTTTCTATTCAACTTATATCCCTTCTCATTCCTGATGCTTTTTCCTTTCAGTCTGGCTGGGTAAATGAGGATGATAAGCCAGCATCCTTTACAGAGAGCAATGGTTAAGAACATGTGTGCATTGTAGCCAGAATTAGATTCCCAGCACTGGAAATATCCACAGCAGTTTATTCATCCATACTACGACTTCGTTTCCTCATGTGTACGATGGGGGGAAGTAATTGCACCTCTCTCCCTTGTGAGATGAAAGCAGTCAATGAATGATTTCCATTATTATTACATAATAACAATCACAGCATTCTAAAACTAAAATGGATCTTAGAAATCATCTATTTTAAACTAGTTGGTAGGATTTTTTGACATAAAATTTCCTCCAGACTAAACAAAAGGTTTCCAACTGCACTTTGCATCTAGACCTGACTGTACAAATTGCCTTGAATATTTCAGGTTGAAGAATATTGAAGACCTAAACAGGTTAAAAATAAGCTTGGACTTAGTGCCTATTAAAATAATGTTTCCTGACAGGGCTCTAATAGAAGTAAAAATAACCACAGAAGAGTCCTTTATACCAAGCTGATTCATATCCTACTTAAAAATTGATCACAATATTTATGCCAGTCATTTACCAGATTTCCATTTCAGACAGGAAATGGCTTGAGTAAGGAATATTCTTCTCACTTGGCACTGCATAGGGTATTACAAGGCTGGCTTGGGACTGTGCCAGGGGGTCCTAGAGAAAAGATAGGTTGGCATCTAATTCAGACTGAGGAGTTTTTGGGGGGTGGTCAGTAGGAGTCCAAATGGAAGATACCAGAGACTAAGGGCTTGGTTATAGAATATAGATGAAGTTAGGGAGCCAAGTATCTTAGCCCATTCATGCTGCTATAACAAAAATACCAGAGATTGGTTAGCTTAAACAACATTCATTTCTCACAGTTCTTAGGCAGGGAGTCTTAAGATCAAGGTGCTGGAAGATTCTGTGTGTGAGGAGGTCCTGTTTCCTGGTTTGTAGACAGCTGTCTTCTTGCTGTGTCCGTACATAGAGAAGGAGTGTGGGAGCTCTCCAGGGTCTCTGTTATAAGGGCACTAACCCCGTTCACTGAGAGCTCCATTCTAGCCATCCAGTTCCCTCCCAATGACCCTGACTCCAAATACCATCACATTAGGGATTAGGTTTCAACATGGGAATTTTGGGGTAACAAATATTCAGTCTATAGCAGCAAGTCTCTAAGAAAACAAGCAGGATAACAGGCATCCATGAAGTTGGTCTGTTTCCGTCAGAGTTTATTCTTAACAATGGCATATGTCATCTCAAGGCTATTTTTGTTTGCTGGATCATAGCTGTAAATGATCTGAAAGGACCACCTAGTTCCCAGACCTTCCTATGGAAGGGGAAACACTTTCAAAAAGGCACTTTGAATAGTCCAGGGATAATCAATGTCCATATTCAGTTCAAGATTCAACTGTGAAGAAAAACCTACTAGAATTATAGATTCAAAAGGAAGTTCACTTTTCCTATCTCTGAAGCATCCTTCAAAAAACACAAAAATCAAAACGGTCAGTGCCCAGAAGGCCATTTTGCTATTATTCAGTTCATGTAAAGATATTTTTGGGAATTCCCTGGTGGCGCAGTGGTTAAGAATCCTCCTGCCAATGAGGGGGACACGGGTTCGAGCCCTGGTCCAGGAAGATCCCCCATGCCACGGAACAACTAAGCCCATGTGCCATAACTAATGAGCCTGTGTGCTAGAGCCCACGAGCCACAACTACTGAGCTTGTGTGTTGCAACTACTGAAGTCCGCACGCCTAGAGCCCATGCTCCACAACAAGAGAAGCCACTACAATGAGAAGCCTGTGCACCACAATGAAGAGTAGCCTCTGCTAACCACAATTAGAGAAAGCCCATGTGCAGACACAAAGACCCAGTGCAGCCAAAAAATAAAAAAAAAGATACTTCCTTACACTGACTTGAAATCTGCTTCCTTGCGACTTCTGTATATCCAGTGATTCTATTTTTTTGTGGGTGGAGTGGGTAGGTAACTTCTCTGATGCTTAGCAAAGGAACATATCCTGCTTGGAAACATTCTGCTATTTATATTCTCCTTTCTCTCCAGAGCCTACCTGGCACCTCCTGAAAGAACTCTGAAGGTTGAGACAGGAGGAGATACCATATTTTATACAAAGTTTTGCACTGATGGTTGGTTTATTTCTGCCTATTTTTTTTATTCTAGTAAAATACACATAACATAAAATTTACCATCTTAACCATTTTAAAGTGTGCAGTTTAGTGGTATTCAGCACATTTAAATTGTTGTGCAGCCATCACCACCATCCATCTCCAGAACTCTTTTCGTCTTGCAAAACTGAAACTCTGTACCTGTTAAACAATAACTTCCCCTGTCCCTCCACCCCCCACCTTCCCCTGGTCCCTGACAGCCATCATTCTGTTCTTTGTCTCCATGACTTTGGCTACTTTAAGTACCTTATATAAGTGGAATAATACAGTATTTGTTTTTTTGTGACTGGCTTATTTCACTTAGCATAATGTCCTCAAATTTCATGCATGGTATAACAGGTCATAATTTCCTTCTTTTTAAGAGCTGAATACTATTTCATTGCATGTATATAACATATTTTGTTTTTGCATGTTTCTTAAAAATTCCATACCGGAAATGGAAGAATCAGAGAACTCAGAAGACTAGATGGAACTTCAAGGCATGATCTAAATGTGTAAAAAAAAACCAGAAGAAACTTCATGAAAATGGCATTCACAAAACCACAATGACATACAGGTACACACTCACTAGATTTGCTAAAATTTAAAAAGGTTGACATCATCAAGTACTGGCAAAGATGTAGATCAATGGGAACTCTGATTTGTTGCTGTTGGTATGTAATTTGGTAAAATTGATTTGGAAAACAGTTTAACAGTAGGCAATATAGCTGAACATAAAACTTCTGACAACGATTTCTCTCCTAGGTATATATCTAAAAAAGTTGTACATGTGTGCACCAAAAACATTTATGAGAATATTCATAGACCTACTATTCATAATAGTCCCAAATTGGAAAGTAGCAAAATGCCCAACTGTGGAATAGATGAACAAATTACTGGTATGTTGATACAAAGGAATGACTTATGGGAGTGAAAATGAACAAACTACTGCCACATGCAGTAGCACAAATAAATCTCACAAACATGATGTTGAGTGAGAAGCCAGATAGAAAAGCATGCCTACTGCATGATTTCATCTACCTGGAGGCCAAACTTGATCCATAGTAAGAGGAGTCAGGATCCTAGCTAACTTTAGGGAGTTAGGTAATGATTGAGAGAGGAAATGAGGAGGGCTTTTGGGTTTTGGTAATGTTTTGTTTGACCTGGATGATCATTACGTGGGTACGTTTACATCTTGAAAATTCATTGAGATGTATACTTGTGTGCTGTATTCTGTATGTGTGTTCCTTAAAATAAAGATATATACTTCAAAGATGATGACCATTAATTTTAAACACCATGTATGTTATATATGAATATTTATAGAACATGTGTAATTATGTCTGTATTCTTTGAGCGATAGGATTTTTTACTGTTTTTCTGTTTGTGACACTGTTTTCATAATATTATTTATGAAACAGGTAATTAAATTCAAGAAGAGACTAATTAATATACTCTTTGCTTCCCAATGGATCCAAATTTCCCAAGAGATACCTTAGACAGTAGAATAGAAAAGGAACAACCATCGACAGATGAATGGATAAAGAAGATGTGGTACATATATACAATGGAATATTACTCAGCCATAAAAAAGAATGAAATAATGCCATTTACAGCAACATGGACAGACCTAGAGATTATCATACTAAGTGAAGTAAGTCAGACAAAGAAAGACAAATATCATATGATATCACTTACATGTGGAATCTAAAAAAAATGATACTAATGAACTTATTTACAAAATAGAAACAGACTCATAGACATAGAAAACAAACTTATGGTTACCAAAGGGGAAAGGTTGGGGGGAGGGATAAATTGGGAGTTTGGGATTGACATATACACATTACTATATTTAAAATAGATAACCTGTATAGCACAGGGAATTCTGCTCAATATTCTGTAATAACCTAGATGGGAAAAGAATTTGATAAAGAATAGATACATGTATATGTATAACTGAATCACTTTGCTGTACACCTGAAACTAACACAACATTGTAAGTCAACTGTAGTCTAATATAAAATAAACTTTTTTAAAATAAATAAATTAAAATTGAAAAGCAAAATGAAAAAAAAAAGAAAAGGAACAAGCTAGCTCTGGGTGATGACCAGAGCAGAAGATAATGGAAAACATAACAATATCCATTTTTTAATACAAAAACATATCTTATGTTTACTTGTTGAGCCACTGATGGGAATGCTGCTATTGGGGAATTGCAGGACGTTTGTCATGGAAAGGGCCTTAGAGATGACTGAGGCCACCTCCTTCATCTTACAGAGAAGATGAGAGCAAAGTCTCAGGGTCTCACCGTCTGATGATGGAAGTCAGGACAAGAATCCAGCCCTCCTGATTCTTAGGTCAGGGCTCTCCTTTCAAATCAGCCCCTTGTTGCCTCTGTGGGTCCCTGCAAAGCTGTGACACAGACAAGGGTCAAGTGATGAAAAGTCTCACTGTGTAGACCGTTTGAAAGAGTTAACAGTTCTTGACACCTCTCTGAAGTCACACCACTTTGCAGTGTGACTTTGCAACATCTCCTTTCAAGAGGTGGCGTATCTTCCTGACTCCTTATAATGGCTTTAACATTGGGACCTGCTCTGACTAGTAGAATAAGACAGAGACCATGGAGTGTCAGCTGGGAGCTGGGCCTTCAGAAGCTCTGAGCTGTTCAGCTTTGTGTCTGGAATCCTGCCTGCCATCGGGTCAGCGACCTCTGGTCAGTGACCTTGGATAAGTGACCTCGGCCAGCATGTTGGAAGATGAGAGCCCTTGTGGAGCAGAGGTGAGCTGTTCCTTCCATAGTAGGTTCAGCAGCTGACCATGGACTTCACAGCCCAGCCTCCACCAGACCTTCGCAGCAGAGCCTGGCCAAAGTGCTGACCCACAAAATTGTGGGTTAAATTAGTGTGTCTTAAGCCACTAAGTTTTAGGGTGGTTTATCCCACATCAAAAGTGAATGGACACATCACATCAACCACCATGAAGCCATGCCTCATTCATCAGTGACATTGCAAACTGGTGTCTTTTTTCTCCCACTTTTTTAATTTTTATAATTTAAACGTTTTTACTTATTCATTTTCTTTTCCTCCCATTTGCAATGAGGAAACCTCTTAGAATGAAAGATACAAATTCTAAGGCGGCAAAGGAGAATTGGCATTTACGGCGTCTTGTCAAATAAGGCCTGGACCCGGGCCCCTGCCCTGGAAGACCTCTGGAGTGTTGGCATCATGTGACACTCTGGTGCCCATTCATTCCTGCTTTCCTTCTCCCTCAAGATAAACAGATCCAGATATTATACACCACCTACCACTTTCCCTTTCTCCTTTATCAGCCCTCAGAGATGAGATGGCCCTTTCCCCTTAAGACCCCCTCTTATTAGGGTTGTTAGTCATTATAAAGGAGGGTCACTTTTGACCGACTCTAGTCGTGGTTAGAAGTTCAACATCCCACGCTCAGGACCCTCAGGAGCACTTGCTGCTTTGACAAATCCCTTGCAGAGATGTCCTCTGTTCTGTGGACAAGTAATTGAGCTAAGGTATAATTCTTTCAAGAGAAGTAAGTATTCATTCTGACCTTTTCTTGCTATTCTGCCCACTCCTAGTGCACGGTGTGTGCTCTGATGGCCGCTGTGGCCCCAAGCCAGAGGGAGGGAAGTCTCACCATATTGTTGTCAGAGCAGATAAGCAGTGGGGCACATGAAAGGGAAGCACTCTCATGGAAGCAGTAAAAGCCACACTCATCAGGGAATCTCAGGCTCCCAGCACCCTGGTGGGAGGGTGGCTGAGCAACCAGCCAGCTGCTGTGGCCTCTAGGTCCTTAGTTCCTTCTTTAAAACACACACACACACAACATTGTCTCCTTCCAAGGTGAGACACCTTTCAGGAGTAGGGCTGCTGCTATATAAGATTAATGAAAAATGGTTACCAGTGGCTTTGGTCCCATAATTTTTTGTTAGTTTTTTCATCTTCATGGCTGCTTCCTGCCTTTATTTTCACTGCACAGGACATTGCAGAACACCTCACAGGTGCAAGGCAATGTGCTTAGCATTACCATGAGGGCACAAAGGGAACAATGAACAGCCTTCACAGTGGTGAGCATCCGTTAAACAGCAGAGCAATATGTCTGAGCAAAGAAATGAATTATAAAGGCTGCTATTCGAAGGGGAAATGTCGAGGTGGGGCCAGAGTGCTTCTTCTCATGGGAAATCCTTATTCTGGAGACATTTGGAGTCTCCATTCTCTTCTTGATTATAAAGGTTTTTCTCCATACTTATAGCTTGGAAACATCATTCTCTGAGAATCAACTCTGACACCAATAGATGGACCCAACAGGGTTGGACACCGCCAGAGGCAGGGCCCCACTGGACTAGGTGGTGCCAGGAAGAAAGAGGTGTGATGAGAACAAGAGGGTGAATGCAAGCACTGCCCAAGAGACAATGAAGGAAGGAAACCTGAGAGACAGAGTTGGTTGTCTGGCATATATTCTGCATGGACAGACTTGTCACCTAGCCTATACTCTGCACGGATGCACTTACAATTTGTCTTTGCTGCTTTCCCCTTCATACCTTTCACTCTTCAGTTACTTTCTCTTTCTCATGCTGAAGGGGTGACAATCTGGCTCCTGTTCATGAGGTATAATGCTCTGGATGCTCTCTCCTCTTCTCATTTGCCAAGTTATCTTAGAAATCTCCTTGAAAAAACTCTGGGACTGGCTCAGCCCCAGGTAGGTCAGGATGAATTAGAAAACAGGACAAAAACACAGACTTATTTTAACATCCCATTTTTCTACCCAACCCGCTCTCCCCTCCTCCCACCAAGGAAAGGCTAAATTCAGGTTTCTGGTGATCCGCTGAAGGTGATTAGAACACGGGATGGGTAGGTGAGTTTTATGAGAGGAAAGGCAAGGAGCTATGAAGGAGAGGTCTTACAAGCTCTGCTGAGCTTCCCCCAAACAGGGAAGGAGATGATGTGGAGCCCAGCGCTCCAGGGAGAGGGAAGGATTTCAGAGGGAAATGGCCAGCTCGACCATGATCTCAGTAGCTTCCAAAATTGGCAGAAGTTCCCATGCCACAGCTTTGCCAAGCAGCACTGAGGTGCCATGTCTCTTCTGAACATTTCCAAGGGAGCTGTTTATATTCTGGTCCATGGTGAATGGCACCCTCTGGAGCTGTTACCATAGCAGCTCCATAGGGACTGCCCAGATGATGAGCATGTTGTAGAAACCAGTACAAGGGACTAATGCTCCAGGCTGCCTCCTCCACAGGTGGTGGTGGGGAGGGTGGGTGTGGGTGGGAGGGTGAACACTAGTAAACACTAAGAATCGATTTCTCTGCAACCCAAAAGGATGGGCATTCAAAGCCCATAAAATTTTTCCTTTTAGGTTTTTCAACTGAACAAAATTCACAACTACCCCACAGGTTTTCCTTGATGGGAATTCCAAATGATTCTTTTGTGTCCATTTTTGCTGCTGATTCAGAGCAGATGCCCATTGGCTAATGACTATCCTTTCTCAGAGTCACAAAAAGAAACATGGACCATTTGGGGAAAATGAGATCTCAGAAAAACAAAAACATGGCTTCCAGAACTGGATCCACATTTTTTTCCAGGATATAATATATTATCCATGTTATCACTGCTCCTAGTTTTCAGATATTCTTTTCTATAGTCAAAAATATATATTGAAAAACCTTATTGGAGCCAAGAGTATGAAGAATTTATTTGCTAAGGGTGCCGTAATTTAGGGTAGGTGTCAATTACAACAGCAGCAGCAGAAGCGATGGCTACAACAAAGCAGTAGGTTAACTGTACAATTTGGTTTTAACTTCCTTTTGTAGTTAAGCCACCTGTTTAACAACTTTCTCCATTTATTTCTGATTATTTCACCTTCCTAAACACAGAGGGGCAGCATAGATGATATCTATTCATCTCTTTGATTTTGTTAAGCACTCAAGCTAGTTATTATAGAATTGGGTCTCAGCCACCCTCAAGCTAGTTGTGCCATTTAATCCTTCAGGTCAGCATGAAATACACACTTATCCCAGCTACCCATGGCAGGGGTGGGGGGAGAAGAGATTTCTGCAAGCAGATATCCCTTGCCCTAGAGGTTGCCCAACAAGCCAACAATGAAAACAAATATAGGTGATCCCTGTGTCCTGATGGTACGCCAAAGTGGCCAGCTGCCATGCAGAGAAGGGCTGAAGGGTTTAGTGAGTTGGGCAGGAGCTGGACCCGGCAGATTCTTCTAGAGCCAGGTTTCTCAAGCTCAGCACTATCACCATTTTGGGCAAGATAATTCTTTGACTGTGGCCCTGTCCTGTGTATTGTAAGATTTTTAAAATTTATATAAGAGTAACCAGTTCTTTTTTTTTAAATAAATTTATTTATTTTAGGCTGTGTTGGGTCTTTGTTGCCGCTCTTGGGCTTTCTCTAGTTGCGGTGAGCGGGGGCTACTCTTCGTTGCGGTGTCAGGGCTTCTCATTGAGGTGGCTTCTCTTGTTGCAGAGCACAGGCTCTAGGTGCACGGGCTTCAGTAGTTGTGGCACGTGGGCTCAGTAGTTGTGGCTTGCAGGCTCTAGAGCACAGGTTCAGTAGTTGTGGTGCACAAGCTTAGTTGCTCGGCGGCATGTGGGATCTTCCTGGACCAGGGATCGAACCTGTGTCCCCTGCACTGGCAGGTGGATTCTCAACCACTGTGCCACCAGGGAAACCCAATTGTAAGATTTTTAACAGCACCCCTGGATTCTGCCCACTAGATGCCCATAAGCAGCATCCCCAGTTGTTTCAACAAAAATGTCTCCAGACATATTCTGGGGGTCAAAATCACCCCCAGTTAAGAAGCACTGTTTTACAGCAAGACTCCTAATCCCAAAATCAGTTGGGAGCTATGCTGTCAATGCTAATAAAGTGATAAAATTTGCAAATAACCCTGATTTTATAAACTAGACCAAATTTATGTTTATCCCTCTAAAAATGTTACTGGTCATTATTGACCAAGATGTTTCTTAAATGGAGGAGACAGTGGTGATGTAACAGTTGTGAGGCATAAATGTGTGCTGAGATGCCTTTTCTCTGCTCCAGCCTGCAGTGCGCTACCAGAGAGGGACCCGTCACTGTTGTGATGTTTATGGGTAAATGCAGTAAATGCAAATTCTGAAGATTTGTCAAGATCTGGCCGTACCAGTCAACCACATTGTTTTCCTGTGGATCCATTACCTAAGTAGCAGCAAAAATAAGAAAGGTTGACTAAAGACCGTTTCACAGCCAAAACAGTTCTTAGTTTGGCACTGCCAACTACAATGGAGAACTTTTCTGCTTCTTCACCTACCTTTGTCCTAACTGGCAGAAGAAAGCCATTTCTCACGGGAGGAATGTGTTTTGCTGATCATTTCAGCTGAAGGTATCACACAAAGAATATTTAGTAACTAGTCTTATAGAGTTAAACAGATTGGGGATGTTAGTTAGAAAAGCTGAAATTGAGTGTCCTCCACCCCACTCCAATAAAAAGAAAGTATTTAAAAAATTTTTATCTATATTTATGTTCATGTCTCTACTGTGACAACTGCTCAAAGGAGTAGCAAATTCAATCTCTTTGGAATACACCGGTATGCTAGCGATGAGTGTCTGGCAAAAATAAGTAAGATTAAAAAGAAAGCTGAGAGAAGAGCTTATCCCAACTGACAGTTCTGATGATGCCCTTTCCTGAGGACTAAATGGAGTGAGTTTCAAAGGAGCAGTTGGGTCCTTGTTCTGTCTTTGATCTTGAGTCCCCATAGAGCTGTCACTAGCCTCACACCCAGTCTCTGAGGTTCTGTGGAGGCAGGTCTGGACCAATGGCTCCCAGGCCTGGCTGAGCATTTATTCACCTTGGGAACTTAAAGGAAACCATTAGAAGTTCTCAGAAATTCTAATGTGGTTTTGAGTGTGGTATCTGTGAATACGTATTTTTAAGAATTTCCTCGGGTTACTCTGACATGCAACCTACTTTGGGGTCATCTAGAATAGCCAGAGATGCTGCTGCTGATGGTGATAAAGATGATGATATCTACCCTGCATGGAGCACCTACTGTGTACTAAATACTTTCACGCAGTGGCCCATTTTATCTTCGCAATAATCCCTGTGACTTACTATTATTGTTTCCATTTGAGGATGTGGGAACTGAGGCTCAAGGTGTTTAATTACTTGCCCAAGTTCATGCAAATGGCCCTGGAGTTTTTAACCATCATGTCATTTTTCCTCCCTACCATATATTGAACTGGAAGCAGGGAGTGGGTATGAAATTATCAAGAAACATACAGATGCATGGGGAGGAGGTTTCACCAAGAACATTTAGAATTTCTCTAGAACTCTGAGTCCAGGCCTGTTTCTCAGAGTTGAGGAATGGGCAGGCTGACAGGTGCATTTCGGTGTCAAGTGAGTCTTTGCCATGTCTCAGCCAAGGCATCTTACAGCTCCATAAACACGGAATGGAAGCTACAGAACTGCCTGGGGGAGAATGTTCAGAAAAATGATATTTTTACTGAGCACCAGAAAGAACATTTTTGTCTTTAAATTTGCAGAAACACTACAGCAAGTATCACAAATTCATTCTGGAAAACCAAGCAGAGCTAGTCCTTGAGAGAGGGTTAGGTGGCAGGACAGGGGGTGGGTTCCCAGGTGCCGCCTTGATGTGCCTATTCAGGATGCAGGGGCTCCTTTCCTGAGACCTTGTGCAGGCTGCTTTCACTGTTCACAGAGGTGGCTTTGGGACACTGTGGCACTGAGGCCAATGTGTCATCTCCAAATCCTAGCTGCATACTCACCCTTTCTGATGAGACCCTGTTTTGCGGTGAAGAGGCCTTAGAGAGCCTGCAGAATGAATCCCCTGGGTGACAGGCAGAACAGAGGGCCCACCGCTGCCCCATTAAAGCCATGTTCCCCTTTACCTTCTCACTCATCACTTAGCTCTGTTACAAAGGAATCATTCGGAGATGCTTCTGGAAGGGAAGCTATGGCCTCCTCCTTAATATTTTCTGAAAGCAATGAAGTTTCAGCTATTTTACTAAATATGCTGGAAACAGTTCTTCTTTGCCTGTTTTCCCCATTTTACAAATCTCTGAGTTCAGTCTGTCACTGTGTGGCAGTGACAGATGGGAGGAGGCTGGCTTACGACTTTGGGGCCCTTCAAGGGACCCAGTGTATAAACCCAGTAAACCACTATAAACCACTGCTATAAACCTATAGCACTATAAACCACTGCTGGTTTATAGGCTTTCCTATAAACCACTGCCGGCCCTACCAGCAGTTATACCCTCCACAACTTTGGTTCTCCAGCTCCCAAAATTGGAACAACCAGCAATTCTAGAGTTTGTCTAGTCTAGTGTTTCTAGAATCAAATGCCAGGAATGAGTGGACAGCACACACAGGTGTGGTGAGCCAGGAGGTGACAGTGTGAGCTGGACAGCATGTGTCCCATCAACAAGGGAGCCGGCCTCAGCTCCATCACACTGCTGACATGTGGCAACAGGCACCCAGGTTGCCAGATCTTTCCATAAAATTTCAGCAATCTGGATTTTTTAGGAGAAATTTTATAAACAGTTAACGTTAGCAAATCAGTCAAGTTTCAGAAAAACATATTTTGTGGGCCAACAAAACATGTCTAGAGGCCAGATATAGTCCAAGGGCCACCAGTTTGCAACTTCTGCTCTAGTTCAACTTCACCTTTTTGAGGATGGTTCACCCAGAGGGTACAAGCTGACTCAACCAAGTACAGAGCCGAGGTCTGGTGTCTGAACAACGGGCAAGCATCCTTTCTTTTATGTTTTACCCTTAATTCTCATAATTTTTATCAATTCAAAGATTTACTTCAATTAGTGGTAATTGGACACATTCCACGTGCAAAGAACTGTGCTAAATATTTGAAATTACTGGAAAATTAAATAACTTCCCTTCCCTCAAAAGATTGATACTTCTCCCAAGAAAGGGCAGAAAAGCGGGTTTTATAATGTGTCTCCTCTGTGCCAGGCATTTCATACCCAACGTTTCAAGGAATCTTCAAAAATTCCTAAAAGGTCAGCATTATTCACCATCTTCTTCCAACTGAGATATTACAGGTCAGTGAGATTAAGTGACTCACCCAGGGTCACGCAGCTAGAACGATAAAAAGCTGAGATTCAAACTCACAGCCTCTGACGCTAGTGTCCATGCTTTTCTTTTCTTATTTTTTGCTTATCAAAATTGTGAGTATTCAATAATGAAATATTGGAACATACAGAAACAGTATTATTTAACACACGCTTTTTCTACTGGACCATACAATAATCCAGGCACCAAAACACAGCATTCACTGACGCCAGCGAGAAGAGGGTAAGAAATAAAATGTGAAGAGCATGCAAAGTTGCTGAAATGACACAGAGGCACCAGGGTGAGAGCTGGTTGGTTAAAGGCAGCTTCTTGGAGGAGGTGAGCTGTCGGCTGGAGCTGGGTGTGGACCCCTGAAAGGTCGGGCACTGAGTTTGGGTGTTCTCAGCCCCTGAACAGGTCCCGTAAAGGAAATCTGTTTTGCCTACTGTTTAAAACAGTTCGTGATGACTCAGAAACTAGGGGTGGTGGTGGCAGAAGCAGTTGAAGCCAGCTGGTCCCCTGGGAGAGGGTGCGAGAGTCTGCAGGGATTTGAGCACCCACTCAGAGTCATGTAGACCAGAGGCTCTGGCTCTGAGCTCCCCAACCCTCCTGCTCCTGGGCCCTGGCTGTCTCACACCCATCCAAGGCTCAGGCTCCACCTCAAATTACTTCATTCCTCTATAAGCATCAAACATTTGACATTAATCATAAAAGGTCTGAACTATTCATCTGACAATTAAACATCCTCTGGGTGTATGCTGAAGGCTCGGTATTTATGTTTGTGCTTTTATTTTTTCTCTTTAGTCACCCTTTCTTTGTCTCAGTGTTTTAAAATACATCAGTAAAATGTCTGCTTTCCTACCTACTGGCTCAGGCCATGGGAAAGATTAGTTCACGGAAGAAGACCTATTTATTTTATTCTCATTAAAACTACCTATGCTACAGTATCGTTTCTTCACTTTTTCCAGAGTTACAACACTTGGGAGATAGCTGTTAGGATCATCTTTATTTTTTTTCTCTCTCCTACATTTATAATGTTTGTATATATATTTTTTTTTCTAGGAAGCATAGTGTCTTTAGCTAATAGCCCTTGATTCCACAGCTTCTACTTACGGTGACTTGACAGATTGGTAGCATATCCAGGGTTAGGCACTGGGGAGCAATTCCCTGAGAGCTGGTAAAGGGAATCAGGGCTCCCATCCGATGTGTTACGTAAGGCTTTTTAGATAAGGAATTCAAGGTGAATATATTTCTTTATGCCAGTTAGGCAGAAAACCAGGTTTACATTAAGAGGTGAATGACAATCATTGAAGATTTGTGAAAAAGCATGTGACGGTACATAGGAATTTTCAGTTTGATTGAACTTGCTTTAAATTTTATATTAGAGATCAGCAGTTGGTTTAAGTGATGGTTTTATTAGGAAGTTATATTTTCAATAGAAAAGACATACAATCCATTTTTAATTCAGCTGCCTCGCCTGAGGGAAGGCCACATGTTTTAGGGAACAAGGATTGCCTTTGCTTTCCTGTGTCCTGGAGGCAGCTGCCTCCATAAAGTCTTGGTTCTAGGAAGAAATAACCTCTAGAGGACCAGCCTTGAAAAAGGGCTTAAGTGATCACCAGTACCAGATCCACCTTCCTTCATGGTATCATTTTTGATTTATTTTTAAAAATAAAGTGATGATATCCCAACTTCAAAGGATATAAACTCCATGAAGGCTGAGCTCTTTCTCTGCTTTGTTCACTGCTGTATCTCAGGTGCCTGGACCATGCCTGGCACGCAGCGACTCTCACAGACAACCAGCAGCCGAGAGCAAGAAAATATTTGAAATTTTTTCTATTGAAAATCTCACTGTCAGATTTCTTCCTTCCTTCCTTCCTTCCTTCCTTCCTTCCTTCCTTCCTTCCTTTCTTTCTTTCTTTCTCTTTCTTTCTTTCTTTCTCCTTCTTTCCTTCCTTTCCTTCCTCCCTCCCTCCCTTCTTTCTTTTTCTTCTTTTTTGCTTTTGCTGAAAAATTTTCCCTTAGAGCTGCATAAATTACATATGTCCTGAATATTAATCTTGGTCTGTGCTGCCCATTTCATACTGTGGTTTCCTAAGGTGAAGTACATGATTTGCTCAGCTTACACTATAAAGTGCTTACCACAGGATAAAGGGATGTGGATGTATAATAAATTTCACTTGATGATAAAATAATAACATTAAAATTAAATCCTGAGTAAAATAATTAAATTAAGTCCTGATATAAAAAAAAATTAGAGAAACACAGCACTGCTTACAGGAACATATTAGGATTTCCTGGCTCATTATCATCAGTTGTGAGATATTTCCCAAGTAATTTATTGCCAACAATAAATATAGCAAACGTTTATTAATTTTTACTGCCACACACATAGCACTAAGAATCAGTGATATTTATTTATTTAGTGATTTTCTTGGTTGTATGGCTTTTTTTCCTTTTTTTAAAATTGAAATATAGTTATTTACAATGTTGTGTTAATTTCTGGAACAGCAAAGTGATTCAGCTATACATATATATATACGTTCTTTTTATATCCTTTTCCATTATGGTTTATCACAGGATATTAAATATAGTTCTCTGTGCTATATAGTAGGACCTTGTTGTTTATCAAGGGGGAGGCGGTTGGAGGGAGGGGTGGAGTGGGAGACTAGGGTTAGCAGATAAAAGTTATTATATATGGAATGGATACACATAACTTTTAAAAACTGCACAGCAGCCCTGTTGGAAATGAGGAGATACGGACTTTAGAGGTTAGGTAACCACCCAATGTCACCTGACTAGGAAGGGCTGGAGTCAAGATTCAGGCTCAGTCAATCTGGCTCCAAAACCAATTCTAAACCAAGGTGCTACACAGCTTTACACGTTTCTCAATGTGGTTAAAATACTAACCTCTGTAAATAAGATGCTATTATTATAAATGAGAACAGAGTCAGGGGTTTTCCTAGATTCCTGTCTCTCTCAGTCACGTACTCTTTGATTTGCCTTCTTGAGCAAGAGAAGAAGGTGGTGTGGGACCCCTGTCGTCCATCCACTGAGGGTCCTGAGTAGCTAGTGCTATCTGTACACTAACAAGGCTTTAATGATTCTAATTCTGTTTTTTGGAGAGGTCATCTAAGATGGCCTGAGACATTCTGGGTATCTCTCAGTGTTTTTTTTTAGTTGAAGTATAGTTGATTTACAATGTTGTATTAATTACTGCTGTACAGCAACGTGATTCAATTTATCATAGGATATTGAATATAATAGTTCTTTGTGCTATACAGTAGGACCTTGTTGTTTATCCATCCTATATATAAAATCTTACATCTACTAATCCCAACCTCTCACTCCATTCCTCCCCTAACCTCCTCCCCCTTGGCAACCACCAGTCTGTCCTCTATGTCCGTGATTCTATGTCTGTTTCATAGATAGGTCCATTTGTGTCATATTTTAGATTCCACATATAAGTGATATCATAAGGTATTTGTTAGTGATTCTCATTCTTGAAATATTGTACTTAAACCCTGGGGATGGGAGGTACATCCTGAATGACTCGAGGTCTTTTTTTCCCTCTCCAGTGTTGGTACTCATATTGGTACTCATGTTGGTACTCTGGGGATTGGTATTCTAACATGAGTACCAATCCCCAGAGTCTTAAATAAAACATGTTTCCTGAATTCTCTAGAAGAGGTAACAAAGTGAGAAATCTGCCCTCCAACATTCACAGCAAAAATTGAAAAAGTTCTTTTGGGGTGTTTCTCTCCTTGAAATTCCCCCAGCCTGAGGAGCCCCCATCTCTCTCTCTCCCTCCAAGTCCTGCCTGATTTTTCCAGGCCTCTCTTCTAGGAATGGTTCCATGGTCTTTTTTTTTTTTTAAAGAAATCAACCTTCCAGTTTTCCCAGCTTCTCAGTTCTGAGGCTCAGCCCCACTCTGTCCCTGATCCTCACACCAAGTCCTGTCCCTGGTGACCACTGGTGACCAGGCCCTGGACTGCCTGGAGGTCATGCCAGAGGAGGGGTTATGAATAGTTAGATGCAAGAATGTTTGTTTGTGTAGTAAAGGTATTTTTTCCCTCCAAATGTGGATATCTCCAAAAGACTGTGACAATTGTGTCACATTTATCCTGGGTTAAAGGTTGAAAACCATGTATATATAAATTATTGAATTAAAATACATTATATTGAATTAAAAATACTAAAAAAAACCCCTGAAAACCTGATATTTGGAGCCATCATGCCAAGATAATAGTCTATCTACTGCCTCACTTTTCAGTGCGTTTGGTGTTAAGATGTAGACATACTTCTAAGTCTCAAAGAGTTCCTTTTACTAACCTCTGATTTGCCCAGTTAACCTTTTCTGCATGTTTTCCCCACCCTTCCTCCACAAAGGCCACATTAAAAACCACAACTATAACTCATCCATATGTACCCATGAGCAAAAAGTACATGAACAAGTTTACAAACTTTTGAACAATGTTCATATTTACTCCACTTTTGGGTCCCTGAAATCCAATTCCACACATAATATCACCCTGGTTCCAGAGGGCACCGGTGTGGCTTAGCAGTCAGGGCTGCGGTAGTCTGTGACCCTCTACCGCCTGGAGGGCCGCGAGGCTGAGTTAAGCATGCTGCCTACATGCCACATGTCAAGGGTGATATGTCAACCCGTTACCCATGAAAACATTCAGGGCTTGTGAGACAAATGGGTGCACAAGTGCTTTGCTGAGTTGGGCTGTTTTGTTTTTGTTTTTGAGAGAAAAAAAGAAGTGTTTAATTTAAATTAAAATGGTTTTATTACTGATATGAAATTAGCAAAGCCCAAATCAAAGTGATGGAAATGTTAAATTCACTCCCTAAACAGAACCAAAATTTCTTAAACATTACCAAAATAGTTCCACTAAAGCAAAGTAGATTTACATTTCTTAATATGAGAAAACAACAAGGTAGGTTAGGTTCGTATAACAAACAATACATTCTCTATAAAGTCTCAGGAATACCCAAATGTGTTCTGGTTTGGATATGAAAGAGGGCACCACATCTAACTGGCAATGAGGTGTGTAGCAAACAAAAGCTATTACTAAAAACAACTCAACAGCAGGCCATACGAGTATGAGGCCACCACAGTCAAAATCTTCAACTGTGACTGGCAGGACCATCATGGGGGTGGTGGTGGTGGGGGCACGCAGATGTGGTCACGTCCAGCGATATAACGTGAGGGGGAATGCCAAAGGAAGTGAAAGCAACTAGCAGCAGGTGAAGGGTGTCCACTCTTCAGCTGTGCTGTATCAGACACAATCCTAAGAGCCAGACCCTTCTCTGCCTTTAAGACGACACTACAGTCATCCCTAAGCCAGGTTCTCTCTTGGTTCTTCTCTTCCTGTAATACATTGCCTCTCTGGTTTATGGGGGAGGCTCTCTAGGTAAACGTTATACCAGATAGAAAATGAAAGAAAATCAGGACCAAGAAGACATGCTTTCGGTAACTCAGGAAAGCAGCAGTAGGAGTTGCCAGAGTGAAAAGTTAAAAGCACTGGAAACAAAAACGAAAACCAAACTCACTACTGCTACCTAGCCTTCCTCTCAGGGCTGAGGTGTGGCAGGTGAGGCTTGATTACAGATCAACACAAGTCATAGGTTGAATAAATTAAGACAACTTTCAAATAAAAATCCCAAATTAATACGGAATGATATAGGCTTATGGGAATTCTTTTTTTAAGCCAATGAATATTGAGCTGGGCTGTATTGAAGCTGCATTTGAAGAGGCAGCTTAGAACAACCCAGCAATTAGCCACAAATCAAAAACATTCAATAGATTCACAACCAAAAAGAAGAGAACATAAGTATAATACAAAAGGAAGTCATCAAAACACAAAAGGAAAAAGAAAAAATACAATGGAATATTACTCAGCCATAAAAAGAAATGAAATTGAGTTACTTGTAGTGAGGTGGATGGACCTAGAGTCTGTCATACAGAGTGAAGTAAGTCAGAAAGAGAAAAACAAAAACAAATACTGTATGCTAACACATATATATGGAATCTAAAAAAAAAAAAAAAAAAGATCATGAAGAACCTAGGGGTAAGACGGGAATAAAGACACAGACCTACTAGAGAATGGACTTGAGGATATGGGGAGGGGGAAGGGTAAGCTGGGATGAAGTGAGAGAGTGGCATGGACATATATACACTACCAAACGTAAAACAGATAGCTAGTGGGAAGCAGCCGCATAGCACAGGGAGATCAGCTCGGTGCTTGTGACCACCTAGAGGGGTGGGATAGGGAGGGTAGGAGGGAGGGAGACACAAGAGGGAAGAGATATGGGGACATATGTATATGTATAAATGACTCATTTTTTTATAAAGCAGAAACTAACACACCATTGTAAAGCAATTATGCTCCAATAAAGATGTTTAAAAAAAGAAAAAGGGACAAAGAAGAAATATAAAATCAACAGGAAAACAAAGTTTAAAATGGCAATAAATACATACCTATCAATAATTACCTTAAATGTCAATGGACTAAATGCTCCAATCAAAAGACACAGAGTGGCAGATTGGATATAAAAAACAAGAGCCTATAATATGCTGCCTACAAGATACCCACTTTAGGGCAAAGGACACACATAGCTTGAAAGTGAGGGGATGGAAAAAGATATTTCATGCAAATGGAAATGAAAAGAAAGCGGGGGTCACAACACTCATATCAGACAAAATGGACTTTAAAATAAAGCCCATAAAGAAAGAACAACCCAGCATTAACTAAATTATGTCTTCACTTCTAAGTTAAAAGACAGGATTAAAGCAGATGTAGCTGAAGCTCTGGAATTGATTCTTCCTGTTAAATAAAAGACATTGGTTTCTGACTTTCACAAATATTTATTCAAATATGAATGTTAAATATACTTTATTTTAAGGTGCTTCATGAGGGCATGTCTTAGTGAATAGAATTACACACACACACTCAGATAAGTCACCCAAAGTTTCAGAGAGCTTTTGCGTAGTATTTATTAGATTACAATATCTATTTACTTTATGATACTTGAATGAATATATATGAGTAAATGAATGAATGTAATTGTAGAAAGAGGTCTGATTTCCCAGTGTCTTTCCAACTCTTATTACACACTATTTGGTTGTTTTTTTAGGGGAAGAGATTGCGTTGAGGCTCTCTTTACTGAATCATTTGAGCTACTTTGAAGAGTTTAAGACAGCAATATTTAATTCATGTCTTGCCTAAGAATTCTGACCACACCAATATCCAGCAGTGAACTCTCATCTCAATTTGGAGGTCTCAAAGCTACCTCAAACTAACTCGCCCAAATCAGATCTATGATCTTTCTCCAAATTTCGTCAGTTTCCCACCCCAGGGAACACCAACACCATGCATCCAACTGCATAAGCAGAAAAGAGGGAGTCATTCTTAATACTCCACCTTCCCACACTCCCAAGTGTCAGTTGTTACCAAAGACTCAATTTTACAACCTAAATAATTCTCCGGTCCAGCCTCTTCTCGTCATGACTACATACTCCCCAGCCCAACCCACCATCACCTCCTTAGCAGCTTCTTCTCTTGCTCAAGTGGCCTCTCACTGATCTTGGAAACCTTGCCTGTCACGGCTGCCCCTAAACATCCTTGCTCAGTACCGGGTCTTCCTTCCAGTCCCAACCATGCATCCTGTACATCCCTTTGTGCTCCAGGTCTTTCCACAGACTGATCTTTCTTCTCTGCCCACCTCCAGTTCTGCCAGTCCCTCCCTTTAGCTTTCAGACAGTGTATCACTTCTTCTGAGATGTCTTCCTTGACTATCCTAGATTTGGTCAGGTTTGTCAAATATATGTCCTTGGTATCCTGTGTTTTTCCCTAATAGAATTTTAACCCATCCTTACTGATATGTTCATTTGGGTGATTATCTGATGAATGTCTGTACCTCTCTCTGACTTGTTTATAATTTTCATGAGGCCCAGTCTTTTTTACTCACCATTCTATCCCCAGGGATAGCACGGAGCCTGGAGTGAAGTCCCTGTTCTATACATTTTGCTAGTTGTATGAACTGATGAAGATCTATGGAGCCCAGACATTCAACAAAACTCTGTTGAAGAGTTAGAAAGGACCACTGAACAGCTGTGCAGTTTTGCTGCCTTGGAGAAGGGCTCTTAGACCAGATAACTTCTTGAAAAAGCATCTCTAATTCTAGAATGTGACAAAGCTCTTGAATTCTTTGGATACAATTGCTACCTGTTGCAATACGAGGTCAGGCTGGGTCTTTCCAGAACATGCCTTCACATCTACTTTCCTCCTGGTGGCCAGGGAGGGTCTTTGCCTCTTTGTTTCTCCACAAGGAGGAAGGAAGGTTTCAACAGCCAAATTGCAAATCACTCTATGTATCCTAGGAAAAGGCATCAGAGTCAGGTTTGGGGTGTACTGCTCAATGGCACGAATGTGTGGCGTTTCCTTTTTCTCTCTGGTGGAGGATCAGCATCATGCATTATAATTATATCTCTGTAGATGTTCTGAACACTTCACCACAAAATGTATTGATAATATGGGCTCAGGGAACTATGCAAAGGCAGGGTCTCCTCCTCTAAACTACCTCTCAACTTGCGAATGCTTTCTGAAAGATCTCTAAGCAATGACCAGTCTCCATGGTGGAGTGCTCAAAGATGAACTACAATTTCTTTCACTGGAATATTCCCCTTTTGATTGGAAGTCTTATATCATAAATGTTAACATTCTTTCAAATGACAGCCCTTCAAACACTTTGAGACTGTTATGAAAGTTGGCCCTTTGGAAGGACATTTTTTTCTTCTAGTCTTTTTCAGTCTCTTAGTAAATGCTGGATTGGGCTATTTGTTAATACAAATGGAAACTGCAAGTTCTTGCAGCCCCAATTCCAAAGCCTAGTTTCACAAAACCCTCCTATGTTCTAAAATCTACCTGGCAATCAGTGCTCAACCAGCCCTATAAACTCTGAGCGATATTCATTGGCGAATTCAGTATAATGTTGTTAGACCTCCCCAAACCTCGTTTGTGAAAGATATCAATTCTCCATCCTCTTAAGGCTATCATGATGGAATGATCTATGATGTCCGATGTAATGATGTTCTGAATTCCTTTTAAAAAAGATGTTAAGGGCTTCCTTGGTGGCGCAGTGGTTGAGAGTCCGCCTGCCGGTGCAGGGGACACGGGTTCGTGCCCTATTCCGGGAAGATCCCACATGCCGCGAAGCGGCTGGGCCCGTGAGCCATGGCCGCCGAGCCTGCGCGTCCGGAGCCTGTGCTCCGCAACGGGAGAGGCCACAACAGTGAGAGGCCCGTGTACTGCAAAAAAAAAAAAAAAAAAAAAAAAAAAAGATGTTAAGAGGTTAATTTTATTTTCTAATGTTCTCCCATTCCTGTAGGGCTGTGATCCCAGCTCACAAAACTCTCCCTTCTATTTGTCTCCCTGTGTCCCCTGATCAACACTGAGATGAGCCCTGCCACTTGGATGACTCAGTGACATAGTTCTGGGGTCACCTGGGTTTGGTGAGGACCTGGCACACGTCTGCAAACTGTATCATGGGGATTCGGGTGATGAATTCAGCCAGGTCCTGCGGTTTCTTTTCTCTTGAGGATTAGAGGCTAGGTCTGTCTATTTAGGTCAGAAAACCAATTAGGAAAGCTAAATGGGATGAATCCGTGATCTCAGGTGAGGCTCTGCGGTGAAGATTAGGAAGAAGGAAACTGGATTAAATCGTGGAGTTGAGCAATCTCCACTTTAGAAGGCAGACTGCCCAGGGGGCATTTAAATGCTGACAAAGGTCTATCAGGCTTCAGTCGGGCCAACTAACTTTTCCTTCTTTTACCTGTTGCTCTGACTGCATATCAAAGGGATTATTCTTCCCGGATTTTGAAAAACAAAATAAATGAATACCAATTGCTCTTAGAGACCAAAAGCTCTATCCACTTCTCAGAGCGGTCAAACAGCTTTAGAAAACAGTTTTTGTTTTTGAAAGAAACCATCTCATTAGAAGTGTTTTGTAACTGGGAGGAAATACACCAAGATGATAGCAGTGGTTGTTGTTTGGGACCTGGGCCTGTGGAAAGGCTTTTTTTTTCTTTCTGGTTTTCTATATTTTTGGAATATTCTTCCATTATGATTATTATACAAGGTAAGAATAAAAGAAATTCACAGCCACTCCCCTGAATGAAAACAATAACATTTCTTTTCTGCTGAATATAGCAAACTCAATAGTTTTAATTGAATTGTTTCTTTTCCCTCATTTCCCTGTTCCCAACAAGTCTTTCCATTATCAACATGGGGTTTTCAGCTTAACTGGGTATGTAGGGTTCAGAAATTGCTCAAAGACTGCAAAGTGTAGAATTCCATTTTTTCCCTCCATTTTAATTTCCTTTAGCAATTTAGCACTTCTTTTCAAATCACACATACAGAAAAAACAGAGAAATTTCTTAACACCCCTTTGGCAAATCACATGGCAAGAACTGCCACTGTTTCTATTTACATGCTTTGGGCAAGTTATATTTCAAGTAAAGAGCTTCATCTCAGAGCCAAAGAAGAATTTTTTAAAAAAGTTTTTTGTAAGCAACTAATTATTTCAGACATGATGTACCATGAAAAGCAAAACACAACCTAGAATTTTATACAGAGATATAAGAAGAATGTACCTCTTAAGAATCTATACTGTTAAATATTATGCTTCTAACTAACTTAGAGAAAATACCATGAAAATACAAAATATTTTAAAATTTTTCTTAGTAGTATGTTAATATTTACATGAGCCAGAATATCAATTTTTAGTAAAAATAAAATCATATTTTATTTTCATAAAAATAAAACTATATGATTCAGATGAAACCTCCAAATCTCAAAGTCTACACTTTGAACGAAATACTACTTTTAGCAGCTATCAATAAGTTAAAAGAAAGGGTGTGATCATAAATTGGGGAAATTCACTTAGTTTTAGATAAACGTATTTTCACAATACATACTTGCAGACTTTGCTCTTGTTTGGGAGGTAAGTTATAACTTATTCAAGGAGGGAAAATATGAGGTCAAGGAAAAACAATTATGTAAAATAAAACTTTTCCTTGCTAAACTCTGAAGGTAACAGAAATGTGAGAAACAAAGGCAAGTAACTTGGATTATATGGTCTGGGATGTATTTATGTAGTTATTTATCTATAATTTGGAAATTTAGGGAAAAGAGAATTTAAATTTACACTAATTTATACAAATATGTTTTCTTTGCTCACTCCAGGAAATTTCTAACTTTTGCCTTTTTTAATGTCGCTACAGCCCCCAATAACAGTGTCTTCTGTGTACATAGTGATTTGCAGTTTTCAAGTAGCTTCCACTTTTTTTTTCTATTAACAAGAACATCTTCAATTGGCTAAATGCAAGATTTGATGGACAGTGAAAATTCTTTTCCATTCACTTTCATTTAACTTATTTATTTTTCTTTTTATTAATTTTTTGTTTTTGTTTTGTTTTGTTTTGTTTTGAGATGGGTTTGGCAATCTCTTGAGGGTTTTTATTTTTTTTCCATTCTATTTTTTTTAATTGAAGTATAGTTGATTTACAATGTTGTATTAGTTTCAGGGGTACAGCGAGGTGATTCAGTTATACATATTTATATACATTCTATTTTTTTTGTTTGTTTGTTTTTTTGCGGTACGCGGGCCTCTCACTATTGTGGCCTCTCCTGTTGCGGAGCACAGGCTCCGGACGTGCAGGCTCAGTGGCCATGGCTCATGGGCCTAGCTGCTCCGCGGCATGTGGGATCTTCCCAGACCGGGGCACGAATCCGTGTCCCCTGCATCGGCAGGAGGACTCTCAACCACTGCGCCACCAGGGAAGCCCCTATATACGTTCTATTTTTAATATTCTTGTCCATTATGGTTTATCATAGGGTATTGAATATTGTTCTCTATGTTTATTAATTTTAAACTATGCAATTGTTTCTTTGTTAAAAGGTGAGTTCAGCCTACAAGGATTTCTTCAGCACAACCTCCTTTGCTGCCAGTGAAATGATGTTCTTTTATTTCTGAATTCATGGGTCACTGTTTAGAACTTGTCTTCACATCCAAACTCAGTGGGAAGACCTCTAGCAAGGATGAGAGATTCAGCTCTGCTGTGGCTTTGCTGGGGGACCTGGTGCATAGACGTTTACAATTCAAAGCAATCAGAGTTTAGCTTTAGAAGAAGTGGAGAATGAGAAGAGTCCTACCACTTTAAGAAAGCAATACACACACACACACACACAGGTCAAATGGAGGTAGTATTTCTGGTTTTATTTGATTATTTGTATTAGACTATTTTTATTATTGTTTATTTTTATTAGCTTATGTTGCATTGGGAAGATTTCTTTAAGTATGGCGTTTTCCTGATGCATTTAGAATATGATTGACCTAGTCAATATTCTTAAAGAATAATTGTTGTAGAAATTAATGTGCTCTTTCATCAACCAGTTCTGGTTGTTTTAAACCAAATCCTCTATGTAGGAATTAAGCTGGAAATGAGATCAACACTTGCTTAGGGCACTGACACTTTCTTGGGCTCTATTTTCTCATTTGTATTATAACCCTGAGAACAAGGGGTAACCTTTGCAGTGCCCGCCTTACCTTCCTATCAGCCTTCTTATATGTACATGGTTAGATAATATCATTTTTTTGCCAAGGTGGCTAATGGTGCACCCAATATGTGTATTGTCCCTTTCAAAGACCCCAGCTAACCACTTACATTACCATCCACTTCCCATCATGAAGTGTGAACAGAAGGGATGGATGTCACTTTTGGGCCGAAGTTTTTAAGAAGTGGGTATACCTTCTTCTGTTGGTCGGAAACAGAATCCCCAAAGCCCCAGAGGGTGATAGAACCCAAGATGGAAGGAACCTTGAGAGAATATAAAAAAGCAGGAACCCTGGCTCTTCCCCTCACTGGCTCTGATCTGAAGCGTGTTTTTTGGCTTAATCTTCTAGTTGGAGTAGATTAGTGGTTTTCAAAGTGAGGGGCCATAGGATTCCCAAAAATCCTTTCATGGTGTCCATGAGGGTAAAACTATTTTTATAATATTACCAGATATTATTACATGTTCATAATCATTCTCTTAAGAGCTTGTGGGGTGTTTTCTACACAACACAGGATGATATCGTGGCTCTGATGGCTGATGGAACACGTGCATTCTTATGTTTTAAAATTTTCTTCTGTTTAATTTCTAATAAATATTTTATTTTTATTTTTTATTTTTTTGCGGTACACGGGCCTCTCACTGTTGTGGCCCCTCCCGTTGCGGAGCACAGGCTCCGGACGCGCAGGCTCAGCGGCCATGGCTCACGGGCCCAGCCGCTCCGCGGCACGTGGGATCCTCCCGGACCGGGGCACGAACCCTTGTCCCCTGCATCGGCAGGCGGACTCTCAACCACTGCGCCACCAGGGAAGCCCTCTAATAAATATTAATAGATGTAATTCACATAAGCAAAAGCTCCACAGGGTCATTAGTGATTTTTAAGAGTGTAAGAGCTCTTGAGACCAGACATTTGAGAATTTTTGAGCTGGATGCTTTCTAAGGTTTTGGATAAGTCTTTAAAAGTCTGTGAAGTAATTGTTGTATATACACAAACTAATGATAGCATTTTTAAGTTGCTATGCCTTTTTTTTCCATACCAAGTTGTGGTGGAGATTAAAATACTCTGGAATCTAGTTTTAAAAGATCTCTTTCCAGAAAAGTGTAGATACTTCTTTCTTTATGTATCAGGAATTATATTAGCATAATTCCTCTTTATGACATGGTCAGTTGCCTTAAACAAATTATAAAATAGGAAGGGTAAAAGTATTTTTTCCAGAGGAATGGAATATAATGTGCCATTCCAAACAAGTAAATCTGATGTTTACATTTCTAGCAAATTGTTTGTTTGTTTTTAAAATTTTATTGGAATATAGTTGATTTACAATGTTATGTTAGTTTCAGGTGTACAGAAAAGTGGTTCAGTTATATGTATACATATATTCATTCTTTCTCAGATTCTTTTCTCATATAGGTTATCACAGAATATTGAGTAGAGTTCCTTGAGCTATGCAGTAGGTCCCTGTCAGTCATCTATCTTATATATATATCTTATAGTAGTGTGTGTACATTAATCCCAAACTCCTGATTTATCCCTCCCCACTACGTTTCCCCTTTGGTAACCATAAGTTTTTTTTCGATATCTGTAAGTCTGTTTCTGTTTTATAAATAAACTCATTTGTATCATTTAAAAAAATTAAATTCCACATGTAAGTGATATCATATGATATTTGTCTTTCTCTGTTTGACTTACTTCACTGAGTATGATAATCTCCAGGTCCATCCATGTTGCTGCAAATGGCACTATTTCATTCTTTTTTATGGCTGAGTAATAATCCATTATATATATGTACCACATCTTCTTTATCCATTCCTCTGTCGATGGACAGTTAGGTTGTTTCCATGTCTTGGCTATTGTAAGTAGTGCTGCAGTGAACACTGGGATGCATGCATCCATTCAGATTATGGTTTTCTCCCACTCCCCCCAGGAGTGGGATTGCTAGATCTACATTTCTAACAATCTTAATAATATACCTGCTGTGCTCATCCAGGGGTCTGGATAAAGATGCTTATTACACTATTGATGGAAACAAACCAATACAACTTTGATTGTGTCCCTTTCTTAGAGACTTTTCATAGTTTCTTGCAGGTCCTTAGGGTTAAGTCCCATCTTCCACAAAACCCTTCTGGATCTTCTCCCTCCACTCCACTGTCCTGGCCTCACCTCTGAGCCCTCTCCCTCCAGCTTTGACTCTATTCCAGGTCCAAATTTTAAACACATTTTTGTCCAAGAAGATGCTTGATTCACAATCTCAATGCACCTATGCTTCTTTTCTTTTAATTGAAGTATAGCTGATTTACAGTATTGTGTTAGTTTCAGGTGTACAGCATAGTGATTTGATTCTTTTGCAGATTATAGTCCATTATAGCTTATTACAAGATATTGGGTATAGTCTCCTGTGATATATATTAAACCCTTGGTTCTTATGTATTTTATGTATAGTAGTTTATATCTGTTAATCCTATACCCCTAATTTGTCCGCCCCTGCTCCCTCTCCCCTTGGTAACTGTAAATTTGTTTTCTGTGTCTGTGAGTCTGTTTCTGTTTTGTATATAGACTGATTTGTATTATTATTGTGTGTGTGGATATATAGATATAGATATGCCACAAGTTCTTAAGCCAATCATCTGTTTTGGGGCACTTGGGTTTTTTCCATGTCTTGGCTATTGTAAATAGTGCTGCAATGAATGTTTGGGTGCATGTATCTTTTTTTTTTTGCAGTACGCGGGCCTCTCACTGTTGTGGCCTCTCCCGTTGCGGAGCACAGGCTCCGGACACGCAGGCTCAGTGGCCATGGCTCACAGGCCCAGCTGCTCCGCAGCATGTGGAATCTTCCCGGACCGGGGCACGAACCCGTGTCCCCTGCATCGGCAGGCAGACTCTCAACCACTGCGCCACCAGGGAAGCCCGGGTGCATGTATCTTTTTGAATTACGGTTTTCTTCAGATATATGCACAGGAGTGGGATTACTGGATCATATGGTAGTTCTATTTTTAGTTTTTTAAGGAATCTCCATACTGTTTTCTATAGTGGCTGCACCAGTTTACATTCCCACCAACAGTGTAAGAGGGTTCCCTCTTCAGTATTTGTTATTTGTAGACTTTTTCATGATGGCCATTCTAACGGGTGTGAGACGATACCTCACTGTGGTTTTGATTTACATTTCTCTAATAATTAGTGATGTTGAGCGTATTTTCAAGTGCCTGTGTTTCTTACCTCTCAGCCCTTGTGATTCCCTGCTCCAGGACACCTGTGGGATCCAAAGAGAGAAACCTAGTATTTATCCTATAAGATCACGATCCAGTTGTGACTGTATTCTGACAGCAAGCCTTGCCCAACAGCCGATTTGGATAAGACATGAGGCCTCCTTATGCCATAAAGGAGATCTGCCTGTGTATGGCAAGATTGTTCAGTGTGTTAAAGAAATGACTAGAAAAGGGCTTTCCAGATAGCCAAACACAAAACACTCATGAAATATACAAAAGTGAAATCCTCAATTACCTAAATAAACGGACACTGGTACATTTAGAGAAAGGCAGTATCTGACATTTATTGAACACACACAACACACACCTCAGAGACCAGTTCAAAGTCCAGATTGCCATTTGAGGACTATAGGTATGGTTGCTAATTTATTTTGACTAATTGGTGGAGTTGATTTAAATTATACATGATAACATTTTACAGTATATTTCACAAAAGTAATGAAGGTGGAGTTTTAAAAGTTCTGGGCTTTTAAGCTTTTCTTGGGAAAAGATGAAAGAATGCCATTGTTTCTTTCTTTAAAACAGTATTAAAACACTAGAACTCATGGAGTAAATATAAGAGAAGTCTGTTTGTGTTTTAGGAAATGCATAGACTTCTACAGTCTTATCTAGCAGAATATCTGAAACAAAAACTGTGCAGGTCTCGTGTAGCTCATCTTCCACATGAAAACAGTTGCTGGTGAATGGGGAGGGAATCCAGGTGTTTATGTGCATGGCTTTCTGGGTTAATAGCAATGATAATGGTAACTAACATTTATTAGATGCTTACTACGTTCTGAGCATTTTGTTTCCATTGTCTTTAAATGCTTATAACATCCTAGAAGTTGAATATTATTGTTTCCAATTTAATATCCTTACAGATAAGGAAACTGAGCAACAGAGAAGTTAAGTCCCTTACCTAAGGTCACACAGCAGTAAATACAGGATTTGAACCTATGTAGACTTGTTCCCTAGCCTAGCATCTTTAACCCTTAAATTATACTGTTCAGTCATCACTGAATGAACAAACTTCGAGGCCTTCCTTGAGGGGTCTTTCTTTCCATCTGTATAAAGGACTATAAACTGCAAGAACTTTCATAGAACATTTAATCAGCTCAGTACTTCAATTGAAAGAATTTCCTTTTAAACTAAGTTATTAATCTCTTTTAGGAAAACCAGAGCCAGATATAGGATACTCCTCTCTTTCATTCAATTCAACTCACCTCAGCTCAAAGGGGAGAAAAGGGAACCCTACACTGTTGGTGGGAATGTAAATTGGTGTAGCCACTATGGAATACAGTAGGGAGATTCCTCATAAAACTAAAAATAGAGCTACCCTATGACCCAGCAATCCCACTCCTGGGAATATATTGAAAAAAAACTCAAAACAGTAATTTGAAAAGGTACATGCACCCTAATGCTCATAGCAACATCATGTACAACTGCCAAGATATGGAAGCAACCTAAGTGTCTATCAACAGAAGTATGGATAAGGAATATGTACTACATATATATACAATGGAATACTACTCAGCCATAAAAAGAATGAAATTTGCAACAACATTGTTGGACTTGGAGGGTTTTATGCTAAGTGAAACAAGTCAGAAAAAGACAAATACTGCATGATATTACTTATATGTGGAATCTAAAAAAGTACAACAAACTAGTGAATATAATAAAAAAAAGAAACAGACTCATAGATACAGAGGACAAACTAGTGGTTACCAGTGAGAAGGGGGAAGGGGGAGGGGGGAGGGGCAATATAATGATAGGGAATTAAGAGGTACAAATTATTATGTATAAAATAAGTTACAAGGATATATTGTATGACACAGGGAATATAGCCAATATTTTATATTAACTGTAAATGGAGGATAATCTTTAAAAATTGTGAATCATTATATCATACACTTGTAACATTTAAAATTGTATACCAATCGCACTTCAATAAAAAAAAACTGAGCTCAATTAAATTCATATTATTGGATGTACATTGCATGCTGGGTTTGGGGAGGGAGATTGTAATTCAAATATCAGTAAGGCATTATCTCTGCTTTCTAGGAACACAGAATCTCTTGGGGACAGGAATAAAGGAGGCTATAACCCCAAACTATAATCGCAGGTTTGAGGTGGCATATGCTGGGTGCCGCAGTACTTCGGCCAGAGTAGGGTGGGAGTGGGCAGGTAAACTTGAAGCTTTTTACCATTGTATTTCCAGCCCTAGGAGACCATAGGTTCAACAAATATTTGTCACATGAACCACTGACATTCCTTAAAGTAGTAAGTAGGATCTGAAAAGATTTCATGGAGAAGAAAGCATTTTGAAATGGATATTTTTTTAAGTTTTAGAGGAGGGGAGCATTTTATTCTGTGGCTGCAGAATATGCCAAGGACAGATACTTAATAAAAAATGTTTGAGAAGGGGATGGCTTGGACCTGCTGACTGTTGTTGAATTGAGATGAGTAGGTGATAATGATGAGGATTTAGCTGACATGTATGATACATCTCTGGTGCGCCAGATGTTTTTAAGAACATGCTCTCATTTACTCTCCAGAATTGCAGAGTTTGTGGTAGACACAAACGTGCTCCCAGCTGTGGAGAGTGCGGTCGGCTGACAGTTCCTGTTCTGCTGTCGCCTCCTCCTGAGCTGGTCTCAGCTGCAGGGAGCCACCCACCAGCGTGCCCTTTCTGGGGACAGCCCAAGATAGTGACTGAATGATGCTGGAGCTACTCTGTGGGTTTTATTTGCTCCAGGGCTCCCTCCAGGGCTGGCCATGGTGGTGTTGGGCTTTCACACCAACAGGAGCCACTTCACTGTCATCCCAGATAGATGTTTTCTATCAGGAAAGCTCTGGTCATCTGTGACCCCCAGAGGAAGCCAAAGCTTCGGCCAACTGTGCCCACTCTTGGTTTGGCTGCTTAAGTCAATCTTTTAAGTCTCAGCTGAACTGAAACTGTTTCCTTGTTCCAAGCTTTCATAATACCCTTTATAGAATTGGCAACAATTTGCAATCACCTATTTGCTTCCTCCTCTCTCTGCTCCACAAGGCTATGACTCCAGGGGGACGTGGGTCACCCCTAACTTCCCACCTCTGAGCACACTGCTTGATATACAGTAGGAGCTCAATTTACATTTGTTGAAGGTATGAGTCATTACCTATTAACAACAACTGTTGTTATTGTTGTCGTTCTAGGCTCACAGTATGTTTTTGATTATTTCCAAATGACCAAATAGGGTGGTCAGAGATCAATAGGCACTCAAAATTTCTCCTCATATTTACTGCTGAGGTCGTGTTTAATCTTCCTCAGGAGAGGTCCAGGTCCAAAGACAATTCTGACGTCTTCCAGGAATGGAAGCTCCATGGGCGTTCTCAGATGCCTGTCCCAGTGTCTGGAAACCTCTTAAGTTTGTAAGCTATTTGGTTTGTAAACTCCTTTAAAACCAAAGCCATGGGTGGCACCTTTTGACCTTGTTATATCTCCCTCTTGGGAATATTTTTCATCTTGAAATGTGGCAAGGTTTTGAAATATTGAAGACATGTTCCCTTTAACCTTTGCCCTACAATCTCATGCAGTAGAAAACCAGACTCAAGCGTTTCTGACATAGGTTGCTGCTCAGAGAGGCTGTTTCAACTTCATAGAGATGATGACTTTTAAAGATTTCAATTGTGCAGACTTTTTAGCTTTTACCTTTTCAGACTAGCCTGATCTTTTTTGTAATCATAAATATATTCTTCAATACAAAGTTAATATATTGACAACACAGAGAATTTTGAAAAAAGAGAAAACAGGAAAAAAATGTCACATTCCCAGTCATCTTATAATGCATATGAGGTGAATTTTCTGTCTGCTAAAGGCTTATTCTTTCAGAGTTGCTCTGAAACCAAACTTATCCCGGTCCTGCACAGTTGTGGATTTGGAATTAGAAAACTCAGGCTTGAGACTCTATTGCCTAATAGCTGTGTGTGCTTCCCCAACTTACACAACCTCTCTGTATCTGGTTTTCTCCTTAGTAAAATAGGGATGGTGATTCCTGTTAGTGAGGTAGTAGAATGCATTGGGGGATCAAGCAAGATAGGGCAACCCCCCTATTAAGCCCTCTTAATATAAACATAAGTTTCTATTATCACTCATCTTTCTCTGGATATTTTTCTGACCCCTGTGTTTATAGTGGCTGTGCTGGTCCATCTACATCCCCTGGAGCCTCACACTGTAGCTCCCACAGGCTCATCTTCACTGCAGCATTTGCCTCTCTTTCACCCAAGGGCTTAATCTGGCAGCCAGTTCCTGGTAAATACACACAAGACAGGTTAATATCAGAGAATAAACACCTTCAGATTGGGCTATAACCAATGACTGATGGAAACTGATCTGTATATACCCTGGTTTATCTGCTTTTTGTGAGGGAACACTTAGTCTCATAGACTACACTGGATCTCAGAGCTTCCCTGGTGTCATTAAGCTCTAGGTGCCCACAGCAATAACCAGCTCAACTATACACTATTTTTTTGGCTTCCTGAATCATTTATTGGCTCCCTTCCCTTTACTGACTCACTAGTCCACTCTCTAACTTGTATTTCCTTGGATTACCTCCCAAATAAACTACTTGCACTTGAATTCTTGTCTCAGGGCCTATTTCTGAGGGTACCCCAAACTCAGCCAGTATGAGTCACAATTGTTTCGGATAGAAATGGCAGGCATCCAATTTAACTCAGTCTAACCCAGATTAAAATTAAGAAAGTCGGTTCACTGACTATATAATGCAATGTCAGAAGGTGACAAATCCTATTCAAGGATGGTTAGATCTGCTGAACTCATTGACTTGTTCTCTCTCTTTCTCAGCAGTGTTTTCCTTTATCTATGAGCTTATCTTCAGATAGAAAAGATGGTGGCTGTGAGGCTCCTCCCAGCCCACACTGCCCCTATAGCATGCAGTGCCTGAGAACGTAGACCTTTTGTCCACACCAGTATCAATTCCAGAGAAGGTGTCCTATTAACAGTATTGGGACACATGCTAGCCTCCAGAATGGTCACTATGTCCAGCAGTTTAAGTATGCTGGGTTGTCACCCCAGGAAAGGGACAGCTCCAGTGGGACCACCTGGGATGAGGTGAAGTGGGTTTGGCTTCAAAAGGATGTGGGCAGTGACAAGAATCCCACAAATGAGAAAATGCTTTCTGGGGTTGCAGTGTTCGTTCTTGACGGTACCGTACATTTTTGAACCTTTTTACCCCAACAGAATTACTTGGAACTAACAATATGACAATAGAACCAGTGAATCCTTTTCCAAGTTCAGAACAGATGGCTTAGGCGTCACCTTCTGTAATGGAGGAAAAGGAAAATATATGCATTAAACAGTAAAAATAATAATTATTTGTCAAGCACACATAAGACATGTTCTGAATTCCATGCTAAGTATTTTACACACATGATTTTATGTAAATCCCAGAGACAAACCCTGTGACTAGTCATACAGATGACTAGGATTTTTATTTTATAAATGAGGAAACTGAATGAGTTTCTCAAAGTTTTTCAGCTCATAAGTGGCAGAGACATTTGCATCGAGGCTGGTGTGGTTTGAAGCCTGTGCCGCGGCCACCATGCGGCAGCGCCTGCCTGAAACTGATGCTTTGTGAACATCGCCTTGGTTGGTTCTATATATACTAATGCTCATCTGCTGTTATGTTCCTTTGCAGTGTTCAGATGCAATAAAACAAACAAACAAACGAAAAAATCAAAACACTGATTGAATTCAAGTGTGGATTAACTCCTTCTTTCTTTCAAATCTCACACTTGAGGTTGGAGACTCTTTGGTCCAACACCAAAGTTTCCTTCTGATCCAAGAACTTGCAGACCTTACACCTAGAACCACCTGGCCTAGACAAGCCTTTTAATTTAACAATAGTATAATTGGAGTTGCCCAGGTCACTACATCGATTGTCCTTTTGCAGTGAGCCTACAAATTCTCTTGATTGAGAAGGCATTAGGTTGGATCAGATTTGATGAGGATTAATTTATGAAGTTTATTTTTTTTAATTAAAAACATTTTTAAAATTTATTTTATTTTTTATTATTTTTATTATTTTCTTTATTCTTTTTATTGTGGTAAAATATACATAACATAAAATTAACTCTCTTAATCACTTTAAATATACAGTTCAGTGGTATGAATACATTCATAACATTGTGCAACCATCACCACTATTCATATCCATAGTCCTTTTCATCTTGCAAAACTGAAACTCTATACCCATTAAATGATAACTCCCCATTTCTCTCTGCCCCCAGTCCCTGGCGACCACCATTCTACTTTCTATCTGCAATTTTGACTACTCTAAGTACCTCATATAAGTGGAATCATACCATATTTGTCTTTTTGTGACTTAGTGTAATATCCTCAAGGTTCATCTATGTTGTATGTAGCCTATGTCAGAATTTCCTTCCTTTTTAAGACTGAATAATATTCCCTTGTATGTATATATCACATTTTGCTTATCTATTCATTCATTGATAGACACTTGGGTTGCTTCTCATTTTAGCTATTGTGAATAACGCTGCTATAAACATGGGTATGCAAATATCTCTTTAAGATTCTGCTTTCAATTCTTTTGGGTACATACCCGGAATTGCTGGATCAAATGGTAATTCTATTTTGAATTTTTTGAAGAATCACCATACTGTTTTTCACAGTAGCTGTACCATTTTACACTCCCATAATTTACGGAGTTTCTTAATCAGCTCTCTAGGACCATCTCTCTTACTGGGGCTGTAGGCTGCAGCTCTAAGTATTTTGTGCTTGATAAAAAACAGAACTGTATTTGTATTCCTTTTAGACATTTTGCAATTTTGTTGCTGTTTAAAGATGTAGGAGGTAACTGGGGTACGAGTCTAATTATCTCTGTGATCAGCTGATGAGTGAATTACCCATACATTTGAAAGTGCTAAATTCTCTCATTGGTTTGGCCAATATTTATTCATCTACTCTTGTATATCAGGGTCTGTGCTAGGTGCTGGGGACACGGAAGTGACCCAGACACAAACAAACTGCCCCACAAATAAATATATAACTACAAATTGTGATAAGGATTCTGAGAGAGTTCAAAAGGCAGATTACATCAGTCAGTTTCCAGTGTATGAACCAGAAAAAAAGTCTAGGTATTTTAAACTGGATGTAAGTTAATACAAGGAACTGGGTGTTTGGAGAAATCAGTGGAGGGGATGAAGGAGCAGCTTAATCTTGGGTTTCAGGAGTGTCTCCCAGAACACTGTAGAGCTGTCTCACCAGGGCTGCCACCACAGTGGAACTTAACCAGAGTCAAGAACTCACTGCCACCCATATAGGTGTCTTATCAAAGCTGCCCCTGAACACCTGGGGAGCTGCTGAGTGGATACCCAGGGCCATGATCCATAATTTAGGGAGCCAGATCAAGAGGCAGCATGACCACTAATGTCACTATACCCTCTCCCTCTTCACTGTCAGGAATCTGAAAACTGATACAGTACGGAAAAAACTCATGTTCTCATGATGGCGCCAGTAGCAATTGCTGGGTAGAACCAGGCCAGCAACCAGAACCTTAGCTGCAAGGGAGTCAGCAATGCAGTTAGCACATCCACACTCTCCAAGCATGGACATGGAGTGGGTCCATCTAAAGGACCCAGTGCAGGATATGGATTTAGTTTGGGAAGTAGGGAAGGCTGCTTCAAGAAAGCAACATTTCAGCTGAAACATGAAAAATGAGCAGGATTTGGAACACAGTCAAGGAGTGAGAGGTGGTCCATGTAAAAGGAACAGTGAGAGAGAAGGTCTTGTGCTAAGAGGGTGCCTGGTGTGCCTGGGGAGCTGGACGGCAGCTGGTGGAGCAGGATGGGTTAGAGGGAGAACAACAGGCTGGAGGGCAGGGAAGGCCTGCTCGCCTAGGGCCTTCTGGATCGCTTCTAAGATTACTACGATGGAACTCTAACTGCAGTGGAAAGTCATTGAGTTATTTAAACAGGATAGAATTGACCTGCTTTATATTTATGAATGTTATTCTTGCTGATGTGTAACAGTGGTTTAGAGGCAGCAGGAGGAGAAATGGGGCTAGTAAGCTTAGTGAGGAGTTGTCGTTCAGATGAGGGTGATGTCAGTGCAGGTGATACAGAGACTGGAGGAACAGGAACTGCATTTTGGAGGCAGAGGACTTGAAGCTGGGCTAGTGGAAGCAGAGGTAAGGGTGAGGGAGAAAAGAATCTAGGCGAGACTCCTAAGTGTCTCACCCGAACGGCTGGAGGGGATGCTCACACCACTTATTGCAACGGGGAAGGCAGGTAGAGCAGGTTTGCCTCTACGACCTCAGCTCTGAGGTCACATAGTGTCATTGCTACCACAGTCACAGGTGCTCCCAGATTCCGGGTGAGGAAACAAAGGCCTCGCATCTCAATAGAAGGGGTTTTATTTTTTATTTTTTTTATTATTTTTTTTTAATAGAAGGGGTTTTAAAGCATCATTGCAAGAAGATCATGGGAGAAGGGAAATATTGTTATGGACATTTTAGAACGTATAGTTTGCTACATTATCCAAAAATAGGGTGATCTTTCCATTTATTCAAGTCTTCTGTTGTGTCTCTCTGTAGATTTTTAGATTTTTTTACTCCTAGAGATCGGGCACTTTTAGAATAGATTACTCTGCTTTGTTGTCTTATTTGATGAGACTGTAATTGGAATAATTTCTTCAATTGTATTTCCTAACTAGTTATGGTTTGCACAGAAAAGCTATGGTACTTGTGTGTTAATTTTGTAGCTGTTCACATTAGCGAATGTCTTGGCGAAGAATTAGTTTAAGACATTGCTCAATTACCGGGTCATTATTTATTTCTCACTTTTTTTTTTTTTTTTTTGCGGTGCGCGGGCCTCTCACTGTTGTTGCCTCTCCCGTTGCAGAGCACAGGCTCCGGACGCGCAGGCTCAGCGGCCATGGCTCACCGGCCTAGCAGCTCCGCGGCATGTGGGATCTTCCCAGACTGGGGCACGAACCCGTGTCCCCTGCATCGGCAGGCGGACTCTCAACCACAGTGCCACCAGGGAAGCCCTGTTTCTCACTTTTGATTGTCATGTGACACGGTTTCCACAGTCTAGTCAAGCCCAAAAGAAGATAGAAATGGGTCATTCTTTCATTGTATCATTCAGCAAAAGAATCTGTGATTCAAATTTGTAAATCCACCTTGTAGAGATATGTTCCTTGTCATGATAAAGTAATTCTCCTTACAGATTTTCCTTTGTGCTTTTGGCCCTTGAGGTCTCCATTTTACAAAATGGAGGGAAGAGTTTGAAGCTGTCTGATTTATTTTAATACTGTCATAAGGAAGGCTAGACTGTAGAGCTGGGGGTGTTCCAGCATCAAAATATATTACCTTTTGTTACTAAAATAAAATATTGTTATTATATTATTACTAGTATTTATCTCTATTAGAGATGATTTTTATTTATTCTTCTTTATTTTTGCTTTTTATTTGCTTTTTTTGCTTCTTTATTTTTCAATTTCCCATATAATGCTTGCATAATAGAAAAGTGAAAAACTCATGTAAATTCCTTACAAAACATTTTGAAAACACAGGCAAGTAAAAGGAAAAAATATAAAGTGACTTGAAATCTTGCTACCTAGAGATAAGCACTCAATATTTTGGGATCCAAATTTATAGAATTTCTTAAGTAAAAATGGGATTGTATTCTACATATCTTATTTACCCTGTACTTGTGAATAACGAATCCCATACGAATAAATGTTCTTCAGACATAACATTTCAAAAACTGCATATTCCGAGGCTTTTCATGAATATTACTTAGAGAAGTTGACTCCATCCACACTTTGGCCAGAGGTGTAAACAATCCCCTCCCTACTCCAGCTTTCCCAGCATTGGTGACTAAAGGAGTTGGAAAATCTTATTACTGTTTTAATTGGCAGCTCCCTAATTATTAATAAGATTGATCATTTTCCCAAAAGATTCAATGGACAATTGCCTTTGCCAGGATTGCCTGAAAATTCTATCACAGTGAAACAATGGGAGAGACATCTGTATGGGTGAATTTGTAAATATTTAATATTCAAGTTGTCATATCTCTAGGTTCAGTCCCTTTCACATGCATACACTCACTAAATCCCTATTTTTAATCATTGACAAATATCTACTGATGGTCTACTATGTGACAAGCCCTGTTCTGGGTACTGGTGACAGAACAGTGAGTGGAAGTGTCAAAGTCCCTGGTGCAGACACTATGAGGAGAAACAAACAAGCAACAATGTGTGATAACACCAGGGCAGAACATGGGATATGGTTTGGGGGCTGCAGAGTGGAGGGGGGTGCTGGGTATTACAGGGGGCTCAAGGGAGACCTCTGGATGAGATGATATTTGGGTAGAGACTTAGATGAAGCAGTGAGTGAGTGAGCCATGCAGGCATCTGGGGAAGAGTGTTCCAGGCAGAGGGACCAGAAAGTGCAAAGTTCCTGGGCAGGAATGTCCTGTTTTGATGCAGGAGCGGTCGGGGCAGAATGAGGGGTGGGGGCAGTGGTCCAAAGTGAGATCAGAGAGTTGGAGGGGCGAGGTCATGTGAAGGTTTGTAGGTCCTGGCCAGGAAGGACTCAGATTTATTCAGAAGGAGCTCAGAAAGGAGGTGGAGAGATTAGTATGACGCTACTGCCATGGTTCGGCTGAGCGGCCAGTGGTGCACAGGGATATCAGCCATCTCTCCCAGCAGGCCTGCCCTGCTCTGCCATCCTCAGGATGGTCCAATCTCTCTCCTCTAAGGCCAGACCAGGGACAGAGGGAGTGGGTGTCTTATGAGGTTTGCTGGGTGCTAAAGGGTCTGTGTGACAGGCAATCACAATACCTAAGAGTGACAAGGCAGGATGGGTGGGTGTCACCTTCAGAAGCTGGTTTGACAAGCCTGGGTCTCACACTTTCGGGGTTGACAGGAACATGCTGGTGACTTAGAGAAAAAGCAAGGTGGAGGCACCAGAGACTTCAACAAAATGCCCCAAAAAGAAGTGACAGACACGGATGCGTCGTGGGTACCAAATCACTCCATATTTAATCAGTACCTCAGTATGAGGTACTGAGCATCTATAAATGACAGCAAGAGGCAGTCTGGCAGGCTGCTGTGGGTTTCACTTGCCAGTTAGGGACTAGCTGGAGGTTTTCATGTCTGAAATGCCACTTCTGAACACAAAAACTAAGCAAAGTGGGTTCAAAGTCCCAAGTCCAGCCCTCTACTCACAAACCAGGTCAATGAGCTGTCAAGCAGGAAAGGACTTGGAAGGACCAGGACCAAGGACCCTACGGGTAGCATTGATCATCTCCAGGGCCTGACCCAGAGACCTCATGTGGAGAGTATCACACAGAAACTTCACAGGGAGAACCAGGGCACACGAGAGGCTAGATTCCTTGTGGTGATGTGGTGGTCGTTGTCCTAAGCTCTAACTTAGGGGAACAATCAGTACTAGAGCTCCCTTCACTGTCCAGGCCTCTTCAAGGATGACAGAAAGCCCACCTTTTCCACGAAGCCCTCCTGCCCATCTCAGCTCACACTCACCTCCCTTCTCTGGCTTTTGTGGACCTCTGGATGGCAACACTTGTTTAGCACTTAATTGTTCTAGAAGGTAAAATTCATGAGGCTGATGACTGTTCTGCTTATTTCTATACCCCCAGTGTAGGAACCATGGTGGTATCTCAATGAACAGTTATTAAAAGGATACATTTTCTATAATTTAAAAAAATTGAAATATAGTTGATTTACAATGTTGTATTAATTTCTGCTATACTGCAAAGTTATTCAATTATACATATATACATATATATATATATATATGCATTCTTTTTTACAATATTCTTTTCCATTATGGTTTATCACAGGATATTGAATATAGTTCCCTGTGCTATGCAGTAGGAGCTTGTTGTTTATCCATTCTATATAAAAAACTAACATCTGCTAACTCCAACCTCTCACTCCATCCCTCCCCCACTCCCCTCCCACCAGTCTGTTCTCTATGTGAAATGTATGAATTTTAAATTCTTAAACTTAGGATGAGATCAGATCTTGTTTGTTGTCATCTCTGGCCTTTTTCTTCTTTCTCTGCCATATTATCAAGCAGACACCATCAGTGGCCCGTCCATATGACCTCGGCCCACTCCAAAATCAGCTACAGAGAGTTCCCGTGCTTCTTTTGGCTCTGCCATAGGTGAGGGCTTGGTCCTCGTGTCCTGGACATTCTCCAAAGAGTCAAATCTGCCAGGATGACCCTCCGTCAATAAAAGATGGGAATTGGTAGATAGCTTCCAGATTCCTTGCTTCTTGGTGGAATAATTCTGTGTGCAGCCCACAGTCTCTCAGAAGCCCCCAGAGGACTGAGCCCAGCTGCTGGCAGTGGTTGCCCACATATAGTGCACCCTCACGGCTTTCTTACCTCCCCTTTCCCAGGTCATCACTGTCTTACTCTATTTCCTGGGACCACCTCCTAAAGCCTAAATAAATTACTGATACCCAAATCCTCACATCAGGGGCTGCTTTGGGGGAACCCAAACTAAGACACTTACCTACGGTGCTTAGAAAAGCCATGCATATGGGATTCCTGTGAAGATGGAGTGAAGTGGTGCAAGTAAGGTGCTCAGCAGGGCTTGGTCTACGGTAAATGTCTGGCCCCATCAGCCACTATCGCTGTTGTAGTCCATGTTGACGGTGCCCAAACAATATTTGTGCATTCATCATCTTTGAGGTGGAATTTTGAGGAGGAATTGAGGCAAAGACCAAAGGGCACCCAGGACAACAATAATGGTGGAAATCAATGAGGAGGAACAGAGGCAAAGATCAAAGACAAAGCCATGAGAAGCAGCGCATACTAGGTGTTCGCCTGTGTGGTACCAATTGCAGAAAAAGTAATACATCACCCTGGGCCAGTGGGGAGAGCTTCCCGTATTTTCAAAGCAGTGATGTAGTCCTTCAGCCAGCTGGAGTATAAGGATATTTACAAGCTGATGGCAAGGGTCTATTAAGACAAACCTGGCAGGAATGGTCAGAAATTTGGCTTCCTTTGAAGGGACAGGCAGATTCTGTATGTCTAGTTGCAGAGGAGCAGTTGGTCTAGTTTCTGAAGCCTGTGGACAGAGAAGTGGAAAGCAAAGGCATGGGCAGAGCTGGAATCCTGAGGATTCGAGAATCAGCAAACGTTAAATTCTGTACTTGGGTCAACAGATACATGCTACTATATATAAAATAGGTAGCCAACAAGGACCTACTGTATAGCACAGGGAACTCTACTCAGTAATCTGTAATAACCTATATGGGAAAAGAATCTGAAAAAGAATGGATATATGTATATGTATAACTGAACCACTTTGCTGTACACCTGAAACTAACACAACATTGTAAATCAACTATACTACAATATAAAGTAAAACTTAATTTTAAAAATGTCTGTACCTGCAGAAGAAGTGTTTAAATCTTTGCACTTTGTTGACTGTCTCTGAAAGAGATCAGATCCCACACGGGACTTTGGCAGTGATTGTGAGCAGTGGCAGACCACTGGTATGCCACCATCATACCAACAAGTGTAATTGGTTCTATAGTGACTTTTCAGTACTAGGGTTTGTGCCTGACAACGTTTGATTCTGTAGAATGGAGGTCCCTTTGGAGTCCCAGTGCCTCTGTGCACAGTCAATAAACATATGTAGCAGGTGGGGAAGCAAAACAAAGCCAGTGACATCAAGGTAGGAGGGGAGAGGGAAGAAGAAAGCAGTGAGTCCTCAGCAGATGCTCTACCCAGGTTGGCTGAGTGGGGTTGGGGCCCCGGGGTGGCTGCCTTCTCTCAGTCCTGCCGGCTGGGACAAAAACAGACAAGATGTTCTCACTGATGTGGTTTCTTGCCAAACCACCAACATGGGGCAGGCTGGCTTCTCACCTGCTTTTTATGAACGGTGTGATTGCATCATTGTAGGGAAGATATGAAGTAGGCTGGGAAAGGGGAATGCAGATGTTCCACCAGTATGGACAAACTGGTCAGATCATAAAGCACCCAGAGACCGGGTACAGGTGCTTGGGAGAAGCTGGAAAACCAAGCCATCTGAGACTTTTGGAGTCGCTCTGAACCCTGGGAGGTATCTTTTGTCATATTGTGATTTAGGATAAGAAATACATAATTTGGTTTTTGTCCCCTTTTCTGGCACAGAGCTACTAAAACCCTTGGAATTTCCTAAATAAGAGTGACAAAGGTGTCTTTTGTTATGTTAATGAAGTGACTTTTGGACCTTACCTGGGGGTGGGGCTGGAACCAACCGTGTGATTGGAGAGTTCAGTTTCCCCCTCCTCCCACAAGCCGCTGTGGAGGGAAGAGGCTGGAGATTGAGTTCAATCACCAATGGCCAAAGATTTAATCAATCGCACCTCTGTGATGAGGCCTCCATAAAATCCCAGAGCTCTGGTTGGTGAACACGTGGAGGTTTGGGGGAGGGCGCAGGAGCTCCACGCCCTTTCCCTAAACGAGGCCCTTAGGCCCTTGGCCTCTCTTCCATCCAGCTGTTCCTAAGTTGTATCCTTCTCTAATAAACCAGTGATCTAGTAAGTATACAGTGTTTCTCTGAGTTCTGTGAGCTGTTCTAGCAAACTAATTGAATCCAAGGAGGCGGTTGTTGGAACCCCTGATCTATAGCCAGTGGGTCAGAAGAACAGGTGACAACCCCTTACCCTGTGGGATCTGATGCCACCTCTGAGTAGCCGTTGTGAAGACTGGGATGAAGTATAGGACATCCCACTGGGGTCAGAGAGAAACTGCGCCTGCAACACACACACTGGAAATTGACACCCACCTTCACCTTGGTCCCTGGGATTCCAACTGTGCCTTAGGGGTGATTGGGGCTCATAAAGCTAGTCCCCTTTTATCTGTGAGATACTGTGGTGACCATGCAGATACCTAAGGTGTCAATAAAGTTACAGAAAGTTATTAGTTATACTTTGATCCTGGGCGTGACTAATTTCCTTATGAAATTTAACCAAAAGCCTGAATCTCCTGATCGCTGTTCCGTGTGATCCAGTGGCAGAGGGAAAAGAATGGTTCTCAGGACTGTCTTGACTCCTATGAGAGCTCATGGGTAAAAACAGAAACTGAAAAGTGATGTCTGGCTTGTGTTTGACCAATAGCAGGTCACTCACCATCTCTGGTCTTCAGTACCTTCCTCTGTGGAAGAGACCCTTTGATTTCAGGATTTCTGGGTCTCCTCCCAGTCTGTTCCTTGGGGCTCCCATAGTGGGGAAGGCGTGGGAGGCCCAGCTGCTGTCGCTGCTTCCACTACCTGCAGGAGGAAGTTTTGAACACTTTTGTCTTATCTCTTTCTCAGTGATTCCAATTTTAGTGCCTGTGGTAAGTGAGAAATTCAATTATTTGTCAAATATGTTTTTTATTAAATGATCCTTTTGCTGTGCAGTCATTTTAATTCCCTTTTAAAATTTTCATTCAACTCTATGACATAACTCACAGCAAGATCCTTTTTGGCCCACCTCCTAGAGAAATGGAAATAAAAACAAAAATAAACAAATGGGACCGAATGAAATTTAACAGCTTTTGCACAGCAAAGGAAACCATAAACAAGATGAGAAGACAACCCTCAGAATGGCAGAAAATATTTGCAAACGAAGCAAGTGACAAAGGATTAATCTCCAAAATATACAAGCAGCTCATGCAGCTCAAAGTCAAAAAAAACAAACAACCTAATCAAAAAATGGGCAGAAGACCTAAATAGACATTTCTCCAAAAGAGATATACAGATTGCCAACAAACACATGAAAGGATGTTCAACATCACTAATCATCAGAGAAATGCAAACCAAAACCACAAAACCTTACTCGGGCAGAATGGCCATCACCAAAAAGTCTACAAACAATAAATGCTGGAGAGGGTGTGGAGAAAAGGGAACTCTCTTGCACTGTTGGTGGGAATGCAAATTGATACAGCCACTATGGAGAACAGTATGGAGGTTCCTTAAAAAACTATAAATAGAACGACCATACAACACAGCAATCCCACTACTGGGCATATACCCTGAGAAAACCATAATTCAGAAAGAGTCATGTACCACAATGTTCATTGCATCACTATTTACAATAGCCAGGAGATGGAAGCAACCTAAGTGTCTATCGACAGATGAATGGATAAAGAAGATGTGGCACATATATACAATGGAATATTACTCAGCCATAAAAAGAAATGAAATTGAGTTATTTGTAGTGAGGTGGATGGACTTAGAGACTGTCATACAGAGTGAAGTAAGTGAGAAAGAGAAAAACAAATACTGTATGCTAACACATATATATGGAATCTGAAAAAAAAAGTGGTTCTGATGAACCTAGGGGCAGGACAGAAATAAAGACACAGAAGTAGAAAATGGACTTGAGGACATGGGAGGGGGAAGGGTAAGCTGGGACTAAGTGAGAGAGTAGCATTGACATATGTACACTACCAAATGTAAAATAGATAGCTAGTTGGAAGCAGCTGCATAGCACAGGGAGATCAGCTCAGTGCTTTGTGACTACCTAGAGGGGTGGGATAGGGAGGGTGGGAGGGAGATGCAAGAGGGAGGGGATATGAAGATATTGTATACGTATAGCTGATTCACTTTGTTATACAGCAGAAACTAACACAACATTGTAAAGCAATTATACTCCAGTAAAGATGTTTATAAATTGTTTTTGTTGTTCATAGGATCACATTAAAGTAAGATCTTTCCTACTCAAAGATTATACAAATACTCTCCTGTGGTGCTGTCTTTGGCAGCACATCTACTAAAATTGGAACAATACAGAGAAAATTAGCATGGCCCCTGCGCAAGGATGACACGCAAGTTTGTGAAGCATTCCATATTTTTGTATGCTAACACATATATATGGAATCTAAAAATAAAAAAAATGGTTCTGAAGAACCTAAGGGCAGGACAGGAATAAAGACGCAGACATAGAGAATGGACTTGAGGACACAGGGAGGGGAAAGGGTAAGCTGGGACGAAGTGAGAGAGTGGCATAGACATATATTCACTAACAAATGTAAAATAGCTAGTGGGAAGCAGCTGCATAGCACAGGGAGATCAGCTCAGTGCTTTGTGACCACCTAGAGGGGTGGGATAGGGAGGGTGGGAGGGAGACGCAAGAGGGAGGAGATATGGGGATGTGTGTATACGTATAGCTGATTCACTTCATTATAAAGCAGAAACTAACACACCATTGTAAAGCAATTATACTCCAATAAAGATGTTAAAAAAGAAACCCTCCTGTGGAATTTTCTGTTAGTGTTCTGATGTTCCTTAAACATCAACATTTCTAACACATCTGAAATTTATTTTAGCAAATTATTGCAAAATTTATTTTTCTCATGGTATGTAACTATTTGCCCCCAGATTGACCCACTTATTTTTGGCTATTGGATTCCCTACTGATTTGAAATGCCATTTTTATTTTATCCTAAATTCTTAGTAAAAACGAGTTTCTGAATGGGTTTTCTCCTCTGTTCCGTTGACCGTCAGTGTGACATTTTAAATTCTTATGCTGTTTAAGGTGATGTTTGTAGCACATACATCAGTGCTCCCCCCAGACCACCCTGGTTCCCTTTTACTCTTTGCTTCAGTGCTTTGGAGGCTGAGCTCCTGGTGGCAAACTCTGTCAATTCAATAAACAATGGCTTTAGTATTTTAAGTACAATTCCTAAAGAACATAAAGATTTTGATTTCTCAGAAACTATCCACCAGAAATTAAACAGAAGAGTGTCTTTCTGTGTTCTTCTTAAAATTTTTAGACATATTTGAGATTTAATCATTTGTTAAATATTTATTATCTACTATATGTCAGACACTATCTCCCTCTCTCTCTACCTCTACAAATTAGTCAAACCATAAAATTATTTTCACATATCTTTCTTAACTAAATATATCATGCACACTTTTCCATTTCAGCTTATGAAAATTCTTCCTCATTTTGTTTGGTGGCTGCATATGGGTGTGCCATAGTTATGGTCATTCTGTTCTCTCTTATTCCCAAAATGAGGTTTATCCTTGCTTTATTAGGTTCAAAATTATGACAGATTCTTTTTTTTTTTTTTTTTTTTTTAGCTGTACGCGGGCCTCTCACTGCTGTGGCCTCTCCCGTTGCGGAGCACAGGCTCCGGACGCGCAGGCTCAGCGGCCATGGCTCACGGGCCCAGCCGCTCCGCGGCATGTGGGACCTTCCCGGACCGGGGCACGAACCCGTGTTCCCTGCATCGGCAGGTGGACTCTCAACCCCTGCGCCACCAGGGAAGCCCAATGACAGGTTCTTTAAAGCAAGGTTTTTCTTTCTAATTTTCTTAATTTGACTCATCCCTTTTTTAGCTGAATTTTGCCATCAAATAGTTTTTGCACATTTGAGAGGTTTTGTTTCTTTAATTTTGAATGCCACCATTGTTCTGGAGGAGTCTGAAGGCAGTGGGTTTCCTTTCGTGTCCATCACATGTTCACGTGCACACGCAGGAGCACTTTTCAATATGGTGACTTCAAGAGTCCGTCCTTCTCTCTCCCTCTCCCAGCTCCCCTCTTTTTTTGGTATTAAATTTCCTGAATTTTCTTGTTCCTTATTGATATGTAGATTTAGGTCTCCCATTGTTTGGGGAATAGCTTCTTTTATAAATATTTTTTTCAATTCCATCAGTTTTATTTTTGTTTTCAAATAGCAAATTATATGTATATTTAATCATTGTGACCTATCTTCCATATCTATTATCTTTCATCTTCTTAATAGTTTTTAACCTCTTTGTCATTTTTTTTCCTGCAATATCTTTGATCTTTATTTATTTATTTTTTTTGCGGTACACGGCCTCTCACTGTTGTGGCCTCTCCCGTTGCAGAGCACAGGCTCCGGACGCGCAGGCTCAGCGGCCATGGCTCACGGACCCAGCCGCTCCACGGCATGTGGGATCTTCCCGGACCGGGACACGAAGCCGTGTCCCCTGGATTGGCAGGCGAACTCTCAACCACTGCGCCACCAGGGAAGTCCTGATCATTTGAAAACTTTCCTCTATGACTGGGACGTTGTCTTTGGCTAAGTCCATTTTCTTTCTTGATGTTTCAAATTATGTTGCTTTCATTCTTAGTGGGTTTTCTTAGATTTTGGAAGCCGTGTAAATCACTGGGAAGTATGGCTCTCTGTTTCGAAGCTTGATATGAAGTACTTTGTCTAAGTTTATATATATATATAGAACCATGCGTACCATGGCACCTAGACAAATTATATACATATACACCTTGTCTTTCCTTTTATTTTTTTTTCAATTAATTAGATTTTTGGTGTATGATCTGGCTTTGCTCTGCCATTATATCTTGACTTTTGTTCTTTTTCTTTTCTTTTTTTGGCTGCGTTGGATCTTTGTTGCTGTGCATGGGCTTTCTCTAGTTCCGGCGAATGGGAGCTACTCTTCATTGTGGTACCTGGGCTTCTCACTGCGGTGGCTTCTTTTGTTGCAGAGCATGGGCTCTAGGCACATGAGTTTCAGTAGTTGTGGTATATGGGCTCAGTCATTGTAGCTCATGGGCTCTAGAGAGCAGGCTTAGTTGTTATGACGCGTGGGCTTAGTTGCTCTGCAGCATGTGGGATCTTCCCAGATGAGGGCTCGAATCCGTGTCCCCTGAATTGGCAGGTGGATTCTTAACCACTGCGCCACCAGGGAAACCCTAGGATGACTTGTTTTTGTCTAAAAAATGTCACCTTTAGCAGCATAGTACATGGCCCGTCAGTCTCAATTATGCATCCATTTCAGAAAAACCAAAAAAGCAAAATGTACAGGAGTGGGTTGAAGAAATCCAGTGAGTTTTGTGCCCAATTCTGCATTGTGTGGGTTCCTTATTCCCTTTAGTAAATAAATGCACTCATTGATAAATCTGACAAAAATTGGAACAAATGAAAGCAACTAGAAATACCATGTAGGAATTTGTTCACCATGATAACTTTTTTAAATTTATTTTTTTTATTGAAGGATAGTTGATTTACAATGTTCTGTTAATTTCTGCTATACAGCAAAGTGACTCAGTTATACATATATATACATTCTTTTCTATATACTTTTCCATCATGGTTTATTCCAGGATATTGAATATAGTTCCCTGTGCTACACGGTAGGACCTTGCTGTTTTTCCATCCTATATCTAATAGTTTGCATCTACTAATTCCAAACTCCCAATCCATCCCTTCCCCACCCGCCTCCCCTTTGGCAATCACAAGTCTGTGCTCTATGTCTGTGAGCCTTTTTCTGCTTTGTAGATAAGTTCATTTGTGCCATATTTTAGATTCCATATATAAGTGATATCATACGGTATTTGTCTTTCTCTTTCTGATTTACTTCACTTACCATGATCATCTCTAGTTGCATCCCACCATGATAAACTAATTCTATTTCTAATTTGCAACATCAATCTTCAAAGATAATAATAAAATAGTATCTATAATAAAATAGTATCTATGATGACAATAAATTTCAGCATTTTGTACAGAAAGGATCTGTGAAGACTGCCACCAAGAAACGAGAATTTCAAAGCTTTGGTGATGTACTTCAAAGTTCCCACTAAAGTTGTTATCATTGTTCTAGTGTTGAGAAATGAGATTCCAAGCAACATTTCTGCTTCTTCCTCCCAGCCACCAACCATCATGTTCACCCTTCTCTTGCTTGTCACACTCTGGGCTGTAGGGGTCTGCCATCGCTTTTTTATGTGATTGATTTGCTCTTGCATATCATGTCTTCCAAACAGATTGAATTGGGGGTTATTTTGGAGGGGACTTTAAATATTTGCAAATGATATTTCCATAGATCAATAGCAATCTGACTTTTAAAAAGTTTTAAAGAAATCTTGACTAGATCTCCACACTTCACCTCCTCATAACATTTTCCCCTTTGCAAAAGCCTATGTAAAAAACTGAATAGTGAGAAACTCCCAGTAGCAGCCCACATATTTTCCCTCCAAATGGGCTTCTCATCTTTTAGGCAGTTTTTCACATGGTTTTGGCTTTCACGCTTTTGGTCATCTGTCATGCTTTGTTCATTAGAACAGGTGGAGATTTTGTTCTATCTTTCCAAAGCATGTAAAACAGAGAGTGTAAAATACAAGACTTTGCTTCAAAGAAATTAAGGAATGAAATGAAGTCTTAGACATATAAAGGAACTTGAAGTTTGAAGCTTTGCTCTTAGGCTCTCTTGACCTCTTTGATGAGTCAGGTTTTTTGGTTTAGGAGGGGGCTCTCTGAAGGAAGCAATGCTGTGTCCTCGAGAAGGATCCACCTTATCTTGATTTTCTGAGGGTAGAGCATCCAGAGTCTGGGGTGGTACTTTTTTTTTTCTTAATTTTTATTTTATATTGGGCTATAGTTGATTAACAATGTTGTATTAGTTTCAGGTGTACAGCAAAGTTATTCTTTTTCAAATTCTTTCCCCATTTATGTTATTACAGAATACTGAGCAGATTTCCCTGTCCTTGTTGGTTATCTATTTTAAATATAGTAGTATATATATGTCAATCCCAAACTCCCAATTTATCCCTCACCCCCCAACCCCCACCTTTCCCCTTTGGTAACCATAAGTTTGTTTTTGAAGTCTGTGAGTCTGTTTCTGTTTTGTAAATAAGTTCATTTGTATCATTTATTTTTTAGATTCCTCATATAAGCGATATCATATGATATTTGTCTTTCTCTGTCTGACTTCCTTCACTTAGTATGATAATCTCCAGGTCCATCCATGTTGCTGCAAATGGCAGTATTTCATTACTTTTTATGGCTGAGTAATATTCCATTGTATGTATGTATCACATCTTCTTTATCCATTCATCTCTTGATGGACATTTAGGCTGCTTCCATGTCCTGGCTACTGTAAACAGCACTGCAATGAACATTGGGGTGCATGTATCTTTTTGAATTATAGTTTCTACACATATATGCCTGGAAGTTGGATTGCTAGATCATATAGTAGCTCTATTTTTAGTTTTTTAAGGAACCTCCATACTGTTCTCCACAGTGGCTGCACCAATTTACATTCTGGGATGGTACCTTTAATTTAGCTGTGCCTTAATGCGAACCTACTAGGGATCCCCATCATTAAAACTCCCCAGGACTGAGCTTTCTCCAAGTTATAATCTTTGTTTATATATATATATATATATATATATATATATATATAATGTGGCAGACTGCATCTTGCCTCTTCTGTGCCCAGCTCACACAGAGATTTCTGCAACTTTGGGTGCTTGAGGGCCAGTGCACAAACAGCAGCAGAGAACTCATAGTCAGCAGACAGGTGGCAGCCCAGGTGGGACAGTGCTGCCTGGAATCACGTCCAGTGGGGCTGCCCAACGGAAGAGGCACCTGAGAGCATGAGGGTGCTAAACAGAATGTTTGGGGAAAAGGCAGAGTACAGATGTCATGTAGTAACTGGACCCATGTGGGAACCTCTTGGGTTGGGAGTAACTCAGGGAAGGGTTTATGGGGACCTGTGATATGTGTTAGCAGGAGCTATTAGGGAGGGGGATGGGGAGAAACCAGCAAACATCTCTTGCTATATCTTCTGAGAATAACATCTTTGAGATAATATATATTCAATATTTCCCTCTCTAACTTAGTTAGTGAAAATATAATGGTGTAAGGGGAAATTTCATGCAAGTGTATGCAGAGTTTAGTGCTTCTGGTTATCTTTTCAGTAAAAGTTTTGTCACCCAACTCACAGATAACTCATATTCTCAGTAAAATGATAAGTTCCACTTCTGTGGAACTCTGTCCTTTCTCTATCCTTTCTATCCTTTTCAAAGGCTTCCCCATATACCCTAAAACTTGAAGGGAGTAATACCTAAACCAAGGTCTTCTAACTCCAAGTTCACTACTCTTTCTACCAAATCATGCTTATTGTAATAGTTTTTCATAAAAAAACAGGTTGCATTAATTTTTATAAATTCAGATAAAATATTATTTTAAGGAATTTTAATTAAACTTAGATAAAATAGGCTAAGCCCACTTTGGTAATTTTTATAATATGAATAATGATACTCTGCACTACACAATTTTCAAAGCACTTTCAAATTTTAAATAACCTAAAGAAATGAACAGGGAAGTTATTACTGCCTGTACTTGAGACAGAAGGAAACTGAGGGGCAAGGAAATTAAATGACTTGCCTAAAATCATTCATCACTAGAGGAGATTGTGTCTTGAAACTCTGCGCCATCACAGAAGTCATCCTTATAAATATAGTTTGGCCACACTTACACATTTACTGTCATTTTTTAAAATTTAGCCCATCATTGTTCTTCCTTCCCATATTGTCCTGAGTTCTTTTTCTAAGGCATCTATGGTGAACCCTGAAACAAACTTGCTTCCATCTGTAATTGAATAGTTCATTGATTTCCATGAAACTAAAATGAGATCATCTCCACAAGCCACAGATGAATCTTCATCTTTGCCTCCCTCCCAATCCCAGCCTTCTTTTAAAAAGAGCAAGAAGGTTGTCAAAATTGGCAACTTTTAAATTGGCAGTGTATTAGAAAAAGAAAAACAAAAACTTGCTTAGGAAATAATTGAGGTGGGATGTCAGAGATGTCACCTGCCATGCTACCTGGCAGGTGCTAACCTGCACAGCTGGCGTTGATACTGGCTTTGGTGTCTACTGGTCTCCTCAAGACAATGCTGGGCTTACCCCTTCATCACAGAAGACAGAATAAGAAGCTCACAGATTCTTAGCAAGAAAAAGAAAAATGGCATTCTTTTCTTCCTTCCTGTAGCAGTCAGGAAGATCTTCCATTTAAATCTTTTCAATGTAACCTATAGAAACCACTTCTAGCACTCTTTCTGAAACACACAATCCCAGGACCCTATGTTCCTTCTCCTTCAGTATCAAAATCCAGAATGCTCTCCTTGGATCTCAGTCACTGAAAGAGGCTTTTCTAAAAGGGAATAATTAAGTATCAAGCTACTGATTGAAGAGGATATTTAAAGAGACTCATTAAAGAGGATATTTAAAAATCTTTTCCCACTTTTCTGTTTACTGCTCCCCAAAGATAGCCAATATGATTCAAAGATTGGCTGAAAATTTGGGAAGAAATGGAGGAGTTGAAAGCACGTGGTGCTCATGACTTGGCCATAGACTCAGAGAACCTTTCAGTGTGGAGGCTTCATCCCCCACATTGCAAGGGGAGGAGAGCAGGAACCTGGGGATGAATCAGATGTGAACTCTGCACGTTCGGTGAGCTGGTGTCCTCCCTCCTGTTTCAGGGGAAGTAGCATTTCCTAGTTACGGAATGGATGCTCAGTTCTGAGACTCAGGGGAAGCATATTTTAAAGTTAGGTGGTGTTTATTTCTACTGGCAGTGTCTTGTTTTTATTTGTCCCTGCAAAGTGGTTAGGCTACGGGGAGTGAGAAATGGACTACAAAACCAGAAAGATCAAATAAAAGTCTGTTCCATAAAATAATTAGATGTGACTGATGTCAGTCATGACCACTCTGGATACCAGGACATCCATTATTCCTGCTGTCCCCATCACCTTACACCTTTTAACCCTAAAATCCAGGTATTTCAAAGAATTCCACTTGCCACTCAGACTATCTTATTGGTCACTGAGAAATAGTTTGGTGTGTAATTAAATATGATATAAAATATGAACATTTCAGCAATATGGCCGGGTAAGAAATGAGGAAATGAATGAGTGATGACATAGGATAGATTCTGGAGGTGACCGCTGATCTCTCAATCCTGATCCCACCACTTTCTAGGTGTGTAATCTCAGGCAGGTTACTTCAGTCACCTCATCCTAAAAATGGAGATAAAAACTGTACCTATCTCATTGGATTATTGTGAAGATTAAATAAAATAGTGTCAATAACATTTTTAGTACAGTGTCTGGTAAACAATACATGCTATATAAAATGTATATGGTATTATTATGAGTAGCTTTACCATTCTCTTAGACTATAAGGTCCAAACCTTTGACTTCCAAATTTATCTCTGATGACTCCTTTTCATAGTCAAAGCAAAAGCCACTATCCCCACCTAATGGCCAATCAATAATGAAATCATTTACTCCTTCTCATCGCCCTTCATCTCCTTGTCCAGTGCCTCCTTTGAAACACACAGCACCCTTCCTCCTGGGCACAGAGTGTTCTCTAACTGCCTCTGGTATACGTTCTCCTTTCTCCGATCTATTCCACACATGTTGGCAACCACAGCTCTGAACACTTCACTCCTTCCAAAGATTTCCTATTGTGACCAATCTTTTTTTTAACAGCTCATTACTTCTATTTTTAAGATCTGCCCTCGTATGGTCTTATGATAGATTTGATTATTGGTCCCAATTCTCCACTCCACTGTAATAGGGTATAATACATTTGCCTTGTAACTTTGCTGTGCTCTCCCACTGCAGGCAGTATCTACTTCCCTAGCCCAGGTAACTTGCTTTGGCAATGAAATATGAATAGATGTTGCAGGAGCAAAGATCTTAAGTGTATTTTTCATGGATTGGCTTGGTTCTTATGCTCTGGATCTGCCATGAGAAACACAATGCTACCCAGCCAAGCTCAACTGAGATCAGCCAAACCTCACTGACCTGCTGACCCATGAGCATGAGAACAAGTGCTTGGTGATGTGTGTCACTGAATGCCGGGGTGCTTTACTATACCCCATTATTGTGGAAATAGCTGACTAGTATAGACCAACTACTTTTCCAACTTCACATCTGACTACAGTCTTGTGAAAATGCTGTAGTCTAGCTAATCGTGACAACTTGATCGTCCTGAATATGCCCTTGGCTTTTCTACTTTTAGTATCCTGGTCCTTCTTTTTGTCTTCTTGCCGACAAAAATATACCCAGTATTTATTGACACTGGGCTAAATCATCATGGGTGATCTCTTTGTAATCCTCTTGAATCTCAAGGCAAGCTGTCATGTCATACATGGCTTAGAATTTTTTAGTTTTACTTTTTCAACAGGAAGACAGACTCCTTTTGATAAGGGTTCATATGTAGGAAGGGCCTCTCTGTTCTAGAACTTGATTGATATTTTGTGTGCAGAGTCCATCCATGAGATAGAGATTCTTTTCTCTATAGCATGGAAGGGGAAGGAAAGACTCAGAGTAGTTATGTAATTTGTTCAGAATGTAAGCAGGAGAGGTTGTGATGAGGTTTGTTCTGTTCTGTCTCTCAATACTGTGCTTTGGGCTACGCCGCCTTACCTTCTGCATCTCACAAAATTAGTAAGTAATCGCTCTACTCAACAGGCAAGTGACACAAACAATAGTGTGTTGTAAGTGTGAAGAATCTAGAACATGAAGTGCCACATCTTAGTGATTTCATCAGAGATATGATTTACAAACTTAGATTCCAAACCTTAAATAGCTCATGCCTCCCCCTATTGAAGCCTGCTCTGAATATTGTCAATGTTTGTTTCTTTAAGTTCTATAGAAGTAAGAAGAAAACCACAGAGCAGCCACCCCAGGAGAGCAGAGAGAGTCTGACCTAAGCCCACAAAAGCCAAAAGCAGCAGGGTTGGAGTCAAAAGCTTGGCTTAACACTTTGTCTCCAGCTCACACCCTGGCACCTACCTTCAGGCTTGGTCTATTTTAACAGCAGAGTGCTAGCCTTGAATTTTTAAACCTTAACTCTAAATCTCTTGACTCCATGTGTTTAAGATAGACTTTGCATGTTACTATTTTGAAGCAGCTATTTGTCAGAGCTGGAGAGGAGGGAGGGAATCAAAGAAGTTTAATGGGAGGGGCTTCTCTTAGAACTGAAGCTGCTGAACTGCCAAGCTCAAGGGCAGTTTCTCTTGCTGCTGAGAAGCTGACTGGCCCGATTCCAAACCAGTGTTTCTCAGCCTGGGGCTGCTGACATGTGGGGTTGGGTGACTGGGTCGCGGGGGCCGCCCTGTGCATTGTAGGATATGTAGCAACATCCTGGTCTCTACCTGTCAAATGCCAGTCATATTTTTCCTCAATGGTGACAATCAAAATGTCTACAGATATCTCCAAATGTCCCCTGGGGGCAAAATCACCCACGTTGAGAAACACTACTCTAAATGAATAAATGAGACTACGATCATTACAGTCTTTTTTTTTTTTTTTTTTTTTATGCGTTACGCGGGCCTCTCACTGTCGTGGCCTCTCCCGTTGCGGAGGACAGGCTCCGGACGCGCAGGCCCAGCGGCCATGGCTCACGGGCCCAGCCGCTCCGCGGCACGTGGGATCCTCCCAGACCGGGGCACGAACCCGTGTCCCCTGCATCGGCAGGCGGACTCTCAACCACTGCGCCACCAGGGAAGCCCCATTACAGTCTTTTAAACTCAGACAGGAAGGAAAAATTAAGGGATGATGGATAAACTTATCTAGAAAAATCATCCTAATAGCAATTAGATAAAATAATGAGGGAATTATTTTTCTAAAGTCTTCCTTATCAGTACTATATACATGTTAGGATAGAAAAACAAGGTGCCAACCAAAGCGCAGACTAGCAAAGCAAGCTATGTGGAAATACCCAGTAAATTAACAGTAAAGCCTAAACAAAAACTTGTCTCTCTCACAGAAGGTGGATATTAGGATAGTGTACTGTCATAGGGACATAGCAGACTGAGGGCAAAAGTCTCCTTCTTGATATTAGTGTTCCATGTCCTCAGAGCCAGAAAACTTGAGAACTCTAGCCTTTTTAAGCCTCCCCTCTTGCTCCAGGGACTCTGCTTTGTGTCTTAGTACGTGAGGCAGGCATTATGGTTCTTATTATATGGACGATGAGCTTGAGGCATACAGAGGCGTCACTTGCTCAAGTTCACAAAGACAGAAGGAGGAACTAACCCCAGGTCTGCCTGGCTCCCAAGCCTGGGTTCTTCAGTCACTATGGCATCTGCATCCCAGAGCTAGGAGAAGACCATGGATTCCATTAAGCTTCATGAAGTAGTCTCACCTTCCACTAAATCCAGGGCTGGTTTGTCTTCTGATGCCTCTGATCACTCATGGAGTTCAAGGAGATTGTCTGTTGCTCCATGGGATAGGTTGCAGAAGCCTTTGGCTCAAATATTGTGTGAGTCTGTGGTTCTAATGAAAGCCACTTAGAGAAAGGAAGAAAGGCATACCGTTATTTGTATTGAGCTGGAAGGAACTATTGGGAAGGAAGCACTGAAGCTGTGAAGAAAGGTGGCTCCAGAGTTTCTGGAAGGAATTCTACATCAGTGAAGTAAGATAGGATGGGATGGGGAGAATACCATGTGTAACCTTCTAATGATGGGTCCAGCAGAAGACCCTCTAATGTGGAAAATGTGAGGGCCCAAGGGACCAGGAAGAAACAGATGTCACAAAGAGGCTGGTCTTTGAACCTCTGAAATTCTGTTAGCACAGTTATATTCCTTGGATTCAAGCTAAATCTAGGCATTATTCATTATTGAATAAAATGCCTGTAGATATATAACACCCCAGGCACTATTGATGGTGAGTTTCATTTTAATTTATTCTAGCTTTTCCCAAGAGCATGTTTTGTAAGGATAAGGAAAAAGTTGATTGAGGTAGGTGGACATTGACTTGGGTGGTGATATGGATCTGACCCAGAGTTCGCAGAGCAGGAACGGGAGGTGAGATGCTTAGACACATCCCAATTACACTCCTTTGGTCATTTAAGAGGTGCATTTACTGCCCATCCATTGTGTGCTGGGCACTGTGCTATGTATTGGGGTGGTAGTGATGAGGAAAACAGTGGGGGGATATAACACCTTTCAAATAAACATATAATTAAATTTATAATTAATGACTGCAATAAGGACCCTGCAGGGAAGTAGAGGGATCAACTGACAGGGCTACCTGGCTTTTTTGAGAGGTTAGGAAAGAATTCTTTGAGGATTAAATGTTTAAGCCAAGATCTACTGGGCAAGGGCACTTGGAGAAAAGAGCTTGTGCAAAGGTCCTGGGGCAAGGAGAGTCTTCAGTCTTGGGAGGAACTGAAAGTTGGCAAGAGGAAGAGTGGTAGGAGATGAAACTGAAGAAATGGGAAAGGGTTAGATCAGATCGACTGTTTTGTTCTTTATCCTAAAAGAAATGGATTGATGTGTTCGGATTCACCTTCAGAAAGATCTCTGATTGCTGTGCAGAGGCGTTTGGATGAGGCCAGGGTTGACATTTGAGGAAGCTATTGCAATAGTCCTGACAATAGAGAGGGTCACAGTAGCAGCAGAGACAGAGAGAAGCAGACAGACTGAGGAGATGCTGAAGAGGATGAGCCAGTCTCCATGCCTCACCCCATCTGGAATCACAAGTTCTGAGTGATCGCAAAACCAGACTTTATGATATCTATTTCCTGTGACCACTAAATGTGACACCTGGGCATCATGTTCTCTACGTCTTTCAATTTATACGTAAAGAAACTGAGGTCTGAAAGGTGAAGTGACTTGCTCAAGATCACATGATAGAACTAGAGCCTAGGTAACGCAGACCAGCCGGTGGGGGCTGCTCAGGTTACCAAGGTCAATGAGCACAGATTCCTTACAGTCATGGAAATGTAGGATGACATGCAAGGTGGAAAGAGATGTCAGACTGAACCTCATTTCTGGCACACAGCAGGCTTTGAATGAGTGCAAGGCTGACTTAAGTGTCTCTGCTTGCCCCTCACCTGTCCCTAGACATTAGGGAGAAGAGTCGGGTCATGAATACCATCCATTATCAACTAATGTAAGAGAACTTTGAAATCTACCTGGGATGGGAAGTGGTGGTTGGTGTGCAGGGGTAGACAATTTTTAGCCTAATAAGACCCGTGTGTTGATTCATAAAAAACAGAGGGCATAAAAAGAACGTGGGTTTCTCATGTACGTTAAAGGAAGAATTGATTAAGAGAGGTTTCTTTGCTTACAAATTGGAGTATACTCTGGCTAATTTAGGCAAAAATAAAATAAAATAAAGCTAAAACACAACAACCAACAACAAACAAATGAAAAACAATCAAGCAATCCACAAACAAAACAAAGAACCACGAAGAAGGAAATTGCGAGGCTCTTGGTTGCTCAGAGAGGCAGCTGGGAGGCTAGGAGCCGGGAGCAGAGCCACCCGAGCAGGACTCAGGCTGGGCTGACTGTGATGCGCGTGGTCAGTCTGCTCTCACCGTGTCTATTTCAGGTGGGAGCGTCTGATTGGCCTGGCTCAAGAGGGTGTGGTCCCTGAACGAGCATCTCCAGGGAGTTTCAACTGAGATGAGGTATCACAGGTAACCAACCAGGTAGGGCTGCTGTCAGGAAGAGCACGTAGGTCCTAGGTAACCAAGAGCAAGAGGACACTTACAAGTGCCATCGGAAGGACAGTTCCCTTAGTGAGGTATAGTTTCAGGGAAATCATTTCCTAGGCCACAAGGAGAGATCCTCCTTACCTCTTTCTCCTACCCTGTTTCCCCACCCCACCCTCTAGCACCTTCAGGCTCTAGGGTCAAACAGCACCCCTACCGGCTGCAGACCAACAGGAAGTGATGGAGGAGAAAAGCCACAGACTCCACTGGACCCCGTGGTTAGGACCTAACCACACGGCACAGAGATGGAAGGATGGGAGTGGCAGGGCTGGCGGGGCAGACACACGGAAGGGCTAAACGTTAAAGACAGCGACAAGTGAAGAGAGGAAGGTGAATGTTAGGGAAACTGGAAGGTCCCCAGGGCACCTCTGAAAGCTCAAGGACCTCCTTTAAAGTCTCCTACCCTGTCCTGACCACCAGGAAAGTGAGATGTCCCCATATGGGATCTGCAGCCGCCCTGACCCTGTATGGTTTTGAAACCATAATTTAAAGAACTGTTTCAATATTCCTTGGGGGCCAGTGTTTCTTGAAAAGACTGGGAAAGCAGCCAGCGGAGGTGCTCACCATCTATCAAACTAGTTGAGCGCTGTCTTCCCATTGCTTTGTTGCCAGCGGCTTTTCCACCCATGATGAGCGCTGGAATTACTTCAGGACCATTTCAGTATGTCTGGGCCCCATTTCAACAGATCAGAGTTTACTTGGTCTGGGTTAGGACCTGAGCATCAGTATTTTTGAAAGCTCTCAGGTGAATCCAACACACAGATTCCCCAGGGTTGAGAATTCTATGTTGATTTTTCCAAGGGGAGATTTGATTAGCCCTTTCTGGTCATATCGGTGTAAAATATGCTACTGGGCAGAGCTGTTTCCTCTGGGGCCCAGCAACCATTAGGTTGCCTCTGGCTGGTGTAGTAGCACCTGGGCTACCATGACAAAAAGGACACAGAGACAGATGTGCCACAGAAGTAGAAAATATTAATGGATATCTGTAAGGCTAGTGCTGGGCTTCTCAGACTCCTTTGAGCCTTATGGAAGGCCGGTCCTAGCAGGGTGCTCCCAGTACTAAATTAATGCACAGTGCAGTGCCTAAAGGTGAGACAGGCCCTCTCATTGTCCTGCGCACTCAGGGTCATCACCTGCCAGGGGCAAACTTTCTCCCCAAGTCATTACTAGCATCTTAAGGAAGCAATAGGTCAATGAGCATGAAGAGTGGGTACATTGGGCTTTCCTGGTGGCGCAGTGGTTGAGAGTCCGCCTGTTGGTGCAGGGGACACGGGTTCGTGCCCCGGTGTGGGAAGATCCCACATGTCGCGGAGCAGCTAGGTCCGTGAGCCATGGCCGATGAGCCTGCATGTCCAGAGCCTGTGCTCCGCAATGGGAGAGGCCACAACAGTGAGAGACCCGCATACCGCAAAAAAAAAAAGAGTAGGTACATCCATAAAACAGCAGCTTTGTCTTCTCCATCCCCTGAAACATTTTCTTTCCCCGGTGGGTCTGTCTCCTCCTGCTTCTGAATGAAATTTCCAACAGACTCCACTGTGACCTGCCTCTGTGTTAACAGGCTCTGGGTTCTCCTTGCCTCTTACAGAGGCCTTTCAAAAAGCCTGAGCTGGCTTCATGAAGCTTCTTTCCCTGGCTCCATAGAATCCCAGCCTCTGCTCCTGAGTGCTGCCAGCAAAGCATTTGGGCAGCCCTTCTCACTCTAGGTTTTTTAAATGGGAGTCAGACCCCAGTCCACAGGCTACTTTGATTTTTTCAGGGGTGAGCCAAGCAGCAGTGCTCTTTATCTCCCAACTTAAGGTTTTCCAAGGGGTCCTTCTGAAGACTCCATCAGGATCCTTTGTTTAGACAGGAGCAGCCCTCCTCCAGCTCTCCCCCAGGGAGGGTGGTGGAGCAAGATGCCCCTGATGACAACAGCTTTGTCCAAACAAATCTCTTAGTCCTGTTCACAATGCTCCAGGGATGCTTCCTCACTGGACTTGGGGGGAAAAGGCAAGCACAGGTCTGCTCCCCTGACACAGGCCTCCAGTGGGGAGGGGCCCACAGGACTCACAGCAGAAATTTCTTCTGTGTTAGCCACCTACCCACATCCTCTCTCCTTCTACCCTCTCATCCTCTTGTCACATCCTTGAATCACCTAAGGCATTCAAAGGTCTTAGGATGAGTTTTCAAATCCATTTCCTTTGTAAATCTGCATAATCTGAACTCTATCCCATGGGTGCTGAGAAATTCTAAAGTGAAAAATGGTGTGGATCTGCCCTCAGTAAGGCTGATGCGTATGGGAAAGGCAGGTAGGCATGAGCCAGAGACACCACAGCTAAACTCTCAAGGTTCTCTGGAGAGCCCATAAACAATTAAAATTGTTTCCTGTGATACCTTTACTGGGCTTATACTAGTACAAAATGTCCATCCTGACCTCTTAGCTCGCTGACAGCTCATCAGTTTATACAAACACGTGCAAACTCCCTGCTTGCTAAACTCAGCTGTCTCCTCCCCACTCTTATTTCTCTCCAAAATTCTGCTTTTGCCTGTTTCTGACTACTCCGTCTTCCTCACATGTGAAGGAACAATTTGCATACAAAATAACAACATGGATGGATCTAGAGATGATCATACTAAGTAAAGTAATCTAGGTAGAGAAAGACAAATATCATAGGATACTGCTTATATGCAGAATCTAAAAAAGTGATACAAATGAACTTATTTACAAAACAGAAACAGACTCACAGACATAGAAAACAAACTTATGGTTACCAGGGGTGAAGGGTGGGGAGATGGATAGATTGGGAGTTTGGGGTTAACATATACATACTACTATATATAAAATAGATGATCAACAAGGGCCTACTGTATAGGACAGGGAACTCTGCTCAATATTCTGTAATAACGCAAATGGGAAAAGAACCTGAAAAAAATAGATACATATATATGTATAACTGAATCACTTTGCTGTACACCTGAAACTAACACAACATTGTTAATCAACAATATTCCAATATAAAATAAAAAAAAGAAAAATAGCAGCAACCACCATAGCTGGGAAGAGTCTGTGTCTTACCCCTTGACAGGGCCTCAGTCAAACATGAGGCAGGGAAAGTTCCAATAAGGACATCCTGCTGCACTGTCTTCTTAGTAGGCAATGGTGGCAGAAGCAACTGGTTGTCCCCCAATATCCATCTTCTTTTTCTTATATATTTTAGCAGTTCTGATTTTTAGGTGGCACATGACACTGTGAAGAAAGACCACCTTTTCTCCATAAGACTGTTTAACATCGCAGGGAAGGATTAGAATTTGCCTGGTTTTGGATCACATGTCCACCTCTGGCTCCATCAACATGCCTGGAGGGTAAGTTGTCTTGGACAAGTAGTTCCTGCAAGAGCCACACAGGTGGCCTGCTTCTCAGAAAGAAAAGGGTCTGTCCCCATGAGAGACTGGCACTGGGCAGATCAAAGATAGAATTTGGAATCAGGGCTGATAAGATTTCTGAGGCTGGGACAAAACTCTAATTCAAAAAGATACATCCACCTCTATGTTCATAGCAGCACCATTCATAATAGCCAGGACATGGAAACAACCTAAATGTCCATCAACGGAGGAATGGATGAAGAAGATGTGGTACAATTTTCTGTATATACAATGGAATACTACTCAGCCATAAAAAAGAATGAAATAATGCCAATTGCAGCAACATGGACAGACCTAGAGATTATCATACTAAGTGAAGTAAGTCAGAAAGAGAAAGACAAATACCATATGATATCACTTATATGTGGAATCTAAAATATGACACAAATGAACTTATCTACAAAACAGAAAGAGGCTCACAGAACAGATTTGTGGTTGCTGAGGAGTAGGGGGGTGGCGGAAGGAAGGACTGGGAGTTTGGAGTGAGTTAGCAGATGCAAGCTATTATATATAGAATGGATAAACAACAAGGTCCTACTGTATAGCACAGGGAACTATATTCAATATCCTGTGATAAACCGTAATGGAAAATAATATAAAAAAGAATGTATATATAATGTATAACTGAGTCACTTTGCTGTACAGCAGAAATTAACAGAACATTGTAAATCAACTATACTTCAATAAAAAATATATTAAAAAATTTTCTGAGGCTGATTCTCCCTCTTTGGATCCTATAGCCCTTCTTTGGTCACTGTGAAAGGTGATCTAGGCTAATTGCCAATTTATATCTAAAGTAGGAAGGCTAAGTATTTTCTTTGATCTTGAACTTACTTTTATTTCTCACATGTGCTGCCTTGGTAAGTCTACTTATTATCACTTTCTCTACTTTGCCCTATATCCTGCATGGTCTCTGTTAGGTTTCTGTTAAAAATCTTATTCACACATTTATGTGCTTGTCTTGATTATAGAAAGTTTTATTTTTACTGCTCCCTTATCTTTCCTTTACTTCAAACCCATTGATTCAATCATCTCAAGAGAGGTCTTTCTCTCTCTCTCTCTCACACACACACACACACCACACAGAATACTATCCCGAGTGACAAAGCTGTGGAAATTAAGGCAAGAAACAACTTTCAGAGTAAGCAGAACCATCCAAAAAGTGGGGGACATGTGATTGTTGGGGGGGATGAAAGGGGAATACAGCCTTAGCTTCCAGAGAAGAGAAAAAAATAGGAAATGACTAAAATGGAAAACTCATAGGACTATGAGTATGTTATTTAATGATTTGAAGGCAAATGCCAAAAATACAGCAAAAAAATGAGATGAAGGTGGTTGTTTCTGGGGAGTAGGAAGTAGTGAGAAAAAAAAGATGATTCAGGGAGCCCATAACTTTCATAATAAATCTTGTTGAATTGTTGTTAAGTCATGTGCATGATCATTTGATAAAAGTGAAAATAAAATAAAAAGGACTCTAAATATGAGCCAGTGGTTGTGGATTCTGGCCTGGCTTACCTGCATCGCTCAGGTTTTCTGTTTGCCTCTCTCAGAGTTAGGTCCCCACATCCATCTTTCTCTTGGCTTCATCCCTGGTTTTGATAACTCCTCCTATAATTACTTCCTGAGAAGGAAGTATGTAGGAGATTTTAAAATTTTAAGAAATTGTACATCTAAAAATGTGTCTAATCTACACTGAAACTTAATTGTAATGGGCATAAAATTGTAAATCATTTTCCTTCAGAATTTCTCCATTGTCTTTTAGTTTCCACTGTTATTGAGAAATCTGAAACCATTCTGAATTTTGGTCCTTTGTAAGTAAACTTTCGCTTTCTTTTCTGGAAGCCTTTGGGATTTTCGCTTTGACTCCAGTATTCTATGATTCTATAGCCTTGATAAAGATCTATTTTAATTTATTGTGGTGAAACTTGATGAGACTTTTAATTCTGGAAGTTTTTCTTTAGCTATTTCATTGATTGTTTTCCCTGTTCTGTCTTTCTGGAATTCCTTTTATTTGGAGGTTTAGCTTTCTGGACGCTCTCTAATTTCTAATTTGTGAATCTTTTCTCTCTTATATTCCATCTTTTGGTCTTTTCACTCTACTTTCTGAGAAATTTCCTCAAAATTATCTTCTAGCACTTCTTTGAGATGTTTATTTCTGCTTTCGGATTTTTATTTTCTAAAACCCACTCTTATCGGCGTGAGCATTTTTAAAGAGTATAATCCTGTCTCACTTCATTTATGCAGTATCTTTTCTCTCAGAGAATATTAATAGTTTTGTTCACTGTTGCCGCCTTGCTTAGACTGACTCTCATGTTGTGGTGTTTGTGCCTCAGGTGTCTGGTGATCCTTGGCTCACTCAGTACAGTGCTTGTATTGAAGAACTCAGCTTTCTTGGATGTATTGTCAGTCACTACATGTCCTCCTGCCTTCCAGTGTCCAAAATTTTACCACTATCAAAAGAGGAGTGATTCTTTTAAAATTTATTTTAATGTAACAGCATTATAGAGGTATAATTCATATACAAGTCACCGATTTGAAGTATACAGTTCAATGGTTTTTAGTATATTCTCAGAGTTGTGCAATCATCACCACAATAAATTTTAGAACATTTTCATTACCCCCAAAATAAACCCCATATCTATTAGCAGTCATTCTCCATTTTCCCCATGTCCTTCTAGCCCCTGGCAACTACTAATCTACTTTTCTCACTCTGGATATTCCATATAAATGGAATCATACCAGATGTGGTCTTTTGTGTCTTTCTTCTTTCACTTAGCATAATTTTCAAGGTTCATTCATGTTGTAGTATATATCAGGGCTTTATTCCTTTTTTTTCCTGAACACTATTCCATTTTATGGAGATACCACTTTTCATGTATGTATTCATCAGCTGATGGACTTTTAAAAAACTTTTTTTTGGAGTATAGCTGATTTACAATGTTGTGTTAGTCAAAGAAGAGATATTCTTCAAAGAAGAGAATTCTGTCAAAGGGAAGGGAGATAATTTTCTTTCTTGCTCTCCTTATTGATAAAAGATGCTCTTTGGAGAAGAGGCCAAAGGGGAAGGGTGCTAGGAGGGCAGAACAGGACCCTTGCTCTGTGGTCCAGAGCAATTCTGTGCTGATCTGAAACTTACAAACCCCAGTCAGAAAGCCTTTCAAACCTTCCATCTCTCTTAGCAGACAGCTTGAGCCCCACCTACTGCAAGCTCCTGGGTATCCCTCCTTCCCCAACCCTTTTCTTCCTTAAGCAGCTTATTTTTAAAAAATTTTTCATTTTATTGAAGTATAGTTGATTTACAATGTTGTGTTTGTTTCAAGTGTACAGCTAAGTGATTCAGTTATACAAGTACATATATTCATTTTTTTCAGATTCTTTTCTCATATAGGTTATTACAGAGTATTGAGTAGAGTTCCCTGTGCTATATAGTAGGTCCTTGTTGTTTATCTATTTTATATATAGTAGTGTATATATGTTCATCCCAAGGCCCTGATTTATTCCTCCCCCCATGTTTCCTCTTTGGTAACTATAAGTTTGTTTTGGATATCTGTAAGTCTGTTTTGTAAATATGTTCATTTGTATCATTTTTTTAAAAATTAGATTCCACTTATGAGTGATACCATATATTTGTCTTTGTCTGACTTACTTCACTTAGTATGATAATTTCTAGGTCCATCCAAGTTGCTGCAAATGGCATTATTTCATTCTTTTTATAGCTGAGTAATATTCCATTGTATATAGGTACCACATCTTCTTTATCCTTTCCTCTGTCAATGGACTTTTATGTTGTTTCCATGTCTTGGCTATTGCAAATAGTGCTGCAATGAATATTAGGGTGCATGTATCTTTCTGAATTATTGTTTTCTCCAGCTATATGCCCAGGAGTGGGATTGCTGGGTCATATGGTAATTCTATTTTTAGTTTTTTAAGGAACCTCCATGCTGTTTTCCATAGTGGCTGTACCAATTTACATTCCCACCAACAGTGCAAGAGGGTTCCATTTTCTCCACACCCTCTTTAGCATTTGTTATCTATACACGTTTTAATGACGGCCATTCTGACCAATGTGAGGTGATACCTCATTGTAGTTTTGATTTGCATTTCTCTGATAATTAGTGATGTTGAGCATCTTTTCATGTGCTTGTTGGTCATCTGTATGTCTTTTTTGGGGAAATGCCTATTTAGATCTTCCACCCATTTTTTGATTGGGTTGTTTATTTTTTTGACGTAGAGCTGCATGACCTAAGCAGCTTATTAAAGCAACCTTCTCATCCCCCTTAATGGCTTTCTCTGAAGGAAATTTTGGAAAGTACAGTTTTCTCCCTCTCGTTACACTTGCAGAGATTTTAATATCTTTTAAGTGTAAATGACCAGATGACCCACCTTTTTTTCCTGCCTCAGTCTCCTTGTCTGTAAAATGGGGCTAACACTGCCTTCCCCACCGCATCACTGTGACAGGAAGTTAAAGGAGGCAAATTGTCAGAGCTGCCACTCAACCCTGAGCACAGTGGAGACACCTTCTCCCAAGGCCTACTTCACCAGGAAGCCCAGGTTGACGGTTTGCAAAAGTGAAAGTAACTTTAAACCCTATGAGATCAAAATCTAAGGTGAAAAACACCCAGTAACTAAATTCTCACCTCGACAACCATTGTAAGTAAAACCAAAGAAGAACGAGAAGCTAGGACACTCTCCAGGCAGCACGAGCCAGCAGCCCCACTGTCTGCACAGACCCAGGGAAGGTGTGAGACTCTCACAGACTCGTCCCTGCCTCCTTCAGACCAGGGGGTGCCTGCCCCACACCTCGCTCTCTGCCTCCCCACCCCCTTCCTTCTATTTTTATAACTTAGAGAAGAACAGGAAGGGGTATACATTTTTAAGTGTTTTTCAGCACTTGGGGTCTGTCTGTGTTCTAGAAACTGGTATGGTTGTGAGCTTGTCACAGAAAATGGATCTGACCTAGGGCAAGGTCTTCTGTCTTACAAGTCATCCGCTAGCAGGTTGGGGGACATTTGCCATCTCCTCTCCAGTTGCACAGGGAAGCCCTAGCTCACACTGCATATGATAATCAAAGCCAAAGTTCCCAAAAGACCCCAAGATGCTTTTACTTATTGGGGAAGGGGAAGGTGGCAGCAGAGCTCAGGTTTGAGACGAGTCTGTGTTACCAGGGGGCTCCACGGGGACATGGTGATATCCCAGGCTGCTGGACCACAGTCATCACTCAGCCGTCCTGACGTGTACATCATTTAGAATGAAACCCTCTGTGCAAATAGACAATAGAAAATGTTTATGGTCTCCAAATATGTCCTTCAGGGCAGCTCCTGGGTGTCTTGTTTTTTTCCTAGCAGCCACTTTCAACTAATTCTCTATTTTCTGTCCCCCGACTTAGCTTCCAGTTCTATTTTTCTTCTTTTCTTTAGGTCAGATTACTTCTCCTAATAGGTTTGCCATATTTAGAAAATATTACAGTTAAATTTGAATTCCAGATAAACAGTGATAAAATTTTAGTACGTTCAATGTAACATTTGTACATGTGTATAGGAAAAAGTGACATGTTACTTAACTGCAATTCAATGGAACAGACTCACACTAAAAATTATTCATTGTTTATGTGAAATTCAAATTTAACTGGATCTGTATTTCATCTGGCAATGCTAACTATAGATCTTTTTTCCTCTCCTCTTCTGTATACTTTCCAGAGAAAGACTTTCTTGAAGCCACAGGGAGAAATAAAGGAGTACAGGCACGTTAGTTCCCATGCTGTGACCTACTACGATGAATTCATATTGAACTGAGGAGCTAGGATGGTTTGTTTGCTGGCTAAAGGTAGGGTGAATAGAGTTGTTTTCACTTTGTTTCTCCCAAGAAATAACCTTATGATGAACATTCATAGCTTTCTCAACTGATGAGATGACCTGTGAAGCAGGATACTCAATTCTGCAGCATCAAATTCCTAGCATATGGGTTATAGAACAGACAAAAGATTTGTTTTCTGAGATTGTTCTTTTAAACTGGGAGAACGTCAATTCAGGGAACAAGGCTTTCTCGAATCAATGTTAAGTATGTAAGTCATGAACCAGATGCTTCTCGCGTTACAAAGCTTCAAGGATCTCTCCCTCACCTTCACCATATTCTAGTTCATTTGGGGAATATGTGTAAGAAGGCAGCTAAGCTTTAGAGCAGTATACTTGTTACATGAGCAGTATATATTTAAAATGCTATATATTTTGGAGGAATTCCATTCCCTAAAATATTTAATGTGTTCTTTTTCCTTTGGAAAAGTTTTTAAAAGTTCACATATTTATATAACCTATAACCATATACCCCAATGATTTCGTGAATTAGCAAACTTGAATCTTTTGCATTTTTGCCTTATATATAATTTTACACACTCTTCCCCCATATCTTAGCAACTCTAAAACTGGGTGCACTTTAAAATTAATGGCATATTGTGGCAACTTTTTTTCCTGAGTGATTCAAAAAATAATAATGGGTTTTATAATTGATATCATCTTAGATTTTATATAACAGCATGCTTTTTTACTATTAAAATAATATGACATTACAGATACAATTGAAAGACTCTTTTTCTCCCCTGCCCCTCACCCTCACCCCTGCCAGTCTCATTTTCCTTCACTCTTCAGAGGCAAAGGCTATCATAAATTTAATGTGTGTTTCAGGCCATAATTATATATATTTTCTTAATATATAGTATTGTTCTCTGTGTTATTGCTCTACGTGCATCTATCTTTTCTTTTTTTTTACTTACAATTATATTTTAACATCAATCCATGTTGATTTATAAAGAGATATTTTTTTATCTCCTATATCATATTCTATTGCATGAATAAACTGCAATTAATTTATCCATTCTCTTACTGATAGACATTTAGCTTGTTCCCAATTCATTTTTTTCAGTTTCATATTATTATAAGCACGAATTCTCTAATATTTAGAATTTAATAATCTACATTTAGGAATGGAATTTCCAAGTTATACGATGTGTACATTTTCAATGTATCTGTAATTTAATTCAGCCTGCACTTAGTGTGATTTTAGCCTTATGAGTGAAATCTGGATTTGTTATTGTGTGAGGTTTGGTTTTTTCTCCTCAAAGGAAAGCCCTTGCTGTTTTGCCTCTCACCCACTTCTTTACCAGAAATTGTAATAGTACAGTGATAAAGTCACTCTCCATAAATATCACCTTTGAAACTTCTTTTGTGATGGTTTGTGGGCCATTGGTCAACTGAGCCACACACACTTCCTAAATCATCACTGTATTTCCAAAGACCTCCTGTGTTTGAAAGGCCACACAGCCCTCTCAGGCACCTTTGTCAATCACCTGGACCTGGAGAGATGCAATAACCATAGTGTGAATTTTAAAGACACAGCAGTGTGTGTTAAGGGCCTAAGGTGGGCATTTTCATTCCAACCAACAGTGCCAGGAATTTACTATAAGAAAGTAATTAAAGAAGTGCACAAAAAAAGAAATGACAAGGTTTGAACTACAGGTAATTTATAACAGTAGAAAGTAAGAAGCATTGTTAGGATTCTACAGTAGAAGTAGCCTGATTTATAAATAAATCAGGGTGGGTTTCTATGAACAAAAAATTGTCCCAGAAAGTGCACATAACATGTTAAATGAAGAAAATGGGGTAAAAGATATTTTGAAGAGTATGACTTCTGTTAAAGAATATATTCACAGAAAAATATCTGGAAGGATATAACCGAGGCATAACAGTGGCTATCTCTAGGATATGGAATGATGGATGGGTCCTATTTTCTTCTTTTCATCATCTGTCTTTCTAATTTTTATGCAATGAACATATATTATTTTTGTAACCAAAACAATTTTAAAAATGAGCTAGGGGGCTTCCCTGGTGGTGCAGTGGTTGAGAGTCTGCCTGCTGATGCAGGGGACATGGGTTCGTGCTCCGGTCCAGGAAGATCCCACATGTCACGGAGCAGCTGGGCCTGTGAGCCATGGCCGCTGAACCTGCGCGTCTGGAGCCTGTGCTCCGCAACGGGAGAGGCCACAACAGTGAGAGGCCTGCGTACCACAAAAAAAAAGAAAAAAGAAAAAATGAGCTAGGATTTCGTTTGCTTGGGTCATGGTTTTGTGTTGAGAATAGACATGGGAGATGTGTAAGTTGGTAAGAGAATTCAGGAGCAAGATGAGAAAGGGAAATAAGTTAGTAAAACATTATCTGGGAAAAATTTTGAATTTTTCTTGTGCATTTTCTTTACCCTTGTTCTCCAAACTTTTTAAAGGAGTCTAAGCAGAGATGGCTGGTGTCTTGCAGTGAATAATTCAGTCCTTCTTCTGTTTTTAAAGACTTCTTCACTTACTCCTTCACTGTAGGTGGAGAATTTATGCTCCCAGTAAAGACCTGCAGAGTAGATTTGATAGCCATCCTTGATAATAAATTTAAGAAAGGTATCTAATACTTCCTTTAGTTTCTTTTTTTTTTCTTAATTTAGTTTGGAGGAGACCAAATTCTCCTCTAGAATAACATTCTCTTTGTAGCTTCAATATCCCTTCTTTGAATCTTCACTGTGGGGAAAAAAATCAAGGCAAGAAGCTGTGAGCTCCTTATCAGCTTCAAAATGTTCAAGTGTCAGTGTCCATGAAGTGAATACAGGGGTCTGTAGACAGGCTCCTTAACAGCTGAAGATACTCAAATTTAAATATTCTAAAGTTACTCTTACCAAAACTATTAAAATGATAAAATCAAATGCTATTTGGTTTATAGGATATGGAAAAACTGGCATATGTACCTACTGATGATGGACTTAAAATGGGTTCCATTTTTATGGAAAGAATCCTAATGATATGTAAAAATGATCAAAAGAGTTTTCATTCTTTTGAGTGAAAACTCAAAAGAAAAGAAAAAATGATTTGCACAAAAATGGACAAAAGCGCATTTGTTTACTATCCTTTCATGACATAACTTCAGAGCCAGTGCACTGGAGTTCCAGATCCCTTCCAATGATTCTAGGATCCATAAAATCACAGCATTTTAGAGAAGGAAAGAAACTGAAAAGTCTAAGTAGATGGGCTTAAAGAGTTTAGAAGATTGTCTCATGGTCCTCCAGGTAATAACTGAAGAAGCCGTTTTACGGCTAATGGTTCTGTAATTATGAGTTAACATCTTTCACACAAAACCAGTGCACTCAGTAATGAGGTAGCTCCCCATGAAAATGGGTTGTTTGGTCACGCTGAGGCAGGAGATCGATGGGTCCCTGGGGCAAACAGTTGGAGTTCCTTCCCTGTGGACCCATACTCCAAGACAAGAATAACAGGATAATTGAGAGAGGAGGCTTGGCCCTGCCCAGATAGAAGATAAGAGACCACATATTCCTCATTCTTGAAGCCAGGAGACCTCCCCGACTACACATGCTCAGAAAGGCTCCTTGGAGGTCAAAGGGGAGTGATGCTAAGTGGCTTCGTCTACCCATAGGCCTCTTTGGTAGAATCTATCCTGGCTAAGAGATGCGCGCGCACACATGGGAAGATCCTGAGATATACCAAATACAGATTTTGAACCAGGCAAATCAAAATGATTGGCCAAAGAAAACACAGAAGAAATGCCCCCATATAAGTGATTTAAACTGCCACAAGGGTGTGACTTTCTCTCTGGGCCCGCCCGTGTGTCTATCCACATGTACTGTACTCTTTTTTCTCCTAATAAGTACTTTACTTGTGTCACTACTTTCCGTCTTTGTGGGAATTATTTTTCTGCAAAGCCATAGGGCCAGGGCCTTGTCACTGACCACTGGTCTAGTGGCTAGGATTCAGTGCTCTCACTGCTGCGACCTGACCTCAGTCTCTGGCCGGGAACGGAAACCCTGCTTCAAGCTGCTGCAGGCTGAGGCCATCCGAGATCAATGCCGAGGACCTCAGGGAGCTTGTCCAACATCTGCATTTAAGAGAAGAAGAAATGGAGGTGCAGAGAGATGAAGTGACCTGCTCAAGGTCAATGGACTCGCCTTAAGTGCTTTGTGGATGGGAGATAAGTGTGGGAAACCAGTGGCAGTATGAGTCATGCCTGCCTCTTTGGGTTGGGATATTTGGATGAGGCTGAGGAGATGCAGGAACAAGCGCTGCCGAAGTGGACCACGTGCCAGAGCTGCGCCTGGCATTCCAGACAGACAATAGCTCTGAAAGGGGTGTGAATGGCATTCACCGCATCCCCACAGTTAACCTCAAAGAAGTGTTAATTTTACAGTCAAACTGAGGACCATTGAAATTCAGGCAGTGTCAGAAAACAAGCATTTATTTGGAACCAAAAGGACAATTTGTCTCTTTTCCTTTGCATTGTCTGGCCCGTTAATTTTCCCAGAATAAAACATCTTCAAGCAGACTTTCCCCTCTCCTAGAATTCCCCGTCCCAGTCTAGGCAAACAGGACCTTTAAACAGAAGAAAAGCGCATTCCCACACCTTTTTGGTGAGACCAGGATGAACTGATCATTGCCTCCAAGGAGGGCCATTTTGGGAAATAAAGGTAAAGCAGCACACACTTATTCTTCTGAGCATCCCCTTTTATTAGCAACATCATGATGTCCTTCAAGAGTCCATCACATTTATTAGAGTGTGGACACTTTTCTTCTCAAACCACCAACTTTGTTTATGACCACATTGTTGGGGTTTTGGATGATAATTTTACCTTTCTTTTCTTCATCTCATGGTTTCTCAGTCTTGGGGACTGCTACATTTTGGACCAGCTAATTGTTTTGTTGGGGGGAGGGGAGGCTGTCCAGCATACTGCTGTACATTAGCAGTATCTCTGGCTTCTACCCACTAGAGGCAAGTAGCCTCCTCCTCCCCTATCTCCCTGTTCATGACAACTGAAAATGTCTCCAGACATTTCCAAATGTCTCTGGTTGAGATCTAGTCCTAGCAAACACATCACTGTGCTCTTCTAATCCCAAAAGGCATCAAGGCCTTTCCCAGAGCACAAGCCCCATGGTTTTGGCTTCCTGACCTTCTTGGTAATAGTCTACTGGACGATCTACCATCTTGAAATGAAAATCGAAAAGCAAGAATGTTGGATTATTTGGGAAATTATAGGAATATGAACCAAGTTAATTCTTTATCCCACTTCATTTTGCTTACTCCCCTCATCTGTATTTCATTAGCACAAACCTACATTTTCTATACCTAAGTGTGTTACTGTTTTGCTGAGCATCCTGTATAATAATAACACCTACCATGTACTGAGCCCTGTTGTGTGTCAGGTTCTGTGTTATGCACCTTATCCTGTCACAACCACCTGGAGAGTTGGGCACAAGTTATCCTCGTGTCACTAGAATGTGAGCTGCACAAGGGCTGACACCATCTCTCCAGTTACCAGCACACCCCAAGGCTTTCCACAGGGACCAGGATATGATGGCATGCATCACAGTGCCCAGGAAAGATTCCTTAAAATGCATCAATGAATACTTTTTATTTTTTAATTGAAGTATAGTTGATTTACAATGTTGTGTTAATTTCTGCTGTACAGCAAAGTGATTCAGTTTTACATATATATTTATATACTCTTTTCCATTTTGGTTTATCACAGGATATTAAATATAGTTCCCTGTGCTTATACAGTAGGACCTTGTTGTTTATCCATTCTATACATCATAGTTTGCATCTGCTCATCCAAAACTCTCAATCCATCCCTCCCCCACCCCTCCCTTGGCAACCACTGAATACATTTTTTTTTAAAAAATGATTTATTTATTATTTACTTATTTATTTAATTTATTTTTGGCTGCATCAGGTCTTAGTTGCGGCACACAGGATCATCGTTGAGGCATGCAGGATCTTTCTTTGTGGTGCGCAGGCTTCTCTCTAGTTGTGGCATGCAGGTTTTCTCTTCTCTAGTTGTGGCGTGCAGGCTCCAGAGCGTGTGGTCTCTGTAGTTTGTGGCACGCGGACTCTAGTTGAGGTGAGCGAGCCCCATAGTTGTGGTGCACGGGCTTACTTGCCCCGCAGCCTGTGGGATCTTAGTTCCCTGACCAGGGATCGAATCCACATCCCCTGCATTGTAAGGTGGATTCTTTACCACTGGACCACCAGGGAAGTCCCTGAATACACTTTATGGAAGATTTTTGACCTCTCTCTGTTATAACCCAAACCCGATCTTTCAGCAAATCCCATTTTCTCTACATCCCACGTATATCCAGAATATGTTCATTTCTCACTACCTTAACTAACACCACCCTGACCCAGGCCAGCACAATCTCTCACCTGGATGATTGCAGTCATCTCCTGACTGGTGTCTGCACTTCTGCCCTCATCCTGCTGTGTTATCTCTTATCAACCCAGCAGCCAGGGGAGCCTTTAGGGCAGTTCAGATCACTCCACTCAAAGCCTTCCGAAGGCTTCCCATCTCGCGCAGAGTAAAAGCTAGAGTCCTTTAGTGGCCTGCAGAGTTCTAGACGATGTGTCCTCTGTCACTTCCCTGACTTCATTTCTTTCTACCCCCCTCACTTACTCTGTTTCCTCTACCCTGGCCTTGCTCTTCTCAACCCACCAAGCGCACTCCTGCTTCAGAGCCTTTGCGCTGGCTGTTCCCTCTGCCAGAAACACTGTGCCCACATATGCCACACAACCCTCTCCCTCCTCAAATCTTTACTCATAAGTCATCTTCCAAAAGAGGCCTTTGCTGGCCATTCTATTTAAAGTCGTAACCCTCCCGACCCACTTCACTGCTAAATTTTCCTTCTTTGCATTTATCTCCTTCTGATAAACCAGAGTGTAAGCTCCATGAAGGAAGGGATTTTTGCCTGTTTTGTTGGTTATTCAATTTCCAGCATCCAGTACGGGAATATTTTGTTCATTGTTAAGTGAATGAATGAGTGAGTGAGGACACAGAGATACTAAGTGGCAGAGCTAGGATACACATCCAGTCTACCTGCCTCAAAATCTTGTTCTCCTAACTGTTCTCAAACTTAGCTGAGCATCAGAATCACGTGGGGAGTGGAGTATGCTTGTGAAAATGCAGATTCCTGGGCCTTCAAGGAATCAAAGTATGGGGGAGGGGAATTTAGGAAACTCTACTCTAAAAGGTCCCTGGAAAGTCCTACACAGCTCGCCCGATGGCTCAGCAACCTTGTACATGGGAACTTAAGTTGTGACCTGAGAGCCATCTGTACCAGTACCAGCTGGATCCAGATGTGAAGCAGCCTTCTGAGCTGTGAACCTTGACTCCACTGCCCACTCTCAATGTGACTGCTTTCTTTTTTTTCTTTTTCTAATCAGGGACTCTTTGAGGAAAGGACCCCAATATCTAACTGTGTTGAATGTCCCATGTCTGCAATTTCCTAACTGTATGGCTTGGTCAATTATAGACTTTCTTTATCAATTTTCTCATCTGTAAACTGGAGATAATAAATACTCATCCCTATCTCATAGGATCACTGTGAAGATTCAATGGACTTAGATTATGAACTTACCAGAACAGTACCTGGTATAAAGCAAATATTCAATAAATGTGAACTATTATTACTGTTAATACCACAACTTTCTAGGCTCCAACCAAGACCTGTGAAATCAGCCTCTGCAAGTCCGGCCCAAGAGCATTTAAAACAGCATCCCATGTGATTCTGATGCACACAGAGGTGCGAGCAGCCCTGTCTCAGTCTGCTCTGTGGGGAGCAGAAGTCAGTCTTCTCCAGCCTGACAGCCATGTGCTCAAGAGACTGTGGGTGGAAGCAGAAGTCTTCTGGCCTCTTGAGTAACATAGGAGATGCCTGGCCTGGCTGGAAACAACACAGGTGAGTTTGGAAGGGCAAAGGCAGCTCAGAGCCGATCAAGCCCATGTGCTCATTTTCATAATGAATGAAGCAGGCTCCTCAAGTGATTGTATAGCCCATGTGTGAATATTTCTAAATCAGAGGCAAAGGAATTTCTCTACAGACTTGGTACGCAGTCAGTGTGGTCCAAGGACCAACAGAATTAGCATCCCTGGGAAGCAAGTTTGCTAGAAATGCAGAATCCCCAGTCCCCCTCTCAAACCTACTGCATCAGAAGCACGATTCTAGAGCACTGGTTCTTAGATTCAGCTGCACATAGGAATTACTTGGCAAACTTTAAAAAATACCGATAATTGGATTCCATCCCTGGAAATGCTGATTCATTTGGTCTGGTGTTAGAACTGGACACGGGGATTTAAAAATCTCTCTAGGTGATTTTATGTACAATGAACTATGATAACCCTATGTTGATGACTCAAGATACCCATCACTCTTTGGGTGATCTGAATTGGGAGAAACAGAGTCATCAATCTAGGCTTGGGGCTGGGATCCCTGCTTCTCTTCCATGGTGAATGTCCAAATCAAGGATGGTTTACAATTACCATTTAGAAAAAAACATGGCATTTGATTTACAGAAAAATCATATATATTTATACATATGTATGCCATCTCCTCTCTGGCATTACAAGTTTTATCTAATAAGGAAAGGGATAAGACAAGAAGATTAAACTTAAAGAATAGAGAAAAGAAAAAGACCTATCTCTCCCCATCCTGCCACCCAAGCACAGCAGCCCCCTTCACTTAACAATGCAAGTTTTATGCTAAACGCATATTTTCCTGTTGACTTTGCTCACCCTGGATCCATTCTCAGATCTACCAAAGCAGATGACTGCATTTAGCCCTGTGTTGTTGGTGGTGGTTTTTTTTTTTTTTTGGTTTCTTTTCCCCAATTAGATTGCTGCTTAGGATTTTTCCCTTTATAAGCATGTTTTATGAAAAGAATGCATAATCGTCTCCTGAATTCATTCCATTAACTGTCTGGCACTTCAGCTTGCTCTTCTGTGACCCAGAGATAACTTCTAGCCTATCTCCCTTGTGGGGAAGATTACATGAGATAATGAAGGCAAAGATGCTTTGAAAAAGGATAAAGGAGCTTACGACCAGTGGGACAGAGGAAGCATCATCAATATAACTCCATTTGTTGACAGCCAGTGTGCCAGGCACTGGGTAGTTTACATATTTTGCCTCTGATGCTCACAGAAACCTCAAAAAGCATTACTACCCTGTTTTACAGACAGGAAACTGAGGCTCAGAGAGGTGCAGAAACAAGCTCTGGGGCTCTCTGCCAGTAACTGAGAAAGCCAGTTTTCAAACCTTGTTCTTCCTCGTCCTGAAGTCACTTCCTCAAGCAGTTGTTCAAAGGCTACCCCCAGAGATTCTAATGTAACTGGTCTTTAGGTAGGCTTGGCCTTGGGGATTTTTGAAAGATCCTGATGATGTTAATAGAATCAGTGTTAGAGCACCACTAGGCTAACTGCCCATAAAGAGAGTGACTAAATTACTAAAGAGAATGTATGTAATAGAATTATACATGATCAAAAGTGCATCACTCTAGCCAAACCAATGAAGAGAAATTTTCATCATCTTTGAGTATGACTTTAGATAGCCCTGCGTATACACACAGTATGACCTATTAATTAAAGTGAGTAACTAATAATTGCTGAATATGTAAAGAGATTGAATGGTGGGTAAATCAATGAAGAAACAAAAGAATGACACAGCTGAGCATTGGGAAAGCTGCATCCTTTTTGCTTTTATTTATTTTTAATTTTTTTTGCATTGGGGCAAAATTAGAAGATCTATGGATTTGAAGTCAAGAGAATTGTGTTTGAATATCCACTGTGGCAAAGTCAGATAAGCTCATTGAAACTCAGTTTTGTTATATATTAAAAGAGGAAAATGATCCTGTGGCTTTTGTGATAACAATTAAGATTACTGTTATAGAAAGGTAAGGGAATATTATTATTTTACTATACTAGCAAGAAAAACCCAGGAAGTGCAACTTTGACCAGCAGTTCTCAAACTTTAGCACATATAAGAATCCTCTGGAGAGCTGGTTAACATGATTCTGGGCCCCACTCAGATGCTGAGTCAGCACATCTGGAGACTATACGTTATGTAGCACTGACTTAGAAAAAATTACGACGTGATGCTTAACCAACAGCAACATATTTTGCTGCCCTTTTCCCTCTCCTAATGCATCTCAATTCCTCTTTTAATTCCCTTTACCTTCTCCAAGCTTCAGAACCAGCTTTCTAGAAAGAAAAAATTAGCATAATTCATTCATATTTGTGAATAAGTTGACACCTATGTCCTGCTTCATCTTGTAATACCATAATTTTAAAACAAATTGTGGAACAGAAACTTGCTCACCTCCTTAAAGGGTTACCAAGTTTTAACCAGTAAATATTGTTCTGTCATGGAAGGTGGTGTGAAGGAATGTAAAATAACAGCTTAGTTTGGAAAATAAAAAAGAACGAAGGTGATGGATGCAACTAGAGATGATCTTACTAAGTGAATTAAGTCAGAAAGAGAAAGACAAATACCATATGATATCACTTATATGTGGAACCTAAAATATGGCACAAATGAACCTATCTGCAAAACAGAAACAGAATCACAGGCATAAAGATCAGACTTGTGGATGCCAAGGGGGTGGGGGGAGGGAGAAGGATGGACTGGGAGTTTGGGGTTAGTAGATGCAAACTATTACATTTAGAATGGATAAACAGCAAGGTCCTACTGTATAGCACAGGGAACTATATTTATCCTGTGATAAATCATAATGGAAAAGAATATTTAAATAAAGAATGTATATATATGTATAACTGAGTCACTTAGCTATACAGCAGAGATTGGTACAACACTGTAAATTAACTATACTTCAATAAAGTTATTTTAAAAAGAATAAAGGTGAAGAAGGATGGGAGAGAGGGTGTCTACAGGAGGTGGACTCAGTACTTCAAAGTTTTGACCAGAGTTAATCCTTGACAAACAAACTAATCTGGGCTCTCACTTGAGTACTCTCCTTGTGTTTGTCTAAAATGAAAGAAAATGAGAAAGCCTAGTTGCAAAATTTATTAGGTGGGACCAAAGTTTAAGCCTGCTAAGATATTAGATGTTAAGGCTCTAACTATAAAAATGTTCATTAAATTTTTTTTAAATAAATGACTCTTCTTTATAAGTAATACAATCATATGATTCAAAAGTCCATGGGAAATCAGTAAAAACTGTGGAGTAGGGAGCTCTTGGGATCTGTCCCTCACGAGAAACACAAAAATCTGGGAAAAAAATATCAGAATTAACCTTACTGAACTCTGGGAGTTAACCAGACGTTTATAGTAATCATTGAGTGCTTAACCAAAAAAAGGCCACTAAAACATGGTAGGAAATTTTGGTGGCATTTTCACTTACCTTAGTCCCACCATTGTCCCCAGTGTGGCAGTGCAGTGGTCTTATAGATAGAAGCCCATAGTCCCAGTACAGGAGCCAGGTTTCAGAGGGAGCAGAGAACATCTTGTTCCTGAGGAATTGTTCTGTTTTGACCTGGTTAGAGTTTCTCTGGAGAACTGGTGCAAGGGACTTCCCCCACCTTTTTTTTGCCTCACTTGGAACTCTACCAGGGCTGAGTGGCTACATGAAGGACATCCCCCCAAACACTGAAAGATAAAGAACAAGCCACTGCTGTCTGGGGCAAAAAGTAACAGTTTGGAAAACAATAGATGCAGAAAAAATACAGGAGGAAAGTTGAAGAGTGAGATTTTTGAGGGGAATACATTCTGAAAAGTTCCCATGTATACTAGGGAATCTAGAAAGACATGTGTATGCCCAGGGCAGGACACATGCTCAGAAAAAATAGAAAAAGTCAGAGGCTTTCATCTCTGGATGACCTTTATGCTCAGTGCAAGTGAACAATGACCTAAGGGAGGAGTGACCCAACACAGAGCCAATCTGAAAAGACCTGGAGAAATTTTTCCTTGATTTTCCAGGTTTTCTTCTTTTTCTTGGCTTCAGATATTTAAGGATATGTCTGTCAAACAAACCACCAGCTGAGCAGTAAGCTAAAAGAATAGAGACTTCAGAGCTTCCCATGACAAGAAATACAGTCTTTACAAAAATAGTTTAGAAAAGCCACCGAGCAAACAACAACCTGCAACCCACAGTAAGCAATAACAAAATATCCTAGAAAGGGGAGAGAATTTGATTTCCAGAGTTAGCACATTGTAATACTCAGAATGGCCAGTTTTCAATTCAAACTTATGAGGCATGCACAGAAACAAGAAAGTATGGCCCATTCAAAAGAAAAAAATTAACAGAAACTGCCCAAGAGGAAGCATAGACATTGGGCATACTAGACAAAGATTTTAGATCAACTACATTACATATGCTCAAAGGGAACCAAGGATGAAGAATACAAGAAAACCAGGACTATGAATTCTCACCAAACAAAGAATATCAAGAAAGAGATGGGAATTATAAAGAAAACCCAAATAGAAATTTTGGAATTGAAAAGTACAATAATTGAAATTAAAAATTCATTAGAGAGTTTTAACAACAGATTTTTGAGCAGACAGAAAGAATCAGTAAATTTGAAGATTGGTGAAATGAAATTATCAAGTCTGTGGAGCCGAAAGAAAAAAGGAGAAGAACAACAAGAACGATATCAAACAGGGCCTAAGGTACCTGTGGGACCCCATCAATTGTAGCAACATATGAATAATGAGAGTCCCAGAGAGACAGTAGAGAAAGAGGCAGAAAGAATATTTGAAGAAATGTGCTCAAAAACTCCCTAAATTTAGTAAAAAACATGAATCATCTAAGAAACTCAACAAATCCCTAAATATGCAAGATGAACACAAAAAGATCCATACTGAGACACATAATAATCAAACTGTTGAAAGAGAAGTATAAAATGAGAGCTTTGAAAGCAGCAAGAGGAAAACAATGCACTACATACAAAGGATCCTCTGTAAGATTAACAGCAAATTTCTCAACAGAAACCATGGAGGCAGTGGAACAACATATTTTAAAGCACTGAAAGGAAAAAACTGTCAACCAAGAATTTTATATCTGGCAAAACTATACTTAAAACATGAAGGAGAAATTGAGACATTCCCAGAAAAACAAAAGATGAGGAAGTTCATTGTTAATAGACCTGCCCTACAAGAAATGCTAAAGGGAGTCCTTCCAGTTGAAATGAAAGGTCATTAGACAGTACCTCAAAGCCATATGAGAAATAAAGAACAGTGGAAAAGGTAGCTATATAGATAAATATAAAGGTCAGTATTATTGTGTTTTCACTTGTAACACCTCTTTTTTAATTATATGACTTAAAATTCAAAGGTATAACACAATAATTATAAATACATGTAACAGGTGCACATGTATTTTGTAAGATGTAATTTGCAACAATAACAACATAAAGGTGAAGGATAGCGATGTGTAGGAGTAGAATTTTGTATACTATTGAAGCAAAGTTTGAAGTAACTCAAACTAGGTTATTATGTTAATTGTAATCCCCAAGATAACCACTAAGAACATAATTTAAAAATATATGGAAAAGGTAATAATAAAGGAATCAAAATGGTACACTACCAAAAAATCAATTTAAAAAGACAGCAATGGAGGAATTGAGGAAGAAAAATGATATGACTTATTGAAGACAAATAGCAAAATGGCAGAAGCCCTTCCTTATCAGAAATTACTTTAAATGTAAACAGATTAAACTCTCCAGTTTAACAGCAGAGATTGTAGAACAGATTTTAAAAAGTAACAACAGGATGCAGCTATTTGCTGTCTAAAAGAGATCCAGTTTAGAGTCAAAGACACACAGTAGTTGAAAGTAAAAAGAAAAGATATCACATGCAAATAGCAACCAACAGAGAGCTAGGGTGGCTATACTACAGTATTACACTACAGTAATAAAATGAGGGATACACACAACACATACACACATACATACACATGACCATCTCAACTGAAGCACAAAAAGCCTTTGGGAAAACCAAAAACTCCTTCATGATAAAAACACTCAACAACTCAGAAATAGTAGAGAATTTCCTCAAAATGACAAAAGTCATATATGGAAAACCCACAGCTAACATTATAATCAATGCTGAAAAATGTCCCTCCCCTTAGATCAAGAACAAGACAAGGATGCTCACTCTTACCACTTCTGTTAAACATGATAATGAAAGTTCTAGCCAGAACAATTAGACAAGAAAAAGATATAAAAGACATCTAAAGAAGAAAGGAAGAGGTATAACTATCCCTATTCACAGATGACATGATCTTATATATAGAAAATCTTAAAATTTTCATTTAAAAACTATTAAAGGTAATAAATGAATTCAGCAGGAAACAAGATCAATATCAAAAAATCAGTTGTATTTCTATATGCTAGCAATGAACAATCCAAAAATGAAACTAAAACAACTCTATTTACAAAGCATCAAAACTAATAAAATACTTCAGAATAACTGTAACAAGGAGACAAAATACTTGTACACTGAAAATTAAAACATTGCTGAAAGAAGTTTAAGAGGATCTAATTAAACAGACTTTTGCTATTCATGGATTGGAAGACTTAATATTGTTAAGATGGCAGTACTCACCAAAGTGAGGTACAGATTCAGTGTGATCCCTATCAATATCCCAGTTTTTTTGAAGAAATAGAAATGCTGACCCTAAGATATATGGAATTGCAAGGGGCCCTAAATAGCTAAAACAAAATCTTGAAAAAGAGAACAAAGTTGGAGGACTAACATTTCCTGATCTCAAAACATACTTACTAGCATAAAAATAGACATAAGATATCAACGAAATAGTATTGAGAGTCCATAAGTAAACCCAAATATCTATGATCAGCTGATTTCCAACAAGGGTGATAGAACCATTCAATGGGGAAAGAACAGTCCCTTTAACAAATGATGCTGAGAACTGGATATCCACATGCAAATGAATGAAACTGGATCCTTATGTAACCATAAAAAAAAAAATAAACTCAAAATCAAAGAACTAAGCATAAGAGCCCAAACTATAAAACTCTTAGCAGAAAACACAGGAATAATCTTCATTACCTTGGATTTGGCATTGCATTCTTAGAAGTGACATCAAAAGCACAAGTAACAAAAGAAAAAGATTGGTATATTGGACTTCATTAAGATTAAAAATTTTTGTGTGCCAAAGGATACTATCAAAAGAGTGAAAAGACAGACCACAAAATGGGAGAAAATACTTGCAAACCATATATCTGATGAGTCTAGTATCTAGAATCTATAAACTTCTACAATTCAGCAATAAAAGGACAACCAAATTAAAAGTGTGCAAAGAAACTGAATAGACATTTCGCCAAAGCAAGTATATAAATGGTCAACGAGCACATGAAAAGATACTCAACATAGTCATTAGGGAAATAGAAATCAAAATCATAGTGCTATACCACTTCAAACTCAATAGGATGGCCATAATTTAATTTAAAATAAGGAAATTAGCAAGGTTTGGCAAGGATGTGGAAGAACTGGAACCCTCATACATTGCCATTGCCTGTGGGAATGAAAAATGGTGTAGCATCTGTGGAAAGCAGTTTGTGGTTATGCAACAAGTTAAACACAGAATTTCTATATGACCCAGAAATTCTACTCCTAGGTATAAACCCCAAAGAACTGAAAATAAGTGTTCAAACAAAAACTTATACACAAATATTCATAGCAGCACTATTCACAATAGGCAAGAGATGGAAACAACACAAATGTCCATCAATGGATGAATGAATAAAGACAATGTGTTATATCCATACAATAGACTATTATTCAGCCATGAAAAGAAATGAAATACCAAAGCAATGTACAAGGTGGATAAACCTTGAAAACATTATGGAAGCCAGACCCAAAAGGCCACACAGTATAGGATTCTATTTATATGAATTGTCCAGAATAGGAAAATTCATAGAGACAGAAAAGAGATTTGTGGTTCCCAGGGAAGAGAGGTAGATATGGGGCTTCCTATTGTGGTGATACAAGTTCCGAAACTAGATAGATATGATGGTTTAAATATCATGAAGGTACTTAATGTCATTGAATTGTATACTTAAAAATGGTTAAAATGGTAGATTTTATGCTATGGGTATTTTACCACCAAAAAGTGTCAAATGTGAAAAGGCACATTGAGAGAAATGCCTTGATCCCATGTCTATACCCTCCACTTGATTCCACCCTTACTGTTAGGGGTAAACACTTAAGAAGTTTATTGTTTACTTTTTTCTTACATATTTACGAAATACAAGCAAATTCGCATATACATTCTTTTTTTTTAATTTTTTTTTTATTTTGTGTCTATGTTGGGTCTTCGTTGCTGCATGTGGGCTCTCTCTAGTTGCGGCTATCAGGGGATACTTTTCGTTGTGGTGCGTGGGCTTCTCATTGCGGTGGCTTCTCTTGTTGCGGAGCATGGGCTCCAGGCACGCGGGCTTCAGTAGTTGTGGCACATGGGCTCAGTTGCTCTGCAGCATGTGGAAGCTTACCGGACCGGGGCTTGAACCCACGTCCCCTGCATTGGCAGGTGGACTCTTAACCACCGCGCCACCAGGGAAGCCCTGCATATACATTCTTATAGATATCTTTTCCCCCAATAAAATCAATCATGTTACATATACTAATCTTTACTTTGTTTTTTAAGTTAACAATACATATACCCTGGAGATCTCCCCAGATCAACACATAGAGACAGTACTCCTCTTTTACAACTGCAGGTCCACTGCTATGAAAGCACTCATTCCTCTGGAGACCCACTTAATATCATTCAACCTCTGAAAACAAGTTATAACCCTTTTGATGGAGTTGTTAGCTACCACTATGGTGGTAATCATTTTGCAGTATGTGTGTATCAAATCAACACACTGTACACCTTAAACTTACACAAAGTTACATGTCAATTATATCTCAATAAAGCTGGGGGAAAAAAGAAAGCAAAAGTTTAGCACTTTCCTCACTTTATTTCCAACTTCAATAATCAGTCCTGCATTTCATTAAAAGCCTAAAAGATCCAAATGACCCCAAAGCAAAATCCCCTACCAGGATGCAAATGCAAGATGATGAATTTCCTTGTGCTTTTTCTCATCTATTCACCTCCCATGGCCTGCTCCATACTACAGGAGCTATTTGGGATTGCTGATAGTGGCTGAGATTCTGCAGGATAGAAACCCTAACCCTTGCCATTTCAGCATTTTATCTATTTTGGAAAGTGAGTAGGAAGAGAGGGTAACAAATAGGACATCTGCTCCTACAGGCTTCAGAATTTGTCATAGGATCTTCCAAACCCAATCTCTGACTCATTCTTTTTTTTTTAAACATCTTTATTGGAGTATAATTGCTGTACAATGCTGTGTTAGTTTCTGCTTTATAACAAAGTGAATCAGTTATACATATACATATATCCCCATATCTCCTCCCTCTTGCATCTCCCTCCTCCCACCCTCCCTATCCCACCCCTCTAGGTGGTCACAAAGCACTGAGCTGATCTCCCTGTGCTATGTGGCTGCTTCCCACTAGCTATCTATTTTACATTTGGTATTTGACTCATTCTTGAATGCATCAGGAAGGTGGATCAACCTTCCTGGGATCCCAACCATTTCAAATAGCTTCTCTCTTGCAAAGATCAAAGGAAACCAGTGATTCTCAGCTGCTTCAGTAATTCAAATCAGAAAAGAAAGCGGTTAGTAACTTGAAATAAACCCAATCGAACTCCAGATTTCAGCAACCATGAAAGAAATTTTCTTCACACGTATGTTTAATATAATGGGTGAACAAGTGAAAAGGAAATGAGTTTGCACAAGGTACTATGGTTAGTCTTGTGATTCAGCACATTCCTTGGTGTAGATTCGCTCCACCTACAAGTAAATTTTCTGAAAACTTGGCATAGCTGCTTTCTGGGCTGATGCAAAAGCGGGTCTGCCTCAGCTGCCTATCTCAATCTTGTTATTCCTTTCAGAGCAGGGACAGCTGCACCTCCTCGCGGTTCATAATCCATCTTATACTGTTTTGCTTCTCCGCAGCATCACTCACAAGGCGGCATCCAGTGTCCACGCTCTCAATAAAGACGTGCTGACTTGAACGAAGGCTATTCATGGGTTCTACGTGGTTTCCTGTGGATATGTACCAGGGGCGGAAATGTACCAGACCGCGCTTCCTGAAGGCCAGCTTCTCTTCCTCTGACAGCTTCTGTTCTCCTGAGGCTGGTAGCTCAGAAGGCAGCTGCGCAGATGCCCCTGATGAGCCTGCCGCACTCTCCTCCACGAGGCACAGGTCCCTCGCGGGCGGCAGTGCAGCGGAGATGGATGCAACATTTCTCTCTGCTTCTTCTCCCACTCCAGGCCTTAGCCTCCAGGACGGACCTGAGTCTCTGCGCCTGCTTGACCTCCTCCGCCGTAAGACTGAAGAAGTGTAGGGGAGGTTTAACTGGGAGGCGGGGAGAAGGCCGGGAGACGCTGCGCTGGGGTTCCAGCGTGGCCGGGCGCTCCACAGCGGCTCCATGGGGGGAGCTCCAGGCTCCGGGGCTGGGCTGGGGGGGGCGGGCCCGCTCAGCAAGGAGAACTCTCTAGGGCCCTCCTGAAGGGAGAGGTAAAGATGTATCTCTAGGAGATTAGATAGATAGATGATAGATAGATGAGATAGGTGATGATAGATAGATATTTGGGATACACATATATGGTATCACCTGGACATGTCTGCAGAATCAAATGAGAGGAACTATTTTCTCTGGTAGTGGTTGATTACTACATTATTTTCTTAAAATGCTAGTTTTGAGTTACTGTGTAAATGGAGTGGTTTTTGTTTTTTTTCTGTTAATGATGCTACTGTATTGCTAACAAGATTCTAAATTAAAAAAAGAAAACAAACAAACCCAATCGAAAGAGAGAGAGAGAGAGAGAGAGAGAAGTTTTAAGGAACTGGCCCACCTGATTGCAATATCTGGCGAGTCTGAAATCTGTAGGGCAGGTTGGCAGGTTTGAAACTCTAAGCTGAAGCTCTAGTCTTAAGGCAGAATTTCTTCTTCTCCAGGAAACCTCAGTTTTTGCTCTGAAGGCCTTCAACTGATTGGATGAAGCCCACCTACATTACTGAGGGGTAACTTCTTCACTTAAAGTCAACTGATTATAAATGTTAACCACATCTACCTTCACAGCAACACCCAGGTTAGCATTTGATTAAATGTGTACTGTAGCCTAACCAAGTTGACATGTAAAGTTAAGCAGCACACCTTCTCCTCTGATTTATAAATACCCCAAAGGCTGGAGCAGCAGCTGTGTCGAGGACTTAGTCTGCACTCTGCTGCCATCCACCTACCTCAATTATTTCTGGCCCAGGTGCCTCTTTCTTCTGGAGATGTCTGTGTCCTTTTAAAGTTCCAATCTGCTTCTAGTCTTAGTTCAGGCTGGTCTTCTCTCCCTGGGCTGTCCAGGAATATGCCTCACCTGGTCCCCAGCTCTGTTGCTAGCTAAACTTGTGTCTGGTAACTTGAATGGTATAAGACTGTAGCAATTGTCTATGCCATGGCCACCATGCACTGTCATGCAGGTTGTATAGTGCACAGCTCTGGGAAGTGACATTTATATCCTAGACTATGTGAACAGTATCCTCTAGAGGAGCACAGCGTATAGCTGTCCAACCCTAAACAGAGACCCAACTCCCAGACATCCATCCATCCATTACCTCGTCTACCTCATTACTGCCACCCTCAACCATCTCTGGAGGGAATGCACATTCAAAACTTCATTCATTCAATGTTATGACGTAGTATGAATGTGTTTCGTGTTTGGTAATTGCAATCATTGTTGCTTTTGTTGTGGTCATCCATTTACAATGCTTGGTGTCAGTTTATTTATCTCTTGTAAAAATAAAATACAGTGTGTGTGTGTGTGTGAAAAAAAAGAATACTTGAATAACGAGTTTGTTTGCTATTCGTGTAAACATTAGTTTACTCTCAATAACAGCCTTTTTTAGTTTCATCGTTGTAGATCTGAGTTTATCTTAGAATGGTGAACTTTTTTTTTTTTTTTTCAGTATGCGGGCCTCTCACTGTTGTGGCCTCTCCCATTGTGGAGCACAGGCTCCGGATGCGCAGGCTCAGCGGCCATGGCTCACGGGCCCAGCCGCTCCGCCGCACGTGGGATCCTCCCGGACCGGGGCATGAACCCACATCCCCTGCATCAGCAGGCGGACTCCCAACCACGGCGCCACCAGGGAAGCCCAGAATGGTGAACTTTTAAAAGACATATATTATTTGAAAATAGTTAATTTAATTTTATGAGATATCCTAACAGTGACGCTGTAGCATTTTAAAGAATAATCATGTATTAAAAAGTTTTTAAAGACTTGATAAGAAATATGGATTCCGAATAAAATTACATTCCCTGTGGAAAAAAACAAAAAAACTTCATTCATTAGGGAAGACCCAAAGTGTAGTGAGATCAAATACCTGAGGGCAAGTCTAAAACCCCCCTCAGTCTTTAACCCCTTAGTGTGAATAAGTTTAGCAGATTTTTCCTGGAGGCAGATCTTGATACACCTATAAGACAGATAATAAGCCTGACAAAGGATTTGAAAGCATTCATCAAAGGCAAAAATTCATGAAAACACACTTCATAAATTTCTCTACAGTTAACCTTGTCCTACACTGCTCTTAGATGGATTTTGGCTATATTTCTGTGATAGGATACTGGAAACCCAAATCTTTCTTAAACCACTGCTCACAATCTTTTTCTCTTTCACCAGCTGTTCTTGACCTCATTCATCATTCAACAAATACTGGCTGGGCATCTTTCACGGGTCAGGCACTGGATGGGGCCCTAGTCCTTCTCTTGGAGAGAGTCTAGTCTCCCATCCAGGCCCTGTCCCCTAATTTCTAGTAAAGATCTTTATCCGAAATGCCCAAAGATGTTGATAGTCTCTGGGCTGAGAAAAAGAAGTATCTTTGGTTCATTCAGTAAGGTGTTGGTCCTGGGATGATTGATAGAACATTTTTGAATGGGGCCATGGAAGCATTAGCTTAATACACAGACTGTATAGAGTGCAGGCAACAAGTGTGGTTGCCTGAAGGAGCAATTAAAGGTCAAGTAGTCTGACTGTGCTGATGACACATGTGAACTAAAGGAAAAAGAGATGGAGCTAAACGATCTCTGTAAGCTTTATGCTTCCTTTCAGCAACAAGTTTATTAGGTGGAAATTGATTTTGGCAATACATTTACATATGTTTTCTTTTGCCTGAGAATTTGGAAGACCACAAATCATAGCCCATTTGCTGCTTAGGAAGCTGGTCTGACGGATTGCTATTGCAAGAGCAATAGAAACCTATTTTCCATCTTGTTCTAAGAGAGTTTTAAGGACTCTTACAAAAACACGTGGACTATACTAAGATTAAAAAAGAAACGTTGGTGAAAAAAGCAAGAAATGGAAAAATAAAGAGCTTGGGGAGTCTACAGCTTGCAAATAGCTTCCTATTTTCTTGAGCTTTTCTGCAAGAATGTTGTTTCTTGCAACTTACCACTTATATAATTTCATTTTATCTAATATGCATATTTTCTCCATGTTTTATGTCTGAAATTGAAGCTCTTTTCACAAAAAAATGGCATTTTAGGTAAATAAAATATACTAATTGAGCACCCTATAACTAAAGCCATACCCCATTTGTTGATTTTTATGTGTTTCAACCAGATTTTCAGTTGCTTCTCATGTCCATATTTTGTTTTTCTAATTAGAATTGTAAATTCCTTAAGGATAAGAGAGTCCCTAGTGGTGCCAGACACTTTATATGCACTATTTTTTCTGAATTCTTTCAATAACTCTGTTTGATGAATTACTCCCGTTTTATAAACAAGGAAATTGAGGCTCAAGGAGGTAAGGTACTTGGTTAAGGTCCTATAACCAACTGATTAGTAGAATCAGGACCTAAGCACAAATCTGTCTGACTCCAGTATCCTTTCCCTCCCAACTGTGCCAGCCAGCATCTTCTATCTCAAAGTCACAGATCACACCTGCTATCGATTTTGGGTTCCCCATAAATTTTCTTCTCATTCTGTGGACATAGTAGGTGTTCAATAAATTTTTGTCAATTGAATGAATGATTTCTATCTCATGTCTTTTTTGGAGCAATTCGGTTGGCATGGGAACAACTGTGATTTCTACTTTCTTTTGTTCATTTTGGTTCAACCTCTTTGGGATGCCTTAAGTATGGTAGAGCTGCCAGGAACAGAAGAAAAAAAAAAGCAGAGAGCCTCTTGAAGGGCAAATCATGCCTTTTAACTCCCCCACTTTTTGCTGAAAGGATCTTTTTGTTAAGCCCAGTGTTGTAGGAGTAACTCTCTGTGGGGAGGTGAGGGTGGGGGGGTCTATGTGGTTTTGACAAGGGTGGGCTAGAATTTACCCTGGAAATCTTGACTAAAATGTTTTTGTGGGTCTGGAGCACAGTTAGGTTCACACCTAGGAAACTCTCTGAGGGTAAAGCCACAGCTTGGTTCAATCGGGTGACTCACAAGTGTGAAGGTTCATATTTTAGCACCTGGCAATCAGAGACAGAATTAAACCACTTAAAAATGAACACTGATGAACACTCAGAAGCATTGCAGGGGCTCCAGGCCATGGCATATATTAGAATCTTAATTGCAACAAAGAACTGAATTTCCATCTAGTTCATCATTGATTCGTGTTAAAGGAATACGAAGGGACAATTCTGGGTGGGCGGGTGAGCCTTTGTGTCCTGTCCTCGGGTCACATTCTGTGCTTGAACAGATCTGATTTCAGGAGCCCCTCCTTAAAAGCAGGTTCACTGTGGTATTTATCAGCTAGCTTTGGAACAGGGCAATTATGAGGTCCTGAAAGCTATAATATATATATATATATATATATATATATATATATATATATGTAACAAATTCAAGCCTCAGAAACTTGCAGAGGTAAGAAAAGAACTATAGTTTTCCAAATATATCTAAAATTCAATACCTGGTTTGTTTAAAACTGCTCTTTGATTCCTTCAGAAAAAATTTGCAAATGTGTATGGGGGTATTGGGTGGGGAGGCCCTACTGTCTGCTGGTGTGAGATCCACGGCTGCCTCATGGAGCAGAGAAGACACGGGAGCTGGGGACTGCAACTCAACTCACTTCAGAATCTCTCTGCCTGGGCGAATTTACAGATTTCTTAGGACTTTTGTTCAGTTTTTAACAGTTCTAGTATTCTTTTTGGGATTCCGCCAGGGCTAGCAATTTATAGACATGATGGAAGTTATGGAAATGGGAGTATTTTGTTGCTGACTTGCAGAGAAAGTGCTCATGGGAGATGTATGCTTGTAGTTCATCCAGTTAGTCTGCCTCCTTAGACAGCACTTTGGCCCTATGAGCCTATGCTTCATAGATTAAAAAAGAATAAGCTATTTAGATTTCCCACCTTCTACAGTTTTTCAGAATTTTGTCTTTCCCTGCAGTTTGAGACACTGACTTTTATAGTAAATACTGAAGCTTATGTGATAACTAAGGCTACGTATTAGTAACATAGATGCCAGGCGTCCACTGTATCAAGAGTCCCCCAGGCTCTTGGCACCTGGAATCAGAAACAACAGAAGAATTGGATCCACGTTAAACGTGATCATTTCAACCTCTTTTTTCCCACTGGACTTCAAACTCTGTGCAGAGGATCGTGTCTGGTTTTGTTCCTCTCACAGTGCCTAGGACAATGCAGGAATGATATGAATATCCAGTTAATTTTAAAAAAAATTTTATTTATTTATTTTTTTATTTATGGCTGCGTTGGGTCTTCGTTGCTGTGCGTGGGCTTTCTCTAGTTGTGGCGAGCAGGAGCTACTCTTCGTTGAGGTGCACGGGCTTCTCATTGTGGTGCCTTCTCTTGTAGCAGAGCACGGGCTCCAGGTGAACAGACTTCAGTAGTTGTGGCATGTAGGCTCAAGAGTTGTGGCATGTGGGCTCTAGAGCGCAGGCTCAGTAGTTGTGGTGCATGGGCTTAGTTGCCCCGTGGCATGTGGGATCTTCCCAGACCAGAGATCGAAGCCATGTCCCCTGCATTGGCAGGCGGGTTCTTAACCGCTGCACCACCAGGGAAGTCCCTGAATATCTGGTTAATAAATGAATGAATTAGTGCATTAGGGGAAGAACTGTGCCCGCCTATAGTATCTGCATTCTCTAGCATAGAACCTGGTACTAGTATATATTCAATAAGCAATGACAGATTTGCATATCTTCCTGGAGCTTAGAACATCAAGTTGTTAGGCTTCATGAAATTCAGCAATTACTTATTATATGATTATTGATTTTTAGAGATAGTATTTCAAGTTGGCGGTTCCCAGATAAACAAGGGCTAGGTCTTATCCTCGGAAGGGCCCACAACAAGGAGGTGCCTCTATAGGTGCTGCGAACTTGCCTCACTTTGGTGAGGCCGACTCCTGACTTGCTTACTTCGACTCTTATGACTCTTCACTGAGTGTATTCAAAAATCAAATCCAGCTGTGTTCAGTTATAGACATGGGGTGAGGTGGGAAAATCCGCGTCACGGAGCCATGTTACAGAAACTAGAACCTCTGGTAGCACCTAGAATACAGCCCCCTGGATACAGTGTAATGGAGAGTGAGGAACAACGGATGGGAGTCTGAAGGCTCGAAAGGTGCCTGCACTGCCAAAAACCATAATGACTTGTTTAACTTCTTTGTCTTTTCCTCCTTGTCCATATTGGGGACATCTTTTGAAGAAAAGCAGTATCAAAGAAATCACGTCCAGGGTAGAAAAGAAATCATAGCCAGATGATACATATATCTGTTTGCAAACATACAACCACATGGTGAATACCAATTTGCTCAGAAGTCAGTTCTTAAGGATGAATTTCTGATGCTTTGTTAGAGATCTTGGGAATTCAAATACAAGTATTTCCCATTCCACCTGTGTAAGGAACCTATAGATGCAAAGTTTAATAGCCTTATTTGATTCACTAAAAGTTTATGTTCATGATTCATTCTAATTTTTTCCCTTTTTCTTCCTATTCCAGGCAAGATAACATTTGCCAACTCAACGTTAGAGGCATACAGGACTCCTTTGCCTCCCTATCCATCCAACGTGTGATACTTTGATCTAATTAAAATAATTTCTCAGTGTGTTATCAAAGAAATTCTAACCATTAGACATCAACAGCCTACAGGAAACCACCATCTTGATGTTAGAAAAGAAACAGGAAGTACTGCTTATCTCTGGGCCTCCAAGATTTCTGAAGCACTTACCTGCTCTGCTGGGCTCAGACTTTGACACCAAAGCTGCCACATCATTTATGGCATTTCCCTAGTTCTTTACAATACCACTGCAAAAGTTCACATGCCAGGAAAAAGGGTAGATATTAAAATCATTCAATATCAAACAATAATTTTGAGGTGTTTTCAAACACTCTTTAATATGAAGAGGAGGATCTAATACTCTATATACAGTAGGAACTAAATTTTGGAAAACACATATAAACACACAAATACACACACACATTGGGAAAGAAGATGGAAAAAAATACACCACGTGACAGAGCTGCTCTCTTTTGGTGGTGGATGCAGGACAGAGTTTTATCTGCTTCTTTCTGCTTATCTGTGTTATCCAGATTATATCCAATAATCATATATTACTTTTATAATTGGAAAAGGTTATAAAAAGAACTGTTATTGAAAACATTTATCTTGATTGACTGGCATGGAGGTCCAAAAGCTGACCCTAAGGTAGGACTCACCATGCTCCAGAGCTTCTCGTGAGAGCTGGTTGCAGCCTGTCTCCAACTGAGACCACACCCTTGCTCAGCTGCTCCCCTTGTCTCATTCTGCTTCCCTCATTCCCTTCTTCCTGAAAGCATCCATTCAATAAATCACAGGAACAGGAATGAGGGTTGCCAGATTTAGGAAAAGCCAACACACAAGATGCTCAGTTATGTTTGAACTTCTGGTCAAGAAAGAATGATATTTTAGTAAAAGTGTGTCCCATGTAATATTTGGAACATACTTTTACAGAAAAATGATTCACTGAAATTTAAATTTAACTGGGCATCTTGTATTTTTCCCGGCCATCCTAGTAAGAATTCATATTTTAGACTCTTCTTGTAGAGATCCTAGCCCACAACATCTCATCCACATCAAATATAGAAAAGTAACTGGCTGTGAAAATTAAAGGAATGTGTAGAAGGATTTCATTGGTAATTCCCTTCACCCCGCTCCCCCCCACCCCTACACCCCACCCCCCGCATATATAAGGGTTCCGTGGCTACAACTGGGAAACAACTGCATTCCCCTCTGATGGCAATCACAGAGTGTGAATTTCAGGGCGCACATGGGGAACTCATGGGAGGAATGCAGACCTCGGGTCACTTTTAAAAGAGATTATGCTGTAGAGGGTGACCCTAGGGAGGGAACCCCAGCAGGTTGTCAGGTGGGCTGAGGGGACTGCAGAAGCATCCAGCCAAAGGAAAAACAGAGCCTAGGACACGGGTTGGAAATCTTTTCTCTAAAGGGCCTGATGGTAAATATTATCCTCTGGGTCATACAGTCCCTGCTGCAGTTACTGGCTCTGTGGCTGTTGCACAAAAGCAGCCAAAGGCATTATGTAAATGACTGGGCATGGCTGTGTTCCAATAAAACTTTATTTACAAAAACAAGCAAGGGAGGAATTTGGCCTCTTTATCATAGTTTTCCAACCCTTGGTTTAGGAAATAAAAAGAGAAATTAGAGGGAATGAGTAGGGGAACCTACCGAGAATCTATGAATTTGCCCATCAGAGAGTCCCTTCAAATGTCCAGTTGTTTCATGTCTACACCAGGCTGGTGGAATCAGGTCTGCTTTGCAAAGGTCAGAAATGGAAATAAATAAACTGAAGGAAAGTGAGAAGAGACCTAACTTTCAATCAAATTTGCAGTTCTGACAAAGGGACTGTTCATTTTTTTTTTTTTTTTCTTTTTTTTTTTGCGGTAAGCGGGCCTCTCTCTCACTGTTGTGGCCTCTCCCGTTGTGGAGCACAGGCTCTGGACGCGCAGGCTCAGCGGCCATGGCTCACGGGCCCAGCCGCTCCGCGGCATATGGGATCTTCCCGGACCGGGGCACGAACCCATGTCCCCTGAATCGGCAGGCGGACTCTCAACGAGTAAAACATTCCTGTCCCCTTAATTCCCCGTCTTCCTCTCTGTTCAATCAGAAGAGTCGGGCAGGGAGAGGAGTCAGAACTACGGATGGACAACAAGGTCCTACCGTGTAGCACAGGGAACTATATTCAATGTCCTGGGATAAACCAGAACGGAAAAGAATCTGGAAAAGAATATATGTATATATGTATAACTGAGTCACTTTGCTGTATAGCAGAGATTAACACAACACTGTAAATCAACTAGACTTCAATTAAATAAATAAACAACTAAATAAAGAAATAAAAAAATTTTAAAAAAGCTAATGAGGAGCAAGTGGGGAGCAAAGGAGGGGAGGAGGATAAGCACACCCTGCCCTGAAGGCACAGGGCACCGGTGGGTGGCGTTACATTTAATTTGCTCAGATGTGACTTGATGCTGTACAATTTAATCTCTGAATTAAAGCTGGTTGAGATTTAGAGTGACTGGAGGACTTTCTGGTGCCTAAGAATCAACAGATGAGTCACTACCTCACTGTTCCTCCAGAGGCAGGTAAGGGCTGTTCCCACTGAGGGAGACTGAGAGACACAAAGTTTCTATGGTTACAACCCAGGAGTCCTGCACATTCAACAGGCTGGAGAGACAGGAAAACTTGAAGCAGGGCAGCACACAGCAGCTTGTGTGCTGGCCTCCTGCCCCACCCTGATCCCACTGTGGTCCCTGGATCCCCAAGACCTGCCCAGGACACCAGGGTTTCAGGGTGCCCAATTTGCCCACCATTGTGGCCCATCTGACCCTCCCTTAATTTGGAGGCCTGCAGAAAATGGCTTAAAACTGCCTAACAAGTGTGATGACACCAATTAACTACTTCTTGGCATTTTCCAACTGACATCAGAGCACATTCCAGAGCAATACTGTATTTCAGGGTTCAGCTAACTTTTCCTCTAAGGGGCCAGATAGTAAACATTTTAGGTTTTGTGGGCCCTACAATATCTGTGGCTGCTCCTCAACTCTGCTGTTCTAGCTTGAAAGCAGCATAGACAATACATAAACAAGTGGGTGTGCTGTGCTCCAATGAGATTTTATTTACAAAAACAGGCTGTTTACAAAAAGTTGGCCTGTTTGGACCAGAGCTTGCCAACTCCTGCTATACAGTACTGAAACATCCATTCTCTGTTTTGCCAAAAAGAGGTCCTATTTTTCCTCCAGAACCATCCTTCCCACCAACCCTACTCCCAGGCTATGTAGTTCAGGTGGTTCAGGCCCCACTCTTGACCCAGGAGTGGGCATGTGACACAGGTCTGGCCAAACATCATGCAATCCTATATCCACTATGATTGACTAGGGGTGGGTACCTAAGCCAGAGTTAATTAAATTAAATTAAATTAAATTAAAGATATTCTTGATTGGACAGCTCTGGATTTCAGTCCAGAAAGATGTATGCCCGGAATGTCTGCCTGTCTTCAGTGGGATTCTCCTAATACAAGGATTTTGTTCTCAGGAAAACCTGAGGGGGTGTATGGAAGTCAAACTGGGGAGGGAGGGAGGCCAGTGCAGGTGCAGTATTAAGCAAAGTTCTGCAGCTCAGTTCTGTGGGAGGTGGGGCAGCTCTGGGGACAGCCCTCCCCTGCCTCTCCCCCACATGCTGCAAAGGTGCTTCCTTCAGGGGAGGGGGTTGGGGTGTTGACACCTGTGCACTGGGGACTTTTACATTCCTAGGCAGGTCTAACTCTCAGGAAAGCAGCAGGCAGTGCTGCCTTCAGAACCATAAGACAAGGAAGCGCGGGGCCCTTAGAGGTGAAAGGCGCCAGGTAAAAGGAAGGGCATATGCAGAAAATCAACAGTGTGTCTACACTGTTAGAGAGAGAAGCAGACAGAGAAAGGGGTAAAGGACGAGATGGGAAGAACATGAGGTCTGAGGACAGTTTTTGAGCCCCTGTGTTTAGTATTCCTAAAACTTTAAGTTAGCCCTGGACTTTGCAGTTATATGGTGGAAGTGGGGGACACTTGAAGTTTTCTGTGACTCACAAGCAAAAGTGTCCTAATTGGTAGAGACCCACGATTGATCAGCTCCTGCCATAACACAGAGTAGGAAGGAAACAAACCTTATGAGGCGATACATTGGTCTTTGGACCTCAAGTCCTGGAAGTAGTTTCTCTCAGCTGAGCTTTGATGTTTCCATTTCTGTTCTTAATAACAGCCCTGTTGTAGAATTGCAGGGGTATCTTTCACACTCTTATAAAAATCCAACTCCTGAGAATGAGGAGAGCCTGAGAAGTCTGACCCCAGCTGGTGGTGAACCCCAGGTGCACTCAAGACCTTAATAAATAATGGAACACAAGTAGAAGGAAAATCAAGAAATGTGGGAAATGTGATATCTCAGTTTGGAGGCCCGGTGGACCGACTTGGCCGTTGTGGATAGAAACAGATTAAGTGTGAGAAATCACTCATCCCTGATATACAGGCGTTTCATAGGCTCTGCCATTGTGAGAAGCATTCAGCCTCAGTAAGTCACAGACAACAAAATGTGCATTTTTTCACTTCAGAGGATTTAGCCAGTTGATTAACTACAAAAAGTGAGAGGTTGGTGGGTAAAAGACAGCTTTCACTTTAGGGAATTCTGGTGGAGCCCTCCAAGAAACAGAGTTCACATCTCGGCTCTGGGACTCATGGATAATATCTCACATCAGAAAACCAACATAAATGATGTGGCAAGCGGGGCCTCAGGCAGGGGGCATGGTGGGCAGAGAACTCTTAGAAGTCTCTCCTCCCAACCTTGTGGTGGGGAAACCCTTAAAGACACAGTAGAATAAGTGGAGAATACTGGAATTCCTGCACTAGGTCTGATTAGAAATCATCTCCTAATTTTGGAGAAATGTAGAATGAGGTGTCTACAAAGGTGATGGTCCTGGAAATATTCTTCCTCACTAATTGTATGTTTATTCTTCTTTTTCTTTCTTTTAAGGGAATCTGCTTGTCTCTAGGATAAGAAATCAGGAAAACATTCAGAGATTCACAAATGTCAGTGTACTCAGGGCTGGATCTACCAATAGGCAGACAGGATTAGGTGTAACCTGGTTACGTTGCTACTATGAATCTCCGCAGGTTTATTTTTTAAATGCTATTATTTCAATCATCTAACAAAGGAGCTTGACTCCACCACTCAGTAGCTGTGTGACCTAAGGTAATCTTGAGATCTTTAAGCCCCAATAATCCTCTGTTATAAAATAAGATAATAAAAGAAAATATTTTATAGGAGAATTTCTGAGAATTGTGAGATAATTCATGTAAGGTATCTTCACATACTAAGCACTAAACAAATATTAGCTAGGATAAATTATTATTATTATTATTATCATCAGTATAATTACAAGGGCAGGTCTGAACAAAAATAAAAATGTGGAGCCCGTTTTCCACGTTCAGGCTTCCAAGTTCACCTTTCTGAGAATCCATCTCCTGCACTGGCAACAAAGAAAGAACTTGAACTTGAACTTGTAGTTAAAGCCATGGATCTAGTCTCTGCATTGTCCCTTCCCAACTGTACAGCCCTAGAGGAGTTACAGACAGGTCTCCCAGCCTGGATTTCCTTATCTTCAGAGGTGAGGATACCCATCTGATGGGTTTGTGGTAGAGACTAAATATAAAATCTCTCCCACTGTGCCTGGGAAGCAGTCGGTGCATATTTACATCCTGCTTCTTTTCCTTCCACTGAGGACTCCCATCTGGAATCCCGGCTGCAGCGTCCTGGGTAACCTCAGTTCTCCAGATCCTGTTTTACTCTCTCTCAATTTGACAGAGTATCTGATTAAAGGAATTAACGTCATTCATTTATTCAAGAAATGTTTTTGGTTACTTACTAGGTGCCAGGCACTGGGGTACAACAGTACAAAAACCCCTGCCCTCTGAGAACTTACTTCCACTTCCACAGGGTTTGAGTTGAGCTGTCTCTTATCAGCAGAAAAAAAGGAAATGGTGCAGACAGCATGTGAGATGGGAATCATTCTTTTTTTCCCCCAGCTTTATTGATATATATATATATATAATTGACATACAGCACTGTATAAGTTTAAGGTGTACATACATCATGAAATGACCACAGTAAGTTTAGTGAACATCCATCATCTTGTATAGATACAATATAAAAGAAATAGAAAAAATATTTTTCCTTGTGATGAGAACTCTTAGGATTTACTCTCTTAACTTTCATATATAACATACTGCAGTGTTAATCATATTCATCATGTGGTACATTACATTCCTAGGACTTATTTATCTTATAGCTGGAAGTTTGTACCTTTTGACAGCCTTCATCCTGATCCCCTCCCTCAGCCCACACCTATGGTAACAAGTCTGATCTCTTTTTCTATGAGTTTGTTTGTTTCTATTTGAAGCATAATTGACCTACAACACTATGTTAGCTTCTGTTATACAGCGTAGTTATTTGATATTTCTACACATTTCAAAAAGATCACCACGATAATTCTAGTTAGCATGAGATAATTCTTAAGCGTAAAAAATAACATAGAGAAGAGAGAGAGGGATAGGAAGCCTTTATGTGTATGTGTGTATATGCGTGTATGTATGTCTCTATGTGTGTATATGCGTGTATGTATGTCTCTATGTGTGTGTATAAGTGTGTATGTGTGTAGTGTATGCATGTGTGTATGTATGTATAAGTGTACATGTATGTGTGTATGTATGTTTGTGTGTACATATGTGTATGTGTGGTTTTGTATGTCTGTACATGTATGTTGTGTACGGGTGTGTGTATGTGTGTAAGTGCATGTGTATGTGTGTATATGTACTGTGTGTGTGTATGTATGTGCATGCGTGTGTATTTGTGTGGATGTGTGTGCATGTCAATTTTAAAGAGGTTGCCCAGGAAGCGCTGACAGAGAATTGGACTTTGAGTACAAACCTGAGAAAAGAAAGCAAGCTAAGTCTGTAGAACATGGGTGGAGAGAGGTACGTACCTTCTACAATCTTATTATATAACACAGAATCCATGTGACAGAATTTTTATATCTAATTCAGAATTGTTAGCTTTCACTCCTAGATGAACCCCAAGGTTTAGTCACCATTGGCCCTTCTTCTAATATTACAGATGGGATTAAAAACTGGTATTTGGGGAAACCAGGTTAACACTCACCTTGTTCTGATATGATGATGTTCTACTTAATGACAGCTGAAAGCATCCTGATTTTCAGTGCTTTCCCTGTCCCCTGGCCTTTGGTCAAGATTCTTTTCTGTCAAAAATGCCCTTAGCTGTATCATACCCAGTTTGCTACTCTATAGGCCATGGTCCAGAGGCACAATCAGTACTCACAACCCAGTATGGTAGCTGCCAGCACTAACACATCTGTAGAACATGCCAGACATCGTTCTCAGTGCTTTATATCATTACCTCATCTTACCCTCTCAACAACTCGGTGAGGTAGGCTCCTGTCTTATCACCATTTTCCAGATAAGAAAACTGAGGAACAGAAAGATTAAGTAATTTGCCCAGAGCTGTGCAGCTTGCAAAGCAGTAGAGATGGGATTTTGAATCTGGTTGTACATTTGACACCATATCAGTGGTTTTCAAACTTCAGTATGCAGTAGAGGCCCTTGAAAAGGTTGTTAAACCCAAATAGTGGGACCCAACCTAGAGATTCTGAATCAGTAGGCCTGGGTAGAACCTGGTAATTTGCATTTCTAACAAGTTCACAGGTGGACCACTGTGCTACATTATACTGCTTCAAGCTGGAGGGGACTTATTTCTTGGTGCTGTGACAAAAGAAAAAAGTGCTGTCCTTTAAAAACACTTTCAAAATAGAGTTACCATATGATCCAGCAATCCCACTCCTGGGCATATACCCAGAGAAAACCATAATTCGAAAATATATATGCACCCCAATGTTCACTGCAGCACTATTTACAATAGCCAGAACATGGAAGCAACATAAATGTCCATTGGCGGAGAAATGGATAAAGAAGAAGTGGGACATTACTCAGCCATAAAAAAGAAGGAAATAATGCCATTTGCAGCAGCACGGATGGACCTAGAAATGATCATACTAAGTGAAGTAAGTCAGATACAGAAAGACAAATGTCATGTAATATCACTTATATGTGGAGTCTAAAAAAAATGATACAAATGAATTTACTTACACAACAGAAACAGACTCACAGACGTAGAAAACAAACTGATGGCTACCAAAGGGGAGTGGGGGCAGGGATAAATTAGGAGGTTGAGATCAACATATACACACCACTATATATAAAATAGATAATCAACAAGGTCCTACTGTATAGCACAGGGAACTCTGCTCAATATTCTGTGATAACCTATATGAGAAAAGAATCTGAAAAAGGAAGAATATATGTATAGGTATAGCTGAATCACTTAGCTGTATATCTGAAACTAACCCAATACAACATTATGTAAATCAACTATATGTCAATATAAAATAAAAATTAAATTAAAAAAAGAGCCTAACTACCAAAAAAACCCACTTTCACTCTGTTTATTGATAATAAACCAGCAAGTCCAAGTGCTTAGTTTAAATTCAATTAAATCAGCACAAAGCTCCTATAAGCAGCTCCCAACATAATTTACTGTATAAGACAACAGTACTAAGAATTTTAAAGAAGCCAGAGTGTGATTGGAGAAATATGAGCACTTTGGAGGCCCACAGAGGTGGATACACAGAAGGTAGGTTGTTAAAACAATAGCCCCAATAAGTCTTTGTCATATGATGCTGCCTCTCCACCCATCAAGAACTGGGACCTATTTTCTGTCCCTGTTGAATTGAGCTGGCCTAGTGCTTTGACAAGTGGAATGTGGTAGATATTGTGTCCTTCAAGTCCTGGGGCCTTGGTCTTAAGAGGCCTTTTTTCTTTTGCATTTGCCCTTGCCCTCTTGGAACCTTGAAATCATGGAGCTAGAAGAAGCTCAGTCTAGTTTACTGGAGACGGAGCCACAGGAGGAGCCACAGACAAGTGTGCAGTGGGGGCCATCACGAAAGCCTCCGGGCTTCCTGTCCACTCGGCAGGCTCTGCTGGTCCCAGCCCCACCAGCAGCTACTAAGAACCTCCAGGTAAACATTCCAAATGCAACTGCTGGCCTGGCATTGGAGAGGTCCATCTTTCCCTCCAGGGGCTGCTGGTACCAGGCTACCCACAAGCCTGGGAGTTGTGTCTCCCTGTGTGCACTTGAGGCCATGAATTCAGGGCCATGACACTGACTATCAGTATCACATAGACTTATTCCTTGGTCAGTTCTCTTGCCATCCTTCTGGTTAGACTTGCTAACTGAGCTTTAAATTAGCACAAATAAAACTGGCTTTAGGCAAAGAAATTTGGCAGCCAGTTGTTATCTATCTAGGATTTAACAACATTATTTTGTTTTCATTGAGTGTGTGTTTGTGTTATTTATTTATGTATAGTGATCCTGCTTTTTCATGAGTGTTTGTTACCTGAAATTTTATTTTGACTGAAATGGAATAATTTCACAACTAGATTCACTTATAGAAAAGAGTAATAATAAATGATAGCAATGAAGTAAACATATGGTAAAATCCAGGAAAGTGGTAAGGAAGATGTGGTAAATGGGGGGGGGCACTAAGATAAGTGCCTCTGTGTTCACATGCCCTCACAGACCTCCCCCCCACGCCCCCTGCCCCCCGCCCTCAGAGCACATGCCCTGAGGGTCACGGGACAACTGTCCTGGCTCCCAGGTTGCCTCTCCCTCCCTCTCTTCCACCTTCATCCCAAGCTCCTTGGAGATGGGTTCTTTCAGGCTAGAACATGTTGGAGGAAAGTGAAAAACTACCTCCTGTGAACGTGGCCCCTTTCTCCAGTCTCTTCCTTCCCCAGTTAGCATAAGGACCTGCCTATAGACTGGTCCCCTTGTGCAAAGGCTCTCCTCAGCCCCCGAAGGCCCTTTCTTGTCCAGCTGGTTCTAGGCCTTAAGCTGTAAGCGTCACAGCTTAGGCAGGGACTTAGAGTTTCATCTGATCACAGTCTCAGAAGGCTGGAGGCACTTAAGGTGAAATCCCAGCTTAGGACTAGAGAAGGAGAAATGTGTAAGAATCTCTCATGATGTATTTTGGTGTCTGAAGAGGGCATAAATCCAGCAGAAAAGCAGAGAAGGCAGGATCTCTCAATATTTAAGCAGTTAGTATTTACTCTCATACGTGTTCCAGGCACTGTTTTGCATACCGGGGATACAGAAGTCAACAAAACAGATAGGGTCTGTTCAGTCAATAAACATTCTTTCTTTTTAAACTGAAAAGAAATTTTTTAATTTTTAAATTCTTTTTAATTTTGAAATTGAAGTATAGTTGATTTATAATGCTGTGTTAATTTCTGCTGTACAGCAAAATGATTCAATTATACATATATATACATTCTTTTTTATATTCTTTTCCATTATGGTTTATCCCAGGAGATTGGATATAGTTTCCTGTGCTATACAGTAGGACCTTGTTGTTTATCCATTCTAAATGTAATAGTTTGTCTACTAACCCCAAACTCTCAGTCCATCCCTCTCCTTCCCCACCTCTTCCTTGGCAACTACAATCTGTTCTCTATGTCTGTGAGTCTGTTTCTGTTTCGTAGATAGGTTCATTTGTGTCACATTTTAGATTTCACATATAAGTGATATCATATTTTATTTCTCTTTACTTGACTTACTTCATTTAGTACAAAAATCTCTAGTTGCATCCATGTTGCTGCAAATGGCATTTCATTCTTTTTTATGGCCAATATTCCATTGTATATATGTACCACATCTTTATCTATTCAACTGTTGATGGACTTTTAGGTTGTTTCCATGTCTTGGTTATTGTAAATAGTACTGTTATGAACATAGGGATGCATGTACCTTTTCGAATTATAGTTTTGTCTGGGTATATGCCCAGGAGTGGGATTGCTGGATCATATGGCAACTCTATTCCAGTCAATAAACATTCTTGATACATAGGCCAGGGGCACTCAGACAAGAAAGAAACAGAATGAGGAAAGAAATGTCCCCTGACCTCAAGGGACTCACAGTCAAGTGGGAAAGACAGATATTTGAGGACAGAGTCCCAACGCTTTGACAGGGTGCTAAGGGAGCCCAGGGGGTGTGGAGGGGACGCCAGCCTCCTGGGGAGGTATTAGGGAACGTCTGCCCTAGATGACATGAGGCCTGGGTTAAAAATGGAAAGAATTTCACTCTGCTGGGAAGTATTGTGGTTATGGGGGTAGGGAAGCATTCTAGAAGAAAAAAGCATGAATAGCCCATTCGCGGGCGAAGACTCCGGGTGGCGGAGGGGGGAAGCTTTGGAGCTGCGGAGGAGAGTGCAGCAACAGTGGTGTGGAGGGCAAAGCGGAGAGATGCCTGCACAGAGGATCTGTGCTGATCGGCACTCACCAGCCCGAGAGGCTTGTCTGCTCACCCGCCGGGGCAGGCGGGGCTGGGAGCTGAGGCTCGGGCTTCGGTCGGAGTGCAGGGAGAGGACTGGGGTTGGCAGCGTGAACACAGCCTGAAGGGGGCTAGTGCACCACGCCTAGCTGGGAGGGAGTCCAGGAAAAAGTCTGGACCTACCGAAGAGGCAAGAGACTTTTTCTTCCCTCTTTGTTTCCTCGTGCGCGAGGAGAGGGGATTAAGAGCGCTGCTTAAAGGAGCTCCAGAGACTGGCGTGAGCCGTGGCTATCAGCGCAGACCCCAGAGACGGGCATGAGATGCTAAGGCCGCTGCTACCACAACCAAGAAGCCTGTGTGCGAGCACAGGTCACTATCCACACCTCCCCTCCTGGGAGCCTGTGCAGCCCGCCCCTGCAGGGCCCCATGATCCAGGGACAACTTCCGCGGGAGAACGCATGGCACACCTCAGGCTGGTGCGTCACGCCGGCCTCTGCCACCACAGGCTCGCCCCAAACTCTGTATCCCTCCCTACCCCCGGCCTGAGTGAGCCAGAGCTCCCGAATCAGCTGCTCCTTGAACCCCGTCCTGCCTGAGCGAAGAACACCCTCCGGTGACCTACACGCAGAGGCGTGTCCAAATCCAAAGCTGAACCCCGGGAGCTGTGCGAACAAAGAAGAGAAAGGGAAATTTCTCCCAGCAGCCTCAGAAGAGGTGGATTAAATCTCCACAATCAACTTGATGTATGCTGCATCGGTGGAATACATGAATAGACAACAAATCATCCCAAATTGAGGAGGTGGACTTTGAGAGCAAGATATATTATTTTTTCCCCTTTTCCTCTTTTTGTGAGTGTGTATGTGTATGCTTCTGTGTGAGATTTTATCTGTATAGCTTTGCTCTCACCATTTCTCCATCCGTTTTTTATTTGTTTGTTTTTACTTAAAAATTTTTTTTCTTAATAATTATTTTTTATTTTAATAACTTTATTTTACTTTACCTTACTTTATTTTATTTTATCCTCTTTCTTTCTTTCTTTCTTTCTTTCTTTCTACTTCTTCTCCCTTTTATTCTGAGCCATGTGGATGAAAGGCTCTTGGTGCTCCAGCCAGGAGTCAGTGCTGTGCCTCTGAGGGGGGAGAGCCAAGTTCAGGACACTGGTCCACAAAAGACCTCCCAGCTCCACGTAATATCAAATAGTGAATATCTCCCAGAGATCTCCATCTCAACACCAACACCCAGCATCACTCAACAACCGGCAAGCTACAGTGCTGGACACCCTATGCCAAACAACTAGCAAGACAGGAACACAACCCCACCAATTAGCAGAGAGGCTGCCTAAAATCATAATAAGGCCACAGACACGCCAAAACACACCACCAGACGTGGACCTGCCCACCAGAAAGACAAGATCCAGCCTCATCCAGCAGAACACAGGCACTAGTCCCCTCCACCAGGAAGCCTACACAATCCACTGAACCAACCTTACCCACTAGGGGCAGGCGCCAAAAACACGGGAACTATGAGCCTGCAGCCTGCAAAAAGGAGACCCCATACACAGTAAGATAAGCAAAATGAGAAGACAGAAAAACACACAGCGGATGAAGGAGCAACATAAAAACCCACCAGACCTAACAAATGAAGAGGAAATAGGCAGTCTACCTGAAAAAGAATTCAGAATAATGATAGTAAAGATGATCCATAATCTTGGAAACAGAATAGAAAAAATGCAAGAAACATTTAACAAGGACCTAGAAGAACTAAAGAGGAAACAAGTAATGATAAACAACACAATAAATGAAATTAAAAATACTCTAGAAGGGATCAATAGCAGAATAACTGAGGCAAAAGAACGGATAAGTGACCTGGAAGATAAAATATTGGAAATAACTATAGCAGAGCAGAATAAAGAAAAAGAATGAAAAAAAAGAACTGAGGACAGTCTCAGAGACCTCTGGGACAACATTAAACACACCAACATTCGAATTTAAGTGGTCCCAGAAGAAGAAGAGAAAAAGAAAGGGACTGAGAAAATATTTAAAGAGATTATAGTTGAAAACTTCCCTAATATGGGAAAGGAAATAGTCAGTCAAGTCCAGGAAGTGCAGAGAGTCCCATATAGGATAAATCCAAGGAGAAACATGCCAAGACACATATTAATCAAACTACCAAAAATTAAATACAAAGAAAAAATATTAAAAGCAGCAAGGGAAAAACAACAAATAACACACAAGGGAATCCCCATAAGGTTAACAGCTGATCTTTCAGCAGAAACTCTGCAAGCCAGAAGGCAGTGGCATCTTTAAAGTGATGAAAGGGAAAAACCTACAACCAAGATTACTCTACCCAGCAAGGATCTCATTCAGATTCGACGGAGAAATTAAAACCTTTACAGACAAGCAAATGCTCAGAGAGTTCAGCACCACCAAACCAGCTTTACAGCAAATGCTAAAGGAACTTCTCTAGGCAGGAAACACAACAGAGGGAAAACACCTACAGTAATGAGCCCAAAACAATTAAGAAAATGGTAATAGGAATGTACATATCAATAACTACCTTAAATGTAAAAGGATTAAATGCTCCCACCAAAAGACATAGCCTGGCTGAATGGACACAAACACAAGACCCATGTATATGCTGTGTACAAGAGACCCACTTCAGACCTAGAGACACATACAGACTGAAAGTGAGGGGATGGAAAAAGATATTCCCTGCAAATGGAAATCAAAAGAAAGCTGGAGTAGCAAGTCTCATATCAGACAAAATGGACTTTAAAATAAAGACTATTACAAGAGACAAAGGAGACACTACATAATGATCAAGGGATCAATCCAAGAAGAAAATATAGCAATTGTAAATATTTATGCACCCAACATAGGAGCACCTCAATACATAAGGCAAATCCTAACAGCCTTAAAAGGGGAAAATGACAGTAACACAATCATAGTAGGGGACTTTAACACCGAACATTCACCAATGGACAGATCATCCAAAATGAAAACAAATAAGGAAACAAAAGCTTTAAATGATACATTAAAAAAAAAGAAGAAGAAAAAAGCATGAATAGGGCTTGGAAGTGAAAAAGATCGGGGACTACCCCTTGTGACTGGAATTCCCCTCACTCCACCCTCACCCAGTTCCAACCCTCTGCCATGCTTTCACTCTCTGTAGTTTTGAAATTTCTTTTCTTACAATCTTGCCTTTATTGAAGCTAGGCCAAGAAGGCAGCTGCTTTGGAGAAATATTTGTTTCCCTTCCCTCTTTCTGGAGAGTTCAAGGGGGAGAAATAGGCTGGAGATATAAATTTGAGAACATTTAATCCTATTTTTTTGATGATTATCTCCTGCATTTTTCTCTGCTATGTCTTTCTGAAATTCTTATTAATAGATTTTAAACCTCTTAGATTGAGCTTCTTAATCTTTATCTTTGCCTTCAAATGTCCAGTTTCTTATATTTTGGGGGGGTTCAATTTTCTGAGGGATTTCCTTGACTTTCTTTTCTATTCATTATGTGTTAATTTATATTTTGTTATCATAGTTGAATTTTTCAAGTTCTCTGTTTTTGATTGCTCCTCTTTTATAATAGCCAGCTCTGGTTTTCCTGATTCAAGATTTTCTCATATTTCTCTGAAGATATTAATTGGTATCCTTGAGGTTTTCCCCTGTTACCTAAATTATTTCTCTTTGGGTTTTCTTTGAGCAAGTGAGTGTGTTTAGAGAGCTTTCTTTATATTTCTAATGATCCTTGATTGCCATGATTATAAGTAAAACATTAACAATCTTTTAGAAGCTGTTGTGAACTTAATTGAGTGCCCATAAAATCTGTATGTTGGAGTCTTAACCCCCAGGACCTCAGAATGTGACAGCATTTGGAGATAGAGTCTTCAAAGAGGTAGTGAGGTAAAATGAGGTCATATGAGTGGGCCCCAATCGTATATGGCTGGGTGTCCTTAAGAGGAGATTGGGACACCCAGACTGAAGGAAGACCTTGTGAAGACAGAGGGAGAAGACAAAGAGAGAGATCTCAGAAGAAACCAACCTGCTGATGCCTTGATCTCAGCCATCTAGAACTGCAGGAAAATAAATTTCTGTTGTTTAAGCCACCCATTCTGTGGTATGTGGTTGTGGCAGCCCTAGCAAACTAATAGAGACATAAGGCTCTCTTCACTTTGGGGTGAGTTGCTAGAGAACTGGTTCTTTCATTAATGCAGACCCCTTTCCTTGACGAAACACACACACAGTTTCAGTATGCAGTGGCCATTCAATGTCTCGAGAGATGAATCCTCCAACTTTCTCCTGGAGGCAAGCACCTAGCTATGTGAAGGCTTCATGGTCCCGCCCTTCAGAACACAGAGTTTTCAGTTGACTATTCCCCCATCCCCTTTGCAATCTTGTACCTCGCTGCCACCTTCTGCTGTGTTTGGTGCTTCTGACTTCAAGTCTTGTCCTTTCACATTCACTGGAGAATAAAATTCTGGCTGTCAGTTGTAGGGAGTGGAGGCGTTGGCTGCTGGCATGTCTGCCTAGGGCTGGGGTAATATGGTGCATGCATGCAACCTACAATTTCCAGCCACTCATATGTGTTTTTGCTTTAAGCCTCGGCCTTTCCCATGTGTCCTCTGCTCTGAGTTCTCTAGGGCAGGGGTCCCCAGCTCCCAGGCCTTGGACTGTTACAGGTCCCCGGCTTGTTAGGAACTGGGCTGCACAGCAGGAGGTGAGTGGTGAGCAAGAGAAGCTTCATCTGCTGCTCCCCATTGATCGTATTACCCCCTGAACCATCCCCAACACCCCACTCCCACCCCCCACCCCGTCCGTGGAAAAATTGTCTTCCACAAAACTGGTATCTGGTGCCAAAAAGGTTGGGGACTGCTGCTCTAGGGCAAACGAGTCCCCTTCTGAATTTGTACCCCCTTGGGCATATATTTTAGGTTTAAGCTCTTTCTTCTATATCAGATGGGTCACCACTCCCCATCTGCTTTACATTTGCCAAAAATGTGAGCAAGCCTCTCCTTTCCTTGCTAGATTGTACCTTCTCTATTCCTTTACTGCTACTTTGTTGAAGGAGATAAAAGAATATGTTTGATCTGTTATTTTAGCTATCTAGGCCACTTTTGGAAAAGAAGAAAGATAGATTATTAAAATACTTTTTTTCTCATTAGGAATTGGAGTTGATTATGAAAACAAAATTCAAAAGATTGTTTTTTAAAGTTGGTTTTATACCCAGTAGAAAGTAAAGTGAGGTCTGTGAACTGCCTGAGCTGCCAGTCATCTGTTTGCATTTCAGTTTCCTCACCTGTCAAATAATGGGATAAGAGTGAATAACTCGTTCCTCAATTCAAGTGGTTATTAGAATTATCTTGGGTGCTTGTTTATAACCCAGATCCCTAGGGCCCAGGGTCAAAATTTGGATTCCCTAAGTCTGGAAAATTGAAAGCATAAGGCTAAATAATCCCTTTGGGCCCCTGACACTTGGATATCTTAGTGATTCTGTGAATTTCATTTCTATTGCTTGATTTTCTTTTTAACTGGGAACTCTTTTATGAAGAACAAATAAGCTAAATATTTCAATAATTGTAGACCCATTTAGAGGCTTAAACTGAGCTTCAATATTGCATAAGAATATGCCAGGAGTTACCAAAAAGTGGAAGCATTTAGTTGATGTAGTAGCTGGGAGGAACAGGGTGGGGTGTTTGGAGAGGATGTTAAGTGATTTGAAAAAAAAATTTTTAGTATTTTTATATTTGAAAAGTAAAATATCACTTTTCATACAACAACTTAAAAATTAAATGCCATAATTTTTTCTTGTCTGACATGATATGCAAGAAATAGAATTTGTTTTCTGCACACACAAAGCTCAGGGTGGGAGGCGGAGGTTGGGGGATGGTGTCATGAGATTTTCAGGTTTATCCAAAGGGGTCATGTATTTTAAAAGGTTGCAAAGCACTGCAAGCAGTGAGATGGATTGGTTTCTGAAGAAAAGTGAGAAAAGAAAACCATTAAGTTCAACTGTCACTCTTCCAAATGAATATTGAAACCACCTGCGGAAAAGTTTTGAGTGAGGTTTACAGTCAGAAGCAACGTTGGTGTTTTTGAGGTTTGCTTGTGAATCGCCATTTAGCTGTACCACATGCTTCCTAGAGATGTGATTAATTGCCATATTTTGAAGCTTTCGAAACTAAGGTGCCTGTTACGTGGGGCTGACTCATTAAAGTGTTCTGTTCATTTGGATGAGTGGATTTATGTGTTGTGTTATGACTTACTGGACAGAGAATTTGGGAGACTGGTATTTCAGTTCTATTTTTGCAGTGACATGGTGTATGAACACTAAGTATCTAAGAACACTAGGGTCACTGAGTATTTTATCTTTAACTCTTTGTGTACTCTATATTGCACGTGAGGGTGATTTGGCTCAATATTGTCACCCGTAGACCACCAAGGTTCATTTGGCTGATTGACCAACTTGTCCAACAAGGTAAGTGTCTTCCTTCTCCTTCCTTCTTTAATTTGAAGATAAATAATAGCACGTAATCCAAGCAATAGTTACTTATTACAGTGGTAGAGTAACGGCAGTAATTGTGGTAGTAGTCTTACTATAAATCATTCCTTTACGTAAGAGGGGGACTGATTATGGAGACCAGAACTATAAGTCTAAGATTAAAAGCAGTGGATCTAGAGACAAGAAAACTGATTTGGGTCCTGGTCCTCCCAGCTCTGTGAACTTGGTCAGGATGGTTTCAGCTTTTCAAGCTTCAGTTTCCTTGTTTGTAAACTTGAGATCATAATAACTACCTGATAGAATTGTTTTCAGAACTGAAGGAAACAATATTTTTAAGCACCAAGATCATGCCTGGCATTTTGTCCTGAAGATGATGGAACCCTCTGCAAATTTTTAAGTAAAAGAATGATGTGATTAGATTTATGTTTTAGTAAATGTGAAGAATGAGAAAGAGGTGCATAAAACTAGAAAATAAGAGATATGAAGCAGGGAGACAGATGAAAAACTTATACAGCTGAAAAATTATATGATCTTAAAGCAGAAAAAGAAATGAGACCTACTTAAGTGATAAGATAGTAAGTCTTGTGAGTAAGGCCCAGGCCCTACTCATCTTGGAGCACTTAGCACTAGCACAATGCCTGGCTTGTATGGTAGGTGCTAAGAAAATATCTCTTACTTGGTCATAGAATTGACTCAGTTTGGTTGAATGGTATCACAAAAACGTAATAAGGTGAGAAGTTTCCTAATTCTAACTAATGTGTTTTTCTCATGTTTCCTGTTACTTTTAACTCTCTCCCTCCTTTTGTCTACCTCCAATTTGGGGAGCTAGGCATTTGCCTTCTTTTCTTTGGGAAAGGGGTGCCATAGGAGAAAGTAGACTTTAAAAAATATGGTAAAGTTCATGTTTTGATTTTTCAAGAACCTCATCTCATTTGGAAGAATACATGATGAATCAGAGTCAGTATCTCCTGCACAGAGATGAACAAAGATTCCTTATCTTGAACGTTGGGGAGATTCAGAGGGGATGTGATAGACCTGGGGGTCCCTTGGTGGTACCTGGGGGTGGGGGTGGGGAGAGGCAGCTCCAGTGCCCACCACCAGCTGATGAGGACGCCTCAGTGCTGTGTGGCGTGGCCTCAGGAGTTCCTTGTGTGAGCGCATGCCTTGCACAGCAGATGGGTCTAGGACCTGAAAACACAGCAGAGTTTTCCACAGATCAGAGCTGTGCCATACAGTAGAATTTTCCCCCACACAGGTGTGACTCAGAGGGAAATCGGGGTCTTAAAGAGGCCTTAATGATGGGAATGGCAGGGTAGGGAAGAAGGGTGCAGTGCTGGCCTGCCAACGACCAATGACTGAAGGCTAGAAGGGAACCAGGACAACTGAGTGGACAATAGTGTAGATGTCCATTGACAACCGGGTGCTCTCCCCCAGTCCACCCTGGTACCTTGACACTATGAGTTCTGTACGGCCCCCAGAATTCTGATGCAACCCTGGGGAAAGTGGAGGAAGCTGAATTTGAATTCAGTTCTACAGAAACAAAGAAAAGTTCTTGACCACCTCATTTCCTCTGAGATTCAAGCTCCCTATGCAAATAAGATTTTTGGACATATTACTAGAAGTAGAGTAGGCATGATTTTTAAGTTGCTGCGTAAGTACATTCTGTGTTGCACAGGTCCAAACACACCTGAGATATAGATTCAATCTAGGAACCCAATTTTCAAGAGTATTGCCAAATGGAGCCTCACGAGGATGGAAAGAGAATTAAAATCACACAAAATGAGAAAGCAAACAAGGATCTGGGATCCTTAGCTGGAACTCTAGCAATTTTCTAGTATTCAAAGAGTAAAATGCAGACCAAGGGGGGAATTTCTGTGAACATTTATGTGGCACTTCCTATCTTCCAGGAACGTCTCAAGCACTTTGTATAAGTTAACTCTTGATTCTTGCAACAAGCAGAGCAATAGGTGCTATTATTAGCATCTACATTTACCAGGTAAAGAAATGGAGGTGTGGAGAGGTTACATCATTTGCCCAAGTTCACACAGCCGATGAGTGACAGAGCCAGGATTCAAATTCGGGTTTGTTCCAGGGTTCATGGTCTCACTTTGCTCCCCGTCATGTTCTGAATTTGTGTAGTAACGAAGACCTTCACAGTTAGAAAAGAGCACTGGTCTCAGAAGCAGTGATTTCACTGGGAGTAGGTTAGGCAGGTGTCATGGTTGTGTGGAGAGATCTGAGATTCTGGTGGAGATGGGCATTGGACGGAATGACGCCGAGGTTTCTGATTCGCAGACTTTTAAAGTGAAAATATTTTATTTATGTAGCTAACAAACCTAATTGAGGATGATTGGTGAAATTATTTTCAGATCCTTCTATAATTAAAAAATTTTTGGGGCTTCCCTGGTGGCGCAGTGGTTGGGAGTCTGCCTGCCGATGCAGGGGATGCGGGTTCGTGCCCCAGTCCGGGAAGACCCCACATGCCGGGGAGCCGCTGGGCCCGTGAGCCATGGCCGCTGAGCCTGTGCGTCTGGAGCCTGTGCTCCGCAACGGGAGAGGCCACAACAGTGAGAGGCCCGCGTACCACAAAAAAACAAAAAAAAAATTTAGGGGCGCTGACTCTACCTCCTGGTTATCAGTTCTGTTGGCTGAATTTCTTGGGATCTGTTTTCAGTACATTGTTTGGAATTTTGGTTTGAGAGCTTCTCTTGGGTGGTCCCCCACACATCTCCCTTTTTTCTATCTGTGCTCATTCCTATCTAACATGTCTGAGATTATGATGGTGGATCCAATCTTCCATCTCATTACAATATTGGGAATGTCCCGTTTGATGGTCCATGAAGGTCTATCCCTTAGGAATGTCAAGAGTTTACAGTACTTTTGGAATGCATTCAGAGAGTGGATGTGTATAATGAATTGAGTCCAGACTCCAAACTTGTTTTATGTATACACTGACTTCTTCAAGTATGCAGCCACATGCAAGTCAAGAGAAGATTGTATTTTGTTTTAGACTGAATTTTATCAAAAGAGGTTTACCATTTTGGAAAATCACATTACTGACAGTCCCTTGACTTAGGCTTTTGTGTTGCCAATGGCCTTGCACCCCATCAGTAGCTACCTTGCTCACAGTGATTGCTGCACAGAGTTGCAAGTATCTACAACTTCTTTATGCCTTGTAGTGTGACTGTGACCAAGTATTTACATATTGAAATAATAAATTTCTTTCCTTCTATTTATTCTTTATATTAAATATAGACATTAATTTTTTAAAAATCTATGTGTAGGTAGGTTAATTTTTTATAAATTTCATTTGGGATAGAACAGAGGGCATTACAAAATACTATTATAAAATGGAGGCTTGAGGATTTATAGAGATTTCATTTTGCTTTGAGTTTCTATAATCCCCAAAACCTCAAAATGAAACCAAGCCAAAAACCTCTAAATTTTAAAACCAGGGCTTCCTTGAATTTTGACTCAGTTTTACTAAAAGAATATATGACACTTCACAAAAGTTAGTAGGAAGTAAGTTTTCTGTGGAGGGCAGTGTGAAACAGATAGCAGGTTTAGGAGAAACCATTATAAAAATAAAATTTTACTTTCTCAGAATATTTTCAGACACTTTCTGTTTACATGACATGTTGTAAAGAGCAAATTAAATAATCAACAAGTGCTATGACACGGCTGCTATATTCATTCTACTAGAATATTTGTGTATTTTTTTTTCCTTCTCTAATTCTCTTACCTACACGATCTGATATCAGAGGACAAATTTAGCTTCAAGATAGCTGAGATGAGGAAAAAGATGACCTCCTTTTTTTAAACTCAACATTGCTCTGGGCGTAGTAGTTCTTTTGCCTTTTCTCCATTTCCCTCTTTGAAATATCTTTTCTCTCTTTATCTCCAATCTTTCAAGTTCTATATCTGAAAGAATAAATGGGAAAAATGTCTTGTGAAAAAAGGGAACCAAAGCTTACTGAGTGAAGAGTCATCTTGCCAAAGAATAAAATGTATTATAAAGCTATACTGAGTAAAATAGGATGTTAATTGTACAAGAATACGTACAAATAAAAGAGGTGTTACAGAAGCAGACACTAGTTTGTGAAAAATTATTATGAAAAAATATACCTCAGAAATGAATAGAGAAAGATTGTCAAAAAGAGGGTGAGTACACAGTAGATAAAACTGTGAGAGAAAATTAGAATCTCACTTTATAATATGCATTAAAATATATTTAACAGAATTAAAAAAAATTTAATATAAAAAAGAGCAGAAAATATAGATGATTAGTGCCATGATTTCAGAGAGGGAAATAACTCTAGAAGCAAAAATAGAAAGTAAAATCAATGGAGGAAATCACAGAGGAATAGACTGATCAAATTAACTACTTTTAAGTTTTGCGTTTAGTAACCGTACAAACAGTAAAAACTGCCTGCCTGTACCAGTGCTCACACCACGGTGATGAAGTCGTCTCTGGACCTTCCCAAGTGTGTGCTCCATGAAGGAGCACAGCTGCTGTTCACAGGTGTGCTGCTGTGTCCTGTGCGAGGGTAGGACAACTAAGAGGGTGTCACCCACATTGTATATGTTTACTATTTTGAAATATTTTTATGTTTTTACTAAAATTTTTTAGGTTGCAAAAATGTTATTTGTATATTTACTATGTCAGTTCCCTGACCAATCAAGTGACATATCTTCTCACAACAGAGGCGACAGATACCATTTTGCTCTGAGTCATGAAGAAGGAAGGGGTTCCACAAACAAAAGACTTCTTTCAATGCTGGAAGGTCCTTTACACTTTCATGTGCATCAGAAATTATCTTCAAATGAAAAAGAAAAAATTGCTAGTGGTAAAATTTAGCTAAATTTTGTGTCTCGTTTTGCGGGGCAGAGTATTGTAATTTGTTTATTTTACGAAAATGATACCGTAGTATTTTTTTTTTTTTTTTTTTTTTGCGGTACGCAGGCCTCTCACTGTTGTGGCCTCTCCTATTGTGGAGCACAGGCTCCAGACGCGCAGGCTCAGTGGTCACGGCTCACGGGCCCAGCCGCTCCATAGCATGTGGGATCTTCCCAGACCGGGGCATGAACCCGTGTCCCCTGCATCGGCAGGCGGAGTCTCAACCACTGCGCCACCAGGGAAGCCCGATACCGTAGTATTTTCAATTTAAGTCTAATAATACTTTTATCTGACATGAAGGACTATTTAATAAGTACCTAATATTTATTTACCATGATCACATTATTATCAAATTATATCACAGCTATTATGTATTCATTGTTATGAAAATTTTATCATACAATTTGGATTGCTGTTAAAGTTTAATGGCTCATTAAATAAATATAATTTTAAAATATCACACATTCTAAGGTAAATGTGTTAAATGATCACATTATTTCTGCCCAGTATTCGAAAGCTAAGAAAATAATATATCACAATCAGAAAAAACAGAAAATGAGAATCCACTAAATAATAAAATGAAAGAAAATTACTTGGATTGTTGAACGCCAGGGGGAAGGAAAGGAAACGGTCAGTCTCAGAAGAATCTAGTACAGACACTTCACAGTGGGGGCAATGGTGAATTAACACTCTATTTTCATGTCAATAAGAATGGATGAATTCCTTTTAAAGAAAAATGAGAGAAAAAACCCTCATGGGGAATCCATTAAACGAAATACACTTTCTGTTGATTTAGTTACACCTCCATGTATTTGAATATTAAACAGCAGAACCCTCTTGCGGAGATTATCCATTTCAAACAAGACAAGTTTATCTTGTAGAAGAAAGTGCTGATAGGAAGTTTCTGGAAACTTCTTACACAAGGATTCTGACAAACAATGGAAAAAAAATTCTAACTACTGTTACTTTTTTTTAAGCTTGAAAACATTTCTTTCTAAAAATTTTTTTATTTTGTAAACTCTTTAAGGATGGAGAAAAAACAACTGAGTGAGGGAAATGGGGGGAGATTTTATCACTCAACTGTTGTAAAGCAGGAATAGAGTGAAATGTACCACAAACAGTTTATTAAATGTTTAAAATTTAAAACTCTTGAAAAATATAATTATTAATGTGACAGAAAATAAACTCTTTGAAGACAAGAAAATGTTAACATGCTACTAGTAAATGTATACTATAAATATCTATGTGGTTAGCAAAACGATTTAACATTCAGAGAAAAATCTGCAAAACAATGACATGGGAGTTTTCTTCATTTGGTGGAAATCATATCAGAATTTGACAACGTTATGACTGATCCTTACGCATAATACAAACTTCAACGATAAATAACAATATTGTACATGACTTAGGGGATGAAATATGAAACCAAAATTTAAGATTATAGGAGATGAGGGACTTCCTTAGTGGAGCAGTGGTTAAGAATCCACCTGCCAATGCAGGGGACACAGGTTTGATCCCTGGTCCGGGAAGATCGCACATGCCATGGAGCAGCTAAGCCTGTGTGCCAGAACTACTGAGCCCATGTTCCACAACTACTGAAGTCTGGGCGCCTAGAGCCTGTACTCCGCAACAAGAGAAGCCACCACAATAAGAAGCCCGCGCACCACAACGAAGAGTAGCTCCCGCTCGCTGCAACTAGAGAAAGCCCACGTGCAGCAACGAAGACCCAACGCAGCCATAAATAAATAAATAACTTTTAAAAAGATTATATGAGATGAAATGAATAAAATTATTTAATTTCATTAAGGTGAGCAATGCTAATTATTATTCAGCCATTTTACATACAGCTAGTAGTATACTGATAAACTGACTTTCTTAAAAAAAGAAATTTAAAAAGCCCTGATTTGTGGCATATGCTAACTTCAACGGTAACACTGAATGGTAAATTAAGCAGTCCTAATAAGGCTTATTTCAAGCTCCCAATGATTTAATAAATAGCTCACAAAATTCCTTCACATTTAACAGTCAGCTTTCACCAACCCATGCAATCTGGCTCCTATGCACCATATACACATACAATCTAAGTTACATAGAACAGATGACAGTAGCTGCTAGATCTGTGAATTTCAAAACGCTAGTCTTATATTTCTAAATGTGACTATTTTGGACAATTTTGTCCTGTAGATAAAACCAACTCAAGAATGATTTTATATATGTTTCATGGACTACTTACAAAGATAAAATCTGGAAATCTAAGATTAGGCTGCAACAAGAGCATAGGTGTTCATGGAAAACATACCAAATTGCAACAGACAATATTTGAAAATGATAATATCCCGTATTCTGCTTTCTGTGCATTTTTAAACTGGGAGGAAATGAGACAGCAAAAATCTCTTTGACAACACTGCACAGCTTTTATCTTGCACAAACTGTACAACTGCTTTGTAGTCTCAGTAAAAGTTGAAGACTATTGAAAACACATTTGCCAAGTATAAGTATTTGGCCACCATTGAATTTTTATAGGGAATGCGGTTGGTAACATCATGTTAATAAAAACACAAGCAGAGGCCAGTTAAAACTCTTTTAGAATATTCTGATGATATTAATTTTAAAAATTCTAGAATATAAACCAAAGTAGACTTGAAAAATATCAACATTTGTATGTATTTTGTTAGTACTAATTTATCATATTTTTTAAAAATGTGAATGTTATAAGCAAAATGTTGCAGAAACTGAATTCAAAAGACATAATATTCTTGAAACATCAAAGGGATTAAGAAATTCCTTTAAAAAAGAAATTGTGATTTTTCTGAAAAATATATTATTGTTGCTAAAGAAATTGCAATTTGTTGACAAAGATCTGAACCTCTCTGTTTTAGATAAAAACTAAAAGTGAGAAGACGAATTTTGACCGGGAAATCCCACAATCAACCCATCTCTGATCCAAAACCAAAATTTCCATGTTACAAATTTTGGGTTTTATATTAGATGCAATAATATCATCATTAAGGAACATTTCATAGTGCTAAGAGAATACTCTGCCTGTTCTGATGTTCTAAATAGCATGTCATTTGAAGAAATATGAGGAATGTAAAATACTACAACAGCATAAAAGTTACAATTGGCACCTACTGATGACTGTAATAGAGAATGTGATATTGATGGGTCATGAATATTTGAGAAACTAAAATCTTTAAGTCGTTTTCTAAAATCTAGATCAGTTTCCTCTGAAATATTTCAATTTCACTATTGGACTGTTTGCTGCAATAATTTACTGGACACGTTTCCAAATACAGGCACCTGGAAGACACTGCATGTTTGTTTCCAGGCCACACCACAAAGTTAATATCATAATAAAGCAAGTCACACACATTGTTTTGGTTTCCCAGTGCATATAAAAGCTATGTCTACATGGTACAGTGGTCTACTGTGTGTAGTAACATTGTCTAAACAAATGTACGTACCTTAAATAATACTTTATTGTTTTAAAAAGAAAACCATCATCTGAGCCTTCAGTGAGTCACAATACTTTTGCTAGTAGAGAGTTTCAAATATTTCAGAATTACCAAAATGTGACACAGAGACACAAAGTGAGCAAATACTGTGGGAAAAATGATGCCAGCAGACTTGCCAGTGGAGAATACAGAGTTTCAAATTTTAAATGTACTTAACACTACTGAAGTTGGTCTGTAAGAAAACAAGTCTCAATCTCAAGAAAACCAGCAAGTCAATCTGAGGTGATTTCTAGGGAAAATGAGGTACTGGAACAAGTAAACACTGAAATCATCATAAAGATTTCATTCCTGTAAAACAACTGTATAAAAATATATTGACTGCTATTTATAATTATTTGGTTAAAATTTTCATTTTCTATTGTTTTATGTTCAGTAATCTTATTTTTGTAATTTATACAGCATGCTTTTGTAATTTTGTAGAAATGAAGAATATACTAATAAAAAACTTTTGGTTAAAGAAAGAGCACTAGTTCTTTTTTCTTTCTTTTGTTTTGAAAGTGTAAGGGAACTTTTTATTTCATTTTATTTTTTTATTGAAGTATAGTTAAAATACAGTATTATGTTCATTTCAGGCATACAACATAGTGTTTTGAAATTTAAATACTATACAAAATGATCACCATGATAACTCTCGTAACCATGTGTCATCATACAAAGTTATTACAGTATTATTGACTATAGTCCTTGTGCTATGTATTGTATCCCATGACATTTATTTTATAACTGGAAGTTTGAACCTCTTAATCCCTTTCACTTACTTTGGCCAATCTTCCACCTCTCTCCCATCTGGCAGCCACCAGTTTGTTCTCTGTATCTATGAGTCTATTTCTGACCTGTTTTGTATTTTAGATTCCACATAAAAGAAAAAACACACAGTATTTGTCTTATTCTGTCTGACTTATTTCACTAAGCATACTCTCTAGATCCATCCAAGTTGTTACAAATGCAAGATTTCATTCTTTTTTATGGCTGAGTAATATTCCATTGTGTATCACACAATCTTCTTTATCCATTCATCTATCAATGGACACTTAGGTTGCTTCCATATCATGACTATTGTAAATAACACTGCAATGAACATCGGTGTGTAAAAATCTTTTTGAAATAGTGTATTTATTTTCTTTGGGTAAATACCCAGAGGTGGAATTGCTGGATCACATGGTAGTTTTATTTTTAATTTTTTGAGGAGTCTCCATACTGTTTTCCATAGTACTGCTCCAATTTACATTCCTGCCAACAGTGCACGAGGGTTCCTTTTTCTCCACATCCTCACCAACACTTGTTATTCCTTGCATTTTTGATGACAGTCATTCTGACAGGTGCGAGGTAATATCTCATTGTGGTTTAGTTTTGTATTTCCCTGATATTTAGTGATGCTAAGATCTTCTCATGCGTCTGTTGGCCATCTGTATGTCTCCTTTGGAAAAATGTATATTCAGGTCCACTGACCATTTTTTAATTGGGTTGTTTGTTTTTTTGATATAGAGTTGTATGTGCTCTTCATGCATTTTAGATTCTAACTCCTTGGAGGATGTATCATTTGCAGATATTCTCTCCCATTCAGTAGGTTGCCTTTTTCATTTTGTTGATGGTTTTGTTCACAGAGCAGAAGCTTTTGAGTTTAATGTGTTCCCATTTGTTTATTTTTGCTTTTGTTGCTTTTCCCTGAGGAGACAGATCAAAAAATATTACTAAAACTGATGCCAAAGAGTTTACTGTCTACCTTTTCTTCTAGGAGTTCAATGGTTTCAGGTCTTACATTTAAGTCTTTAATCCATTTTAACTTTATTTTTGTCTATGATGTAAGAAAGTGGTCCAGTTTCATTCTTTTGGATGTAGCTGTCCAATTTTCCCAACACCATTTATTGAAGAGGCTGTCTTTTCCCCATTGCATATTCTAAGACCATTATTTCTAATTTGCCCATTGTCTGGGCCAGCAGCATTCCTGATTATGCATATTTATTCTTTATATGTGGTTATGTATAACTATATATAAAAAGCATATAAAATATACATTTTAAATGATGTAATAAAGATGAAAATGGAAATTATTGTATGTTATTTGTTCTTTTGTATTTATTTTGTATTAGTAGTAGTAGCGGTAATGTATTTTACTTATACCCTAAAATGATTATAAATAATATTTTGTCAACAGCAGCATGATTTAATATGCTTCACTAAAAGTCTTAGCTATTTTTGAGAGTGTGTTCAAAGGACTGTTTCTTAAGTTTATTTTAATACCAATTTTTTTTTCTTTTGCTGTATGTGGGCCTGTCACTGTTGTGGCCTCGCCCATTGCAGAGCACAGGCTCCGGATGCACAGGATCAGCGGCCATGGATCATGGGCCCAGCCGCTCCGCGGCATGTGGGATCTTCCCGGACCGGGGCCCGAACCTGTGTCCCCTGCATCGGCAGGCGGACTCTCAACCACTGGGCCACCAGGGAAGCCCACCAATTTTTAATGCTGTCACAGTTGAAAATTTTTCCTCAGAAAGATTTTTCAGTAAAAAACTTCAGTATAAGCATCTATCATTAAGCTTAGAGGAAAAAAGATAAGTACTGTATGAGCATCATGTGAATTTTAATGTGTGAGAAAAATTATAGATGTTTGTTTTTACATTTATGTAGACCATCTTGCCAATTACTGTGACTTCCTGTTGCTATTAGCTATTGAAGTGAAATGTGCACATGGGATGTAAGTCTATATCTATATGTCAGATAGTCTTCTCGTTCATTTTAATTGTGATGACCAATCTTTTGGCAGATCTGATGAGCTTTTAAGGTAGGTAACAAGAAGTAGATTCTGCTCTCTTCTTGTTATTCACTTATGTTTGCGTTGATAATAGTGTACTCAGTCCACATTATTTGCAGGAAACTTTCTAGACACTCGTCCGTATCTGAAGGATAGTTTAAGTAAAGCTGGGTACTATAATCTATAAATCCATTTTTTAGGCACATGTAAATGGTAGCACACTGAAATCCTCTGAAAAAGAAGGAAGATAGAAGAGCAGTGTTACGGATATGTGATCCAAGCAAAGGCCCCAGGGCTCATGTCTCTACTAAGTATTGGTAAAGTTTAATTTCTATATTTTTTAAAGAAAAAATCAATGAAAAGAGATATTTCAATGTTTTTTTCTGCTCTCCTAGTGAACCATAGATATATACACACAGGTATGTGCCTTGTCTCATTCCAAACCCAGACAACTGGAAATGCTATCAAATTAGGATTTTGCTACTTAAAAACTAAAAATTTTATAATGCTTTCTGCATACAAAAATTTAATCATATAGGATAAATTGAGAGTTTTGCAATAAATATGACAGAAAATGAGTTAACATCCTATTTTCTTACAATCAACAAACCTCATATATATAAAGGCTTTTTAGAAATAAATTTTAAAAACTGCCAAAGACATTTTTAAAAGTCCCAAGGCATGAACAGATGATTCACAGAACTCCAGATGACTGAGAAACGTGAAAAAACCTCACAAGTAATCAATGAAATGCAAAATAAAACATAAGTAAGATTATCACCATCCCTCCATCAAATTATCTGTTGCAAATGGTCTCTAAAGATAGCCATCCAGAATTCCTCCATCGCTGTACGTGCATGTCAACCTCTCATCAAGAGGTGGCATTTATTTCTTTTTCTTTAGAATCAGGGCTGGTCTTGTGACTTATTTTGAACAGTAGAATGGGGTAGAAGTGATGCTGTAAGTCTGATGTGTAAAGGTCCGCGTTGTTGGCATGCATATAAATCGATAAAACTGGATCATATGGTAGTTCTATGTTTAATTTTTTGAGGTACCTCTATACTGTTTTTTATAATGGTTGCCCCCTTTACAATCCTACCAACAGTACCCAAGATTTCCAATTTCTCTACAACCTTCTCAACACTTTTTATTTTGTTGTTTTTAATAGTAGTCACCCTAATGGGCTTGAGGTGGTATCTCACTGTAGTTATGATTTGCATTTCTCTTACGATTAGTGATGTTGAGCATTTTTTTCCCCTGTGCTTGTTAGCCATTTTTATATCATCCTGAGAGAAATGTCTATTGAAGTCCTTTATCCAAAATAATTGAAAACAAGGTCCCAAAGAGATATTTGAATGCCCATTATTCATAGCAGTATTATTTACAATAGCCAACAGGTGGAAGCAACCTAAATGTCAATTGATGGATGAATGGATAAAGTGTAGCATATACATAAAATGGGATATTATTCAGACTTAAAAAAGAAGGAAATCTTGTCACCTGCTACAACATGAGTGAAGCTTGAGGACATGATGCTAAGTAAAATAAGCCAGTCATGAAAAAATAAATACTGTATGATTCCACTTATATGTGTTATCTAAAGTAGTCAACTTCATAGAAACAGTAGAATGGTGGTTACCAGGGGCTGGAAGAAGAAGGAAATGGAGAGTTGCTGTTTAATGGGTATAGTTTCAGTTTTGCAAGATGAAAAGTTCTGGAAATTGAGTATACTTAACGCCACTGACCTATACACTTAAAAATTATTATGACAGTAAGTTTTAGGTTATGTCTTTTACAGAAATTTTAAAAAATGATAACGCTTTCTCAAAAACAATTGGGCAAAAAATATCAATAGTACTAAACTAAAATTCATAATCTTAGTCCAGGAAATAATAAAATAGGCAGAGAATCATAAGGATGTTCATTATAGTGCTATTTCCAGTAGTAAATTAGTAATTCATTATTGAAATTTCCAACAACAGAATTAGGGGTTGGTCACATGAATTTTTTTTTTTTTTTTGCGGTACACAGGCCTCTCACTGTTGTGGCCTCTCCTGTTGCGGAACACAGGCTCCGGACGCGCAGGCTCAGCTGCCGTGGCTCACGGGCCCAGCCGCTCCACGGCATGTGGGATCTTCCCGGACTGGGGCACGAACCCGTGTCCTCTGCATTGGCAGGCGGACTCTAACCACTGCGCCACCAGGGAAGCCCGGTCACGTGAATTTTTGATATACCTATATGACATATTATTTCAATGACTTGAAAAAATTTTATAGCAAAATGCTAAGTGAATAAATCATGATACAAACCTCTTTATATAGTGTGATCCAAATATATACACATATGTATGTATAGCTATTTTTTATATATGTGATATAACTGTACATGGATATATTCTCTCTATATATATATATATTCATACCATATCTATTATACACATGCATGTAATGAGTTTATTGCATAAACTGACTTGGTAGATTGCAAATATAAAGTAACTTTATTCTTTCACACAACTGCCATTTTCAAATAAACTCTAGAAACTCATTCTTCCTGTTGCCAAGAAGAGCTTGCGAGCAGATCCTTTAGCTTTTCTAGCCATTTGAAGATATTAAAAAGTCTAGACTAACATCCAAACTTCCATCTCTTATTTAATGTAAGCTTCTCTCCTGGCCCAGCTTTGGAATCCTGAAAAAAAGGACCTAGCTGGTTTCTTTACAATTCTCCCACTTTGTTCTTTCATCTTTCTTTCCACTCACCTGGCTGCCCACTCACTGTCGTGCTGGGCTGGAGGCAAGTAGGGAGGAAAGAAGAGGTCAGAAAAGATCACTGCCATCATGTCTTTGGATGTGACAGATGGTATGCACAGATTCTCAGAGGCTGTGGGGGTGCCGTCCCCACCCCACATCATCTTCTGACCCTTCTCTCTTCACGGCTCCACATCCTACTTCCTTTACTCATGAAGACGCCTTCCTTGCCTTGCTTCTCAGTCCTGTCTACTCAGCCTTCACTCCTGGTTGTTCATCTCTATTTTCGATATCTCCTTGGAGGTAGTCCCTTTTGAAGTGGTTATAGTCATTGTCCATGCGACCCAGAGAAACGGATCTTTTTTCCAGTGAACTCTTGAAATGCAGGTACTTCTTAACTCAAGCTTCTTTTTTATTGGCTGTCACCGATTGTTTCCCTCAGCCCCTCCTCCTTCGTTTTTCCAGGTGTGAATCAAATACTGTTACTGTGTCCACCAAACTCGAGAGGACAAAGCTATCCAAGTATTTTTCTTGAGTCTCCCTCCTTACTTGGATCAAGGTGAGAAGGAAGCACCCCTCGCACAGGTGTGGGGTGGAACAGTGCACCTGCTCTAGGACAACACTCTCTCTAAGGCAGGGTTTCTCAGTTTTAGCACTACTGACATTTGGGGCTGGATGAGTCTTTGGTGTGGGGCTGTCCCGTGTATTATGGGATGGTAAGCAGCATCCCCGGCTTCTACTCACTAGATGCTAGTAGTACCACCCCCAAGTTGTGACAAACAATGATGTCTCCAGCCATTGTCAAAGGTCCCTTGGGGGTAAACTTGCTTCCAACTTAGAGTCACTGTCCTAAAGGCATTCTTTCTACAAACCTGCCTACTTCCTAATGACTCCTTCTTCTGTTTTTTAAGATGAAAATGGGTAGGGAGCTAATGCTGGCAAAAGAGCATCCCAAATGCAAATCCTGCACAGTTGCTCTAGTACCCTGCTTTAGAATGTGGGGACATTGGCCAACCCTGAAATAGAAAGAGTCATATTTAACACTTTGCTGTTTCACATAAAATAAGAAAAAAAAACCCCATGTGGTAGATGAGATAAGAAAGCACACCAAAATATTAATAGGGACTATCTTTGAATGGTGGACTCATTAGTGATTTTTTTCTAATTAACGTTAATATTTTATACAATGGATTCATTCATTCATGTATAAAAATATTAAAAAAATAAGACCAAACATGGATAAACAACAAGGTCCTACTGTATAGCACAGAGAACTATATTCAATATCCTATGATAAAGCACAAAGGAAAAGAATATTAAAATGTATATATATATATAAATATATATATATATAAAACTGAATCACTTTGCTGTACAGCAGAAATTAACACAACACTGTAAATCAACTATACTTCAATAAAAAAAAAATTGAAAAAAAAAAGACCAAACAAATCCTACCAGTTTTCAAGAACCAGCTCAAATGCCATCTCCTTCATGATGCCTTTTCAGATTACCAAGCTGAAAATACTTTTTTTTCTTCTGGAACAATCACAGGTGACACTTAATCTTCATAGTCACCCCATTAACTAGGGTTTTTTTTATTCCTGTTTTACAGACAAGGAAACTAAGCTTGGACAAGTAACTAGGGTGTCTAACTGGCCTGATACTATACAAGCTGGTAAATGGCAGAGGTGTCACTCAAACCTGGGTCCATTTCTTCAGTCCATTTCCTACCTGCCGTGGTACTGGTCACTGGGCACCCAGAACTTCATGGTGTTTTAGGTGAACTTAAACATTACTGAGCCGTATCTCCTTCATTTGCATAGTATTCCCCAACTAAATTATAAACAGCTTTTACAGAATAGACTATTGAGCTTTCATTACATATGCTCATGGAGGGCCATAGGGTAGGTAGATTGCTGAAATAATGCTCAGGTGAAACAAGATAGTGGACACATAAATCAAATATAAACATCAACTCAACCATAGTTTCTGTCATAACTATTCAACATCATTTCATAATGGCAATATCGTAAGTCATGAAGATTATCTGACAGGTGAATACCGACATGAAGGCATATATTTAAGCACATGATCTGCTGCCTAAACATTAGCATCGTTTGTATTCAAGAAAAAGGAGTGGCTTAATATATACTATGAAGAAAGACTGAATATATATTAGTATATACTTATGTTGGATAGACTGAACTGATTTTAAGACAAAATTATCATGTAAATTCAGCCAGTCCATTTGTACCAAACTGTCTTAAATGCCTACTCAAAATAATAATAATGGCAGAGCCCATGATGGTTTAAAGGAAGAGGGAACAGCTAAGGAGGCACAGGCCCTAGGGGGACACATGCCAGATCACTAGGCTTGGGGAAACAAGAGCAAGCTGGTCCCCATGTGGTGGAAGAGATGAGGCTCCCCAGGTATGACCAGGTTTGGGTCATAGTAGCTCAACAACTAGCAGAGTAGAGTCAACAGGCTGCAAGTTTTCAATCCTATAATTATGTGGGGCTGGTATAGGCAGGAACTGATATGTGTGTCATGGAAAATGTCTTTATTTCTATTACTGTGACCAAAATAGGTATATGTAGTCTTTTGGAAAACTAATGAAAACAGCGAGGTCATGGTAAAACTCAAAGAGGGAGACTTTGCACCAATATACTAAAAAATGTGGTCCATGGACTAACATCAGCATCAATTGGGAGCTTATTGGAAATGCAAATTCTTGGTCCCTAACCTAGACCTAATGAGTCAGAATCTTTGGAGTTGGGACCCAGGAATTTACATTTTAGCCTGCTCGCCAAGTGAGTCTTATGTTTGAGAGGCACTGGTTTACAGCATCCCCACCACATTCACTACCCTCACAACAGAAGAAAAATGTTCTACAATCCATTTAAAATGAGTTTCTAACTTTGTGTTGTCCAAGACAGCAGACACATGCCACATGTGGCTGCAAGCACTTGAAATGTGCTTCTTTATCCAAATAAAGATGTGTTGTAAGTGTAAACACTGGATTTCAAAGACTATGAAAAAGGAATGAAAACTACCTCATTAATAATTTTTTATACTGACTAATATTGAAATGATAATATTTCAGATGTATTGGATTAAATAAAATCTATTAGTAACTTCACCTGTACCTTTTTACTTTATTGGGGCTTCTAGGACATTTAAACTTACATGTGTGGCTTGTATTATATTTCTATTGGACAGCATTGTTTTAACTTATCTTCTTAAAGGAGGATTTCTTTCCTATTCTACATTTCCTAGTTATAAGCTAGCCAGGGCTTAGTTGAAATAATGACAAAAATAGCACTTATTTCATGTTTAATGTGTGCTAGACCTGTACTTACCATCTTGCATGGATGATTTCATTTAATCCACACCATAATTCTATGAAGTTATTACCTTCAATTTAATGATAAGGAAAATGAAGCTCAGAAAGTTTAAAAAACTTGCTCAAGCTACCAGCTGATATGTGAATGAGAAAGATGTCAACTCAGGTCCTTCTGGCCCCAAATCATGTACTTTTATATATTTCCCTGTACTTCTTGTTATACAATGTACTGAAAAAAAATATCATTTATTTTCAATGATATCTATGTAAGTTAAAATGATGAGTATATTATTCAAGTCTTTATCAAGTAGAAGCACATCATTAGAAAAAATAATGACAGAATCATCTCCATGTGTGAAATGTGAATCTACAGATGTTTAAGACTTAGGAAACTTGACACAATCTTCCTCAGCTTTGCATCTGATCGATGGGTGACCTTTTCAATAATTCCTCATAATAACTCTTTTTTTAAGTTTTATGTATTTTTAAAATTTTATTGAAGTATTGTTGATTTACAATGTTTTGTTAATTTCTTCTGTACAGCAAGGTGACTCAGTTTGATAGATAGATAGATACATAGATATTCTTTTTCATATTCTTTTCCATTATGGTTTGTCACAGGGTATTGAATATAGTTCCCTGTACCACACAGTAGGACTTGTTTTTTATCCATTCTATATATATATATATGCTTCTGCATAATAACTCTTAAATCTGGTCACATGGCTAAAAAAAACTCTCCTAACTTAGTTGACTATATCTAGATCAGAAACAAACTAAGAAAAAGCTACAACTTTGTGAAATCACTCCAGGTTTCAAGGCCCTGAGCCAGCATGGGTCACAGATATGCTCTTAAAAGTAGGGTGTAACTCCAGGAGGGCTCATGCCAAGGAGTACTTCCCAGAACTTCTGCTGCCAGTGTCCTTGTCCCTGTCGTGAGCCACAGCCACCCCCTGCCTCTGCAGGAGACCCTGCAACACTAGCAGGAGTATCTAATTTCCAGGAGGCTATATGGATGACTGAGTATCAGAACAGTCTATTCAACAGCTCCTGACTCCATTGGACAATGGTTTGCCCCACAAAGAGGTGACTTCTCTGCACTTCCGGGTGGTACCATCATAAATGGGCACGACACAGATCCTGAAATTTCCCATGCTGCAGGTCCAAAAGGGAAGCCCCAGGAAGGAGATAATCCTTTAAATCCAAATCACATGTTCATGGTAAGATATCCAAAAAGTTGAATTCAGTTTTTCCATCTTGCAGCCTACAAAATTACTATTTGGTGTATTGCCACTTTAGACTGACAAATAGGCAACCACTTTGCCAAGATTTCATTGTAGAGAGGGTTGTAGTGTTAATAATAGCATCAATAGTGAGTCATCCAGACAGAGAGGAGGAAGATGGCAGAAGAGTAAGACGCAGAGATCACCTTCCTCCACACAGATACATCAGAAATACATCTACACGTCTAACAACTCCTACAGAACACCTACTGAACGCTGGCAGAAGACATCAGACCTCCCAAAAGGCAAGAAACTCCACGTACCTGGGAGTGGAGTGGCAAAAGAAAAAAAAAAAAAAACAGAGACAAAAGAATAGGGATGGGACCTGCACCAGCGGGAGGGAGCCGTGAAGAAGGAATGGTTTTCACACACTAGAAGCCCCTTCGCGGGCAGAGACTGCGGGTGGCGGAGCTGGGGAGCTTCCTGAGCCGCGGAGGAGAGCAAAGCGGAGAGATTCCCTGTCGATCGGTGTCGACAGGCACTCACCAGCCCGAGAGGCTTGTCTGCTCACCCGCCGGGGCGGGCAGGGGCTGGGAGCTGAGGCTCGGGCTTCAGTTGGAGAGCAGGGAGATGACTGGCGGCGTGAACACAGCCTGAAGGGGTTAGTGCACCAGGTCTAGCTGGGAAGGAGTCAGGGAAAAAGTCTGGACCCGCCGAAGAGGCAAGACACTTTTTCTTCCCTCTTTGTTTCCTGGTGCACGAGGAGAGGGGATTAGGAGCGCTGCTTAAAGGAGCTCCAGAGAGGGGCGCAAGCCGCGGCTAACAGAGTGGACCCCAGAGACGGGCATGAGACGCTAAGGCTGTTGCTGCCGCCACCAAGAAGCCTGTGTGCAAGCACAGGTCACTCTCCACACCTCCCTTCCCGGGAGCCTGTGCAGCCCGCCACTGCCAGGGTCCCGGGATCCAGGGACAACTTCCCCGGGAGAACGCATGGCGTACCTCAGGCTGGTGCAACGTCACGTTGGCCTCTGGCACCGCAGGCTCGCCCCGCACTCCGTACCCCTCCCTCCCCCCGGCCTGACTGAGCCAGAGCCCCCGAATCAGCGGCTCCTTTAACCCCGTCCTGTCTAAGCGAAGAACAGACGCCCTCTGATGACCTACACGCAGAGGCGGGGCCACATCCAAAGGTGAACCCCGGGAGCTGTGCGAACAAAGAAGAGAAAGGGAAATTTCTCCTAGCAGCCTCAGGAGCAGCGGATTAAATCTCTACAATCAACTTGATATACCCTGCATCGCTGGAATACCTGAATAGACAACAAATCATCCCAAATTGAGGAGGTGGACTTTGAGAGCAAGATTTATTATTTTTTCCCCTTTTCCTCTTTTTCTGAGTGTGTATGTGCATGCTTCTGTGTGAGATTTTGTCCATATAGCTTTGCTTTCACCATTTGTCCTAGGGTTCTATCTGTCTGCTTTTTTTGTTTTACTTTCTTAAAAATATTTTTTTCTTAATAATTATTTTTTTATTTTAATAACTCTATTTCATTTTACCTTACTTTATTTTATTTTATCATCTTTCTTTCTTTTTCTTTCTTTCTTTCTTTCTTCTTTCTACCTTTTCTCCCTTTAATTCTGAGCCATGTGGATGAAAGGCTCTTGGTGCTGTAGCCAGGAGTCAGTGCTGTGCCTCTGAGGTGAGAGAGCCAACTTCAGGACACTGGTCCACAAGAGACCTCCCAGCTCCACATAATATCAAATAGTGAAAATCTCCCAGAGATCTCCATCTCAACACCAACACCCAGCTTCACTCAATGACCAGCAAGCTACAGTGCTGGACACCCTATGCCAAACAACAAGCCAGGAACACAACCCCACCCATTAGCAGAGAGGCTGCCTAAAATCATAATAAGGCCACAGACACCCCAAAACACACCACCAGACGTGGACCTGCCCACCAGAAAGACAAGATCCAGCCTCATCCAGCAGAACACAGGCACTAGTCCCCTCCACCAGGAAAGCTACACCACCCACTGAACCAACCTTAGCCACTGGGGACAGACACCAAAAAGAACACAGACTACGACCCGGCAGCCTGCGAAAAGGAGACCCCAAACACAGTAAGATAAGCAAAATGAAAAGAGAGAAAAACACACAACAGATGAAGGAGCAAGGTAAAAACCCACCAGACCTAACAAATGAAGAGGAAATAGGCAGTCTACCAGAAAAAGAATTCAGAATAATGATAGTAAAGATGATCCAAAATCTTGGAAATAGAATAGAGAAAATGCAAGAAACATTTAACAAGGACCTAGAAGAACAAGATGAAACAAACAACGATGAACAACACAATAAATGAAATTAAAAACACTCTAGAAGGGATCAATAGCAGAATATTTGAGACAGAAGAACAGATAAGTGACCTGGAAGATAAAATAGTGGAAATAACTACTGCATAGCAGAATAAAGAAAAAAGAACGAAAAGAACTGAGGACAGTCTCAGAGACCTCTGGGAAAACATTAAACGCACCAATATTCGAAGTATAGGGGCTGCAGAAGAAGAAGAGAAAAAGAAAGGGACTGAGAAAATATTTCAAGAGATTATAGTTGAAAACTTCCCTAATATGGGAAAGGAAATAGTTAATCAAGTCCAGGAAGCACAGAGAGTCCCATACAGGATAAATCCAAGGAGAAACATGCCAAGACACATATTAATCAAACTATCAAAAATTAAATACAAAGAAAATATATTAAAAGCAGCAAGGGAAAAACAACAAATAACACACAAGGGAATACCCATAATGCTAACAGCTGATCTTTCAGCAGAAACACTACAAGCCAGAACGGAGTGGCAGGACATATTTAAAGTGATGAAGGTGAAAAGTCTGCAACCAAGATTACTCTACCTAGCAAGGATCTCATTCAGATTTCATGGAGAAATTAAAACATTTACAGACAAGCAAAAGTTGAGAGAGTTCAGCATCACCAAACCAGCTTTACAACAAATGTTAACGGACATTCTCTAGGCAAGAAACACAAGAGAAGGGACAGACCTACAATAACAAACCCAAAACAATTAAGAAAATGGAAATAGGAACATAAATATCAATAATTACCTTAAATGTAAATGGATTAAATTGCTCCCACCAAAAGACACAGACTGGCTGAATGGGTACAAAAACAGGACCCATATATTTGCTGTCTACAAGAGACCCACTTCAGACCTAGAGACACATACAGACTGAAAGTAAGGGGATGGAAAAAGATATTTCATGCAAATGGAAACCAAAAGAAAGCTGGAGTAGCAATTCTCATATCAGACAAAATAGACTTAAAAATAAAGACTATTAGAAGAGACAAAGAAGGACACTATATAATGATCAAGGGATCGATCCAAGAAGAAGATATAACAATTGTCAATATTTATGCACCCAACATAGGAGCACCTCAATACATAAGGCAAATACTAACAGCCATAAAAGGGGAAATCGACAGTAACACAATCATAGTAGGGGGTCTTAATGCCCCACTTTCACCAATGGACAGATCATCCAAAATGAAAATAAATAAGGAAACACAAGCTTTAAATGATACATTAAACAAGATGGACTTAATTGATATTTATAGGACATTCCATCCAAAAACAACAGAATACACATTTTTCTCAAGTGTTCTTGGAACATTCTCCAGGATAGACCATATCTTGAGTCACAAATCAAGCCTTGGTAAATTTAAGAAAATTGAAATTGTATCAAGTATCTTTTCTGACCACAACACTATGAGACTAGATATCAATTACAGGAAAAGATCTGTACAAAATACAAACACATGGAGGCTAAACAATACACTACTTAATAACGAAGTGATCACTGAAGAAATCAAAGAGGAAATCAAAAAATACCTAGAAACAAATGACAATGGAGACACGACGACTCAAAACCTATGGGATGCAGCAAAAGCAGTTCTAAGAGGGAAGTTTATAGCAATACAATCCTACCTTAAGAAACAGGAAACATCTCAAATTAACAACCAAACCTTGCACCTCAAGCAATTAGAGAAAGAAGAACAAAAAAACCCCAAAGTTAGCAGAAGAAATTGTAAAGATCAGATCAGAAATAAATGAAAAAGAAATGAAGGAAACGATAGGAAAGATCAATAAAACTAAAAGCTGGTTCTTTGAGAAGCTAAACAAAATTGATAAACCATTAGCCATACTCATCAAGAAAAGTGGGAGAAGACTCAAATTAATAGAATTAGAAAAGAAAAAGGAGAAGTAACAACTGACACTGCAGAAATACAAAAGATCATTAGAGATTACTACAAGCAACTCTATGCCAATAAATTGGACAACCTGGAAGAAATGGACAAATTCTTAGAAATACCCAACCTGCCAAGGCTGAATCAGGAAGAAATAGAAAATATGCAAAGACCAATCACAAGCACTGAAATTGAAACTGTGATTAAAAATCTTGCAACAAACAAAAGCCCAGGACCAGAGGGCTTCACAGGCAAATTCTATCAAACATTTAGAGAAGAGCTAACACCTATCCTTCTCAAACTCTTCCAAAATATAGCAGAGGGAGAAATACTCCCAAACTCATTCTACGAGGCCACCATCACCCGGATACCAAACCAGACAAGGATGTCACAAAGAAAGAAAACTACAGGCCAATATCACTGATGAACATAGATGCAAAAATCCTCAACAAAATACTAGCAAACAGAATCCAACAGCACATTAAAAGGATCATACACCATGATCAAGTGGGGTTTATTCCAGGAATGCAAGAATTCTTCATTATACACAAATCAATCTATGTGATACACCATATTAACAAATTGAAGGAAAAAAACCATATGGTCATCTCAATAGATGCAGAGAAAGCTTTCAACAAAATTCAACACCAATTTATGATAAAAACCCTGCAGAAAGTAGGCATAGAGGGAACTTTCCTCAACATAATAAAGGCCATATATGACAAACCCACAGCCAACATCGTCCTCAATGGTGAAAAACTGAAACCATTTCCACTAAGATCAGGCACAAGACAAGGTTGTCCACCCTCACCACTCTTATTCAACATAGTTTTGGAAGTTTTAGCCACAGCAATCAGAGAAGAAAAGGAAATAAAAGGAATCCAAATCGGAAAAGAAGAAGTAAAGCTGTCACTGTTTGCAGATGACATGATACTATACATAGAGAATCCTAAAGATGCTACCAGAAAACTACTAGATTTAATCAATGAATTTGGTAAAGTAGCAGGATACAAAATTAATGCACAGAAATCTCTGGCATTCCTATGCACTAATGACGAAAAATCTGAAAGTGGAATCAAGAAAACACTCCCATTTACCATTGCAACAAAAAGAATAAAATCTCTAGGAATAGACCTACCTAAGGAGACAAAAGACCTGTATGCAGAAAATTATAAGACACTGATGAAAGAAATTAAAGATGATACAAATAGATGGAGAGGTATATCATGTTCTTGGATTGGAAGAATCAACTTTGTGAAAATGACTCTACTACCCAAAGCAATCTACAGATTCAATGCAATCCTTATCAAACTACCACTGGCATTTTTCACAAAACTAGAACAAAAAATTTCGCAATTTGTATGGAAACACAAAAGACCCCGAATAGCTGAGGCAATCTTGAGAATGAAAAATGGAGCTGGAGGAATCAGGCTCCTGGACTTCAGACTACCGTACAAAGCTACAGTAATCAAGACAGTATGGTACTGGCCCTAAAACAGAAATATAGATCAATGGAACAGGATAGAAAGCCCAGAGATAAACCCCCACACATATGTTCTCCTTATCTTTGATAAAGGAGGCAGGAATGTACAGTGAAGGAAGGACAGCCTCTTCCATGAGTGGTGCTGGGAAAACTGGACAGGTACATGTAAAAGTATGAGATTATATCACTCCCTAACACCATACACAAAAATAAGCTCAAAATGGATTAAAGACCTAAATGTAAGGCCAGAAACTATCAAACTCTTAGAGGGAAAGATAGGCAGAACACTCTATGATATAAATCACAGCAAGATCCTTTTTGACCCACCTCCTAGAGAAATGGAAATAAAAACAAAAATAAACAAATGAGACCTAATGACACTGCAAAGATTTTGCACAGAAAGGGAAACCATAAACAAGACCAAAAGACAACCCTCAGAATGGGAGAAAATATTTGCAAATGAAGCAACTGACAAAGGATTAATCTCAAAAATTTACAAGCATCTCATGCAGCTGAATAACAAGAAAACAAACAACCCAATCCAAAAATGGGCAGAAGACCTAAATAGACATTTCTCCAAAGAAGATATACAGACTGCCAACAAACACATGAAAGAATGCTCAACATCATTAATCATTAGGGAAATGCAAATCAAAACTACAATGAGATATCATCTCACACCCGTCAGAATGGCCATCATCAAAAAATCTAGAAACAATAAATGCTGGAGAGGGTGTGGAGAAAAGGGAACCCTCTTCCACTGCTGGTGGGAATGTGAATTGGTACAGCCACTATGGAGAACAGTATGGAGGCTCCTTAAGAAACTACAAATAGAACTACCATATGACCCAGCAATCCCACTACTGGGCATATACGCTGAGAAAACCATAATTTAAAAAGAGTCATGTACCAAAATGTTCACTGCAGTTCTATTTACAATAGCCAGGAGATGGAAACAACCTAAGTGTCCGTCATTGGATGAATGGATAAAGAAGGTGTGGCACATATATACAATGGAATATTACTCAGCCATAAAAAGAAAGGAAATTGAGCTATTTGTAATGAGGTGGATGGACCTAGAGTCTGTCATACAGAGTGAAGTAAGTCAGAAAGAGAAAGACAAATACCGTATGCTAACACATATATATGGAATTTAAGAGAAAAAAATGTCATGAAGAAACTAGGTGTAAGACAGGAATAAAGACACAGACTTACTAGAGAATGGACTTGAGGATATGGGGAGGGGGAAGGGTAAGCTGTGACAAAGTGAGAGAATGGCATGGACATATGTACCCTACCAAACGTAAAATAGATAGCTAGTGGGAAGCAGCCGTATAGCACAGGGAGATCAGCTAGGTGCTTTGTGACCACCTAGAGGGGTGGGATAGTGAGGGTAGGAGGGAGGGAGACACAAGAGGGAAGAAATATGGGAACATATGTATATGTATAACTGACTCACTTTGTTATAAAGCAGAAACTAACACACCATTGTGAAGCAATTATACTCCAATGAAGATGTTAAAAAAAAAAAAGTAAGGGGTATTCTTTTTGTTGTTGTTGTTTGTTTTAGTTCATTATATTTTTTTTTTTAATTTTTATTGGAATATAGTTGATTTACAATGTTGCATTAGTTTCAAGTGTACAGCAAAGTGATTCAGTTATACATATACATATATTCATTCTTTTTTAGATTCTTTCTCATATAGGTTATCACATAATGTTGAGTAGAGCTCCCTGTGCTATACAGTATGTCCTTGTTGGTTATCCATCTTATATATAATAGTGTGTGTGTGTTCATCCCACGCTCCTGATTTATCCCTCTCCCCCACCATGTTTCCCCTTGGTAACCCTAAGTTTGTTTTCAATATCTGTAAGTCTGTTTCTGCTTTGTAAATAAGTTCATTTTTAAATTTTCTTTCTTTAAAGTAGATTCCACATACGAGTGATATAATATGATATTTACCTTTCTCTGTCTGACTTACTTCACTTAGGATGATAACCTCTAGGTCCATCCATGTTGCTGCAAATGGCATTGTTTTATTCTTTTTTATGGCTAATATTCCATTGTATATATGTACCACATCTGCTTTATCCAATCTAAAGGTAGGGTGGATTCTTTTATTGACGACTCTACTCACCAGGAGATCTGTAAATCCATGATGAAAATGACATGTTAAAAAATGGAAGAAGATATAGCATCAGTCTTTGTTTCAATGCCTGGGAGAGGAGCCAGGAAGCTTGCTGCCAATACCTCACTCATTCTAACTGTTCTGTCAATATTTGTTATTGTCAGTAGAACAGATCACTAGTGTGAACCTCAAAACCAAGGATATCTGTTTGGATAAGTTCTGTTTGAGTAAGTCCTCACAGGTGAGTAGAATATGCTTTCCATCATCCATGAAATGATCTAACAAAAAATCAGACTATAGAGCTAGGTACCGAGGGCAGAAAGGAGACTATCAGAAGGAGTGGCTGAGATCACAGTGGTGTACCCCATGACACCTAAGTCTGTAAGCCTCTTCATCAACTGGGATAGTCTTGATGTCTTAAGATCAGTATTAAGACATTATATTAAACATAACTGGTTAATAATAATGTCAACAAAAATGGATGTTCTGAGAGTTTGTTGCCAGTAACAAACACCAGTTGATCACAGCCAATCAGTTCCAAGTTATTTACAACCTTACTGGTGGTCTGCACAGACACTGGGGAATGTTCCCAGTGCCTCTTGGATCAAGTTTCCTGTGGGTTTTATAACCAAGTGGACCCTTTCCACTTATGGCATCATCAAGGAGTCTGTACGTGGACCACAGAATTTCACCAACTGGAACTTCTAGGATAGTGTTTGTCTTCTTCACAACGTTTGTTTTTTCCAACAACATGACAACCCCAGACTTCTCAGGTTCTGAGTTCATAGAAAAAGATATTTTAAAAATTGCAATACTTTTCTTATGGATTCCTCAATCTATATACATTTGCAATATCATCACCATTCATAAGACAGGCCCAATCTCTCCAAAATCAACAGAGGTCACTCCAAGAATATGATCCTCAAAGTTAAGTCATGAATGTTTCTTGATGCAGGAAAGGCTGACTGCCAAGTCATTTGTTTGGAGATACACCAGCAGGGGTGGGGTTGTGGTGGTAAATGAAAAACCATATATAAGTGAACCCAGGTAGTTCAAACCTGTGTTGTTCAAGGGTCAGTGGTAGTTGTATGAACATAAAGCATTTTTGCAGCCTATACTCAGATGACTTCTTGGGAGCTGCTGCCTGTGGATTTGTATGAGCTCTTTTATTTTCATCAAGTCCTTAGGAAAGCCAAATTTCAGTTGCTACTTAGCGTTCCCAGAGCCTGAATGTGCCAACCCCTATATTTTCATAACTCACTCAGAATCTCATCTAATATAAAATGCAAGAGACTAATGTCTAATGACAGTTTTTTCCACCTGGTAAATACTAGCTTTCACTTGCTTGAAAATTTCAAGATGAAGAGGGAACAAAGACTCCCTCTTGATAACAGAAACTCATGGAAATGTGACACCCCCCGCCCCCCAGGTCTAGCCAGTGGTAAAAATCATCAGCATAGCTCTAGCCTTAGACCCAAATTAAAACCATCAGTTCAGGCTGACTGTGATGTGGCCATAACATTTCACCACATTAAATGTGTGAGAACTGTGCACAGGCAGGTAATGGGATCTGACAGTGCTTGTTGTCACCATGGAGCTGTCATGTCTGCATTGTGTTCTCAATCCCAGAGAATCCATGTCCATCATGAGTCTTTATTCTGGCCTAAATATACTATGACAGTAATAATATATGCAGGCCTGGAAGAGTCCAAATCAAGGGAAGAAAATTAATATTTACTGAGTACTCACCATGTGTCTGTGGCAGACAGATTTAAGGGGACCCCCCCCAATGATTCCTCACTTCCTGAGTCCACTTCTTTGTGTAATCTCCTTTCCATGAGTGTGTGCAGGACCTGGAACTTGCTCCCTCCCAACAGAGTATGTCCAAGTGATGGATGTCACTTCCTGATTAGGTTACATTATATGGCAAAGGTGATAGACTATCATCCCTGTGATGATATTATGTTATATAAAATTCCTTCCTAGCAGGGATTCTTCTTGCTGACTTGATGAAGTAAACTGCCATATTGAGGAAGCTCACATGGCAAAAAAATGTGCGTGGCCTCTAGGACCTGGGTATAGTCTCTAGCTGACAGCTGCAAAGAGCCAGGGCCCCCCTCCATCACATAGCCACGAGGAAATGAATTCTGCCGAAAACCTGAATAAGCTTGGAAGCAGAAATTTTTCCCCAGATAGAAATGCAGCCTGACTGATACCTTGATCACAGCCATACGCAATCCTGAGCTGAGGACCATTATAAGCTGTCCCTGGACTTCTGACCCATGGGAACCATGAGATAACAAATATGTGTGTTGTTTTGGCTGCCATATTTGTGGTAATTTGTTATAGCAGCAGTGGAACACTAATACATTGCCATCAACCATGTTTCTATTCTGCATCCTCTATCTTGTTTCATCACCTCAACAACTTGGGAACTCTGATAATTAGGCAGGACATAAAGTTTAAAAGATTTTGCACTTGTCTTAAAAAAATAGTCATACAAGTTTTTAGGGTTCTGTCCAGGAATTAAGGAAAACCTGCCTTGATATCTTGTATCTAATACCTGAACAGTCATATGTAAATTATGAGCCAACCATCTTTAGTTTTTAAAAAAATTTTTATTGGAGTATAGTTGCTTTACAATGTTGTGTTAGTTTTTGCTGTACAGCAAAGTGAATCTGTTATACATATACATATATCTCTTCTTTTTTGGATTTCCTTCCCATTTAGTTCACCACACAGCATTGAGTAGAGTTCCCTGTGCTATACAGTAGGTTCTCATTAGTTATCTATTTTATACATAGTAGTGCATATATGTCAATCCCAATCTCCCAATTCATCCCACCTCCCCTCCCCACTTTGGTATCCATAAGTTTGTTCTCTACATCTGTGTCTGCATTTCTGCTTTGCAAATAAATTAATCTGTACCATTTATCTAGATTCCACATATAAGCAATATTATATGATACTTGTTTTTCTCTTTCTGACTTACTTCACTCTGTATGACAGTCTCTAGGTCTATCCACATCTCTGCAAATGGCACTATTTTGTTACTTTTTATGGCTGAGTAATATTCCATTGTATATATGTACTGCATCTTCTATATCCATTCCTCTGTTGATGGACATTTAGGTTGCTTCCATGTCCTGGCTATTGTAAATAGTGCTTCAGTGAACACTGGGTTGCATGTATCTTTTTAAATTATGGTTTTATCCGGGAAGACAACCATCTCTAAAATGACTTGATACAAATCATGCTTAGTGGGATGTTAGCAGATGGTGCAATGCTTTGCATGTGTCCTGACCACTCACCACACCTATTCACCTGCTGCGAGTACCTGTGACTCTATACTAGTGAATGCTCTATGGTATGCTCAGCTCATGGTGGGGAAGGCCAAAAGTTCTGGGGAAAAGTTGTCTTGGGGAGCATCCCTCAGCAAATGGTGGATGGAGTTGGAAGAGAAACTCCCAGCTTCCTCGGTCCTCAAGAGCAGATATTCTCAGGAGTGTTCTACATCATTCCCCACAAGTTCCCAGTGGGATTGAGACCCAGGTGCTCACAGTGATAACCTACCCCTTAGCACACCCTGCAATGGTTTCTTTCCCTTCCTTGTCTTACTTCCTAACTCTTACTAGTGGTTCCTGCAATCTCCTCTCCAAATAAATGATTTGAACTGATTCCTTCTTGCAGGGTCTGCTTCTGTGTGAAGTCAACCAAAGAGGTAAGGGCACTTCACATTGGATGGAAATGTGGTAGAAATCCAATTAAGAAGGACAAAAACAAGTGTGGATTGTCTTGAAGAGTGCCCTTAAGAATGTTCTAGGAATAGTGCATGAAAAGGAGAAATAAATTCACCAGAAATGACTGATTCTATTCATCAAACTCAGTAATTACCAGCCAAGTGGCCTCTCACTGTTGTGGCCTCTCCCGCTGTGGAGCACAGGCTCTGGATGTGCAGGTTCAGCGGCCATGGCTCATGGGCCCAGCCGCTCCGCGGCATGTGGGATCTTCCCGGACCGGGGCCCGAACCCGTGTCCCCTGCATTGGCAGGCGGACTCTCAACCACTGCGCCACCAGGGAGGCCCACCAGCTAAGTTTTGATGAGTAATTTGACCCCCAAATACTTTAACACTGGGAAGGCAGTGTGCTGGATGATGGACACTGATATTCTTCACTGGATGGATGCCTCCCCTACTGTGAAATCACATGCCAGCATTCTGATTATACATCAGTCTCTTGAGTTTGGTTAGTGTGAGTCCATTTCAAAAATCCTGTCAGCTCTGACAGCAATCACTGATTACTAGACTTATTGTGGTGATCATTTCACAATATACACAAATATCAAATCATTGTGTTATACACCTGAAACTAATATAATATGGTATGTCATTTACACCTCAATTAAAAAAAAAGAATCAGACAATGACCTGCCACTCCAGAAGTCTCTGTCTGGGTAGGCAGGCAGAATCCTTTTATTCATTTATCACTTGCCTCAACAATTCTCATTATGCAATCAAAACCATACACTAATGCCAGACAGTTATTTCTTGAGAAACAGAGCAATTTTATTTGTGCTTTAGCATGAAGGAATACCAGAAAGAGTATCACGATGTGAATAAAGGGAATGTCCAACACAGACAAATAGGAAGGAGAAAATGCCAGTTTTCATGTTCCCTTTCTGCATGTGCAACTCAGTGTAGGAGACCCTGATTCACTGCAGCTTTGGGTGCTCATTAACTTCAACAATCTTTCTTTTTCTTTTTCTTTCTTTCTTTCTTTCTTTCTTTCTTTCTTTCTTTCTTTCTTTCTTTCTTTCTTTCTTTCTTTCTTCTTTCTTTCTTTCTCTTTATTTACCAGATTTTAAAATAATAAATTGGTTCCCCAGCATCCTCCAAAGATGTCAAGGAATCAGTTCAAACTCATGGACTTATACACATCTAATATATTTCAATTCATTCTGATTATTGACCGGTGGAATCTTTTGCAAATTGTCTCTTGACTCGTTTTAAGAGCCCTCAGCGGTCTTTAAAGGCCTTCTAACCTTTTAAATTTAATTTTATATTGGAGTATAGTTGGTTTACAATGTTGTGTTAGTTTCAAGAGTACCAGTCCTATTTCTTTTAACTTTCAAAATAATGTCCCTAACCACACTGACACAACAACCAGAACAACACTGACAAAAACAAAAACAATATACTAGTTCTTCAGGAAATATAAGCATTTCCTGGCATTAAATTCTGAAAGAAATTCATTGTCTGCTTATAAGTGGTACTAGATAACAGTCAATCTTCACACTTCCATAAAATCTGAGGGTAACACATTCAACTACAGCAGAGTCAAACACTCCTGTTGGAGCAAAGCTAAGGAGGTCACGGACCTGACATTCTTAAACTAGGAGCAGTGATCCTCAACCAGGGTCCAAAACCCCCATGGAGACTTCAGTACCTTTCCTCAGAGTTTCTTCAGCACACATTGCCTGCAGGCCAAATAAATAGATCTCACACAAATATGTATGGCTGTTTTTACAGGTATAGATATATTTTTGATGATAGTAGTTTTGAATTCATGGTAGTGGTTAGTATTTTTGATTATCACTCTATATTTTCTTAATCAATGGTCACTAAATAAAACTACTGTTCTAGCAACAGTTTGGGGTTAATAAAGAATACTCACATATGGAAAGATTAAGAGCCATGATTTAGACAGCCAAATGGGTAGCATAGCCCTTTGAATATCTTTCCTATGAATCCATTTTCTTCACTGGTTTCTGAAAGTTGAGACAGAGAGAATAGTTCAGTGTTACCTTCTCAGGTGGCCTTTGAACTTAGATGTTCTGAACTTCTTCCTAAAGTGGGTCCCTGTGTGTGGGGCAAGGCTGACAATTATGTGATGGAAATTCATCAACCTAGCTGGTGCTCTTTGGGTGGGACTTATTCCATGACCTTGTGGGTAGTGTCAAGGCACAGGGTGTGGGGCCACTGGCTCCACCTGAAGCTCAGACCAGGGTACGAGCCGAGACACAGCAACCTCCCTGTAAAATATGGAGGGAGACAGGTGGGGTCCAGGAAGCAGATTTGGTTCCAAGTTGGTGTCTCCAGGAGATCTCTCTGGGGCACTAGAGTATGTGTATTCAACAAACACCTAGTTCCTTAAGCCCACGCATGTAAACACGTGTCAAGAGTTCACTGGACTCTCCAGGATCTTTCTTATGCTTACAGTGCTTCACACTTTCATATATATATTTTTTAACATCTTTATGGGAGTATAATTGCTTTACAATGGTGTGTTAGTTTCTGCTTTATAACAAAGTGAATCAGTTATACATATACATATATCCCCATATCTCCTCCCTCTTGCGTCTCCCTCCCTCCCACCCTCCCTATCCCACCCCTCTAGGTGGTCACAAAGCACCGAGCTGATCTCCCTGTGCGATGCGGCTGCTTCCCACTAGCTATCTATTTTACGTTTGGTAGTGTATATATGTCCATGGCACTCTCTCACTTTGTCCCAGCTTACCCTTCCCCCTTCCCGTGTCCTCAAGTCCATTCTCTTCTCTTAGTCCTGCCGGCAACTCTGTGGGGGCGCGGGGGGCGGGGGCGGGGAGGTCAGAGTACCGAAGTTACAGATGAGATGAGCACTCCATCACACATAGGTTGTTTCCCTCAGGGCCACTTAGCTCACTTGTGGCAGAAGCATGAGGAAGACCTGAGCCCTCTGAAACCAACCTGGAAGACAACTTCAAATCAAACATAATATGGGAAAAGGATCTGAAAAAGAGTAGATATATGTATATGCATAACTGATTCACTTTGCTGTACACCTGAAACTAGCACAACATTCTAAATCAACTATACTCCAATAAAAATTTTTTAAAATGTATGCACATACACACATGAATATTTATCCCAAGAAAATAAAATTAAAATTAATTAAAATAAAATCCACTAGGAATTTTAAAAAAATATAATAATGTCATTGCCTTTTGAGAATCACAGAACATTTCTCTAAATCAGAATTTCTACGCACATTATGTTCTTTAAAACAACACACATGGGGACTTCCCTGGCAGTCCAGTGGCTAAGACTCCACGGTCCCAATGCAGGGGGCACGGGTTCAATCCTGGTCGGGGAACTAAGATCCTGTATGCTGTGTGGTGTGGCTTTGAGAAAAAAAAAATAAAAAACAAAAAACATGCCACATAAAATATGATATTCAACAAAACATGTTTGGAAGTCAGGAGTTCAAAATGGAAAAATAATTTTTAACATAAATAAAATAATGATTTAATATTTAAATCTCACTATTGAGTATCACTCTGATAATGTTTTTATGCACAAGATACTTTATGTGAATTATTCCATTTCATCATCACCATGGTCCTTGGAGGCATTTTATCTCGTTTTTAAGATAGGAAAAGAGGTTCAGAGAGTTTAAGTAACTTGTCCAGGATCACACAGCCAGAACACTGACAAGGGGGGAGATTTGAAATTTGCCTGGCAGCCATTTTCTCTTATTCTGCAGTTCCCCCCATGCTTAAAAATTTCCCTCAAGAGAATCTATGTTTTCCTTGGGTCATTTTTATCTTTTGCCCCCTATCACCTAGGCCATAAATGATTAGGATCTTAGACTCTCAGTTCATGTTACCAAGCACCTCTTGAAATGTTACGTGAATTGTCCCAACAGATCGCAGACAAAGGGGAGTTGAGGCTGGACTTACTTGTCCAGCTTTCTCTCTAACCCACTAAATATCTCATGACCGTTGACCATCCGGATGTCACTATGTCACACATTATTCTGAGAGCAGAGCAAGAGCCCCTCAGGTCGGTAGATAATCAAGAAACTGTGTTATGAGAGTTGACATCTTATGAATAATTATTTTAAAAATCTGTTTCTTTCTGTTCCTTCAACCCCAGACAGGCAAGTTGATTCTACCAAGTTGCTCAAACTGTGATGAGAACATCACTTAAACAAGGTGCTAGTTGCCCTTATTTATTTATTTTTGAAAGTAAGTTTTTAAAAAGTAAGTTTATTTGAAGATTCTATTGTGAGAGTGTGTGGTCAAAAGGCAAATAACTTTGGATGTAAGACAGGCAGTACTTGGACTCCTTGGGGCCACCTCAGAGAGCTGTGGGCCCCTTTTCTCTTCCTGAGTCACAGAAGTGTCTCTTGGTCCCAAGTTTCTGTTGCTGGAATGGCCGATGATAGGAAGCTACTATAAATGTGAACAGAACACGGTTTTAAGGTCACTGTAATTTTGCGGGACATGTAGCTTAATTTTGAGATGGAAGAGTTTGAGAGTGGGGCTGGATAATAACTTCCAAAAATAGTGTCTGAGCTGCAGACCTGGGTTCATGCAGGACAAGTGGTCCCAGGGGAGGAGGGGCGTGGGCACGTTCTACTGCCCTGGAGGGCCGCCGGGGTTCCTGCCCTGGAGGTGACTCTTGGCGGCATCAGGCCAAGATCCATCTTCTAAAAGCTACTTACCGCACAAGGCTGCTGCTGGGATTAAAAGGAATATTTTGATTTGCTGGATACTAATGCTCCTTTCAGGTTATGAAATGCCATTAATTTAGGGGCAGTTTGGGGATAAAATGAAAACAGCATGACATAAAACATATTCATATTTATTTCAGAAACATAAAACATGAAAAAAAATCAGCTACAAAGCTTTCCTACAGCATTTCTCAAAGAGAGGCCATGTGTATTCTTGGGCCACATCACAGGACTGGGGTAAATGGGAGGACCTGGAACCTTCCCTTCAAGAGCCCCTCAGGCACAATCTAACTCCCCCCACCCCCCATGCCCAGGACTTGGGACAAATGGAGCTGTCTCCTCCGAACACATTGTAAAGATGGCCTTAGTTCCAGATGAACAACAAAGAAAACTATCCATTAAATGTCTACACTGAGGGAGTGTGTGGAAGGTGGGAGGCTCCCTGCTTTGCTCTCAGCCCGGGGTGGGGGTCCGTGGGCCCTGGTGTTGGGGATTCCTCGCGTCCCGCCAGCAGCCACAGCAGAAGGCGGCCAGGACTGAGAGTCAGGGCACAGCTCTTACCAAATCAGTGACCCAGCGGCCTCCTCCAGCTCAGTTTCCCCTTCTGTTCTGCGCGCGGTCATTTGATCCCCATGACATGGAAGTGAGGGAGCAGAAGATGGAGGAAACCCTCTCCCTGAAGAGCTGAGTGACCCCCGGGCCACAGCTGGTGCAGGAGGGGGTGGGTATCAGAAGAGCTGCAACCTGGACTTCGGGCCTGTAAACCAGTGTGGGTCTCCTGCATCATTACAGAACCTGCGCATTTATGTGACTCAAGCTTTCTTGGGAGAAATCTGAGGAGAGATTTTTAGGCCTAGGGTGACTAACTGTATTGGTTTACTTGTGACTGAAGGGCTCCTGGGCCATGAGATAGTATTAAAACAAGAAACCAGACAAATCTCAGGCAAATGAGAACAAAGTAGTCACTGGAGCTAGGCAATATATATATATATTTTTTTTTTGGCAGAGGTTCTCAACCCTGGCTGAAGAAGAGAATTACTGGGAGAACTTAAAAAACCTGATGCCTGGGTATCATCCCGGACCATTGAATCTGAATCTCTGGGTGTATCTATATTATTATTTTTTGAACTCTGAAGGTTATTTTAATGTTTAGTAAAGATTGGGAAACTCTGCTTTGGATACAGCCTCAATGACTTTCTTTCCCCTGCAGACCACACAAAAGGGCTAAGCTTACATAATTGTCCACAACAAAGACGGGTGAAAGTTGCTCAGCAGAGTCTTACTGAAAGGCACAGCAGAGAAGGTTGATTTCCTCAAGGATGCAACAGCTGGGGCGGGCCCTCATTTGACTAAACCAACCAACTGTAGTGCTGAGGGGAATCCAAGGACCACAGTGCCAGCTGCAGCCCCAGGACTTGGGGGGAGACAGATACTGCTTGGAAAACATTTCCTTACATTGGCATCCAGGCCCCCAGCCATTGCAAGGAGAAGGCAGAGCATGGCCTGTGTGTTGTGATGAAAACAAATCTCTGTGTGGTGGGGTGGGGGGGATTTCTTCTAACTACTGAACAAAAGAAGTGCCTTCTGAGAGTTTAGGGGAGTCTGACTTCTTTTTTAAAGAATTAATGATTTTGGAAAGCCTCAAGTTAAAATCTTACAAGAAAAGAGGAATCTTTTTTTTATTTTTAATTTAATTTTTATTTTATATTGGAGTATAGTTGATTTACAATGTTGTGTTAGTTTCAGGTGCACAGCAAAGTGATTCAGCTATACATAAATATATCCATTCTTTTTCAAATTCTTTTCCGTACAGGTTATTACAGAATATTGAGTAGAGGTCTCTGTGCTATACAGTAGGTCTTTGTTGAAGGAATCATTTCTGAATTAAGCTTCACATGAGATAGAGAATATCACTTAATGATTATGAGTTCTGACTTGCCTTGTTTTTCCTGAACCTGTGGGCTTCTGCCCCACCAACTGTCCTTTGAGAACAAACAAAGTTGTACTTTTGTGAGAGCACAAAGTTGAGGATAACTTCTCACCTCTGTATTAAACACTGCATATCAGATTTAACTGGTACCTATTCTAGGACATGATTTGCCCACAGCAAATCATGTGCAGTAACCAGAAATCCAAAGTAGATTTGAATTAGTCTGTATATTGTTACTTTTTTATCATCTTCTTTTTAATCGTAAAAACAATAGTGTTGAATACAATTTTCAGCAACAACAAAAAATCTACGATTCCCCAACAAATATTTTCACTTTTGTGTTTCCACATCCATCTTCATTTCAAATGACAGTATCAATAAGAAGATAATAAGAAACCAGAATGTAGTACTATTAAACCTCTCTGGAGTGCGATGACTTTGTAAGCTTTGAAACAATAGAAAAAATTACAAAGAGAAAGACTGACCAATTTGATTATATAACATTTAAATCTGAACATACTCTGCGTGTGTGTGTTAGACGTGGTTGAGGGACACCTAGAATCTCTCCCCACCTCCTGATCACGGGCCTTCCTCTACTTCAGAGGTCAAAAGGTAAACAAAGACATTTCCCAGGCCCCTTTGCAGCCAGGGTGGTAGATTCAAATTAGATTCACTCATTAATGCATTCCTGTGAGGATGTGCAGGTGGAAGTTTATTTGACTACTTGTTTTGTTATGTTTTTAGCTGTGGGTCTTCTGGAACACCATTCATGTCTAACCCCCACCTTCGTGGTTGTCAGGAGACACTTGTGTTGTGATGGTGGTGGCTTCCTGATTCTTGGGTCACAGCTGCAGTGGACTGTTCTTCCTGATGGTGGCAGATGTCGTAGCAACTTTTAAGGATCAGTTCTGTGATATTGCAGGAGTCATTCACCGAGGCCCAGCCTAGAGGGTGTCTGTACAGAACTTCCAGGGATTTTACAAGCACCTAATTCTCTGTGTTAAATCCCTTTCTGTTTAAAATATCTAGAATGATTGCTATTTTCTGCACTGACTTGTGGCTGATACAACTGGAAAAATGTTTCAAAAAACAAAATAGAAGGATTAACATGTTTAGTATATGAAGTATTGGTAGGAGAAAGAAAAGACCCAAGAATAGAAAAAATGGGGAAAAATAACAAAATGAACAAATAGATCACACAAAAGAATAAGCAGAAAGCACCTGAAGCAGATCTCTTTTTAGGAATTGCCCTGCAGCAGATGCACACAGACGACCATGGAGAAAGCAGCCAGACACAATGTGCTCCCACTCACTCAGCTAGGGGGGATCAGTCACCCCATAAATCCTTCCTTCAGAAATTTGACATTGGAAATGAAATCTCTTTGATTTTTCCCACATAGCTGGAATGAAGACATGTGAACCTGCAGGCTGAGACAGAGAAAGCTTGTTCGTGGTGGGAAAGAAAAGTGAGCAAAGGAACAGACAGGAACTGAAAGAAGAGGAGGTAAGAAAGAGGTGGAGAGAGAGACCCTCTGGCTTCAGTTTACTCCTGGGAATAAATTTTCTGTCTTGCTTCAGCTTCATGTGTTTTGGTTACTTGAAAATAACATTAACAATAATTCCAACCAATATTTTTACAATAACAGAAAATAGACTCAAAGATCATTCATTTAACCAATTTTTATTGGGTGTCTTGTGCACAGGAGTTGAGGACTAGTGCTCTGAATAAGACCAAACCTTCATCTTCACAGTTTACAGGGAACAGCTGCTGGGAAAGCAATCATAAGGAAGCACAGGAATCCTTAAGCACATACATCAGGATGATATAGCCTTGCTATGTTATTTAGGATAGAGGACTCACCAAAATAATAATTTATTTCTTTAGGCAGTGGGGAAATCTCTCTCACGTGTTTGTGATGTTTTTGTCCTCTCTTCGGGCAGGGCATACTCTTACCACTATGATGAAATACCTAAAGCCAAACACTTCCATGATGGAAAGATGGAGAACCTGACAGCAGAATCTGAGACTCAAAGTGTGACTTTGGGCATCATAGAAGGTTTCCTACTTACTCCACAAAAATAGCTTTTTTCTCTGGTCCTAGATGAACATCTTTCCTCCCAGTGACAAATATTAAGTGACTCAAAAGGCTGACACCAGAAGGATGTTGACACTGAAAAACTGTTAAAGTTCTTATATAAGCACCCATGATTTCTCCGGCATGGCCTTGCTTTGATTCCAAAATCTACACGTGGAGATATTTGTTACCACTTTCTTCCATGAGACCTCACACAAAGGAATTTTGGAAAGGGATAAAAGGATGGTTGCACAGTTTCATCTTTTTGGATTTTTTTTTTTAATCCATGGTTTTAAAAAGGATGCTAGAGGATGTCAAATAATGCTGCAGTAACACCACTTATTGAAGAGACTGTCTTTTCCCCATTGTATATTCTTGCCTCCTTTGTCATAGATTAATTGACCATAAGTGTGGGTTTATTTCTGGGCTCTCTATTCTGTTCTATTGATCTATGTGGCTGTTTTGTGCCAGTACCATACTGTTTTGATGACTGTAGCTTTGTAGTATAGTCTGAATTCAGGGAGCCTGATACCTCCAGCTTTGTTCTTTCTCAAGATTGTTTTCTCTTTTAGGGGTCTTTGTCTTTCCACACAAATTTTAGGATTATTTGTTCTAGTTCTGTGAAAAAAAATTGTATTTTGATAGGGATTGCATTGAATGTGTAGATTGTCTTGGGGGTATGGTCATTTTAACAAGATATGGAAGCAACCTAATTGCCTGTTGATAGAGGAATGGATAAAGAAGATGTGGTATATATACACAATGGAATAGTACTTAGACATTAAAAAGAATGAAATTTTGCTATTTGTGACAACATGCATGTACCTAGAGGATATTATACTAAGTGAAATAAGTCAGACAGAGAAAGACAAATACTGTATTTCACTTATATGTGGAATCTAAAAAACAAAACAAATAAACAAACATAACAAAACAGAAACAGAGTCATAAATAGAGAACAAACAGGTGGCTGCCAAACAGGGAAGAGCTGTGGGGAGAGAGAAATAGGTAAGGGAGCTGTGGGGAGAGAGAAATAGGTAAGGGAGATTAAGAGGTATCACACTTGCAGTTACAAAATAAGTGAGTCATGGGTATGAAATGTACAGTGTGGAGAATATAGTCAATAACTACGTAATGTCTTTGTATGGTGACAGATGGTAACTGGACTTAGCAGGTTAAATATTTTGAAATACGTAGAAATATTGAATCACTATGTTGTGCATCAGGAACTAACAGTTGTAGGTCAATTATTCTTCAAAAACAAACAAACTCATAGAAAAAGTGATCAGACTTGTGGTTACCTGAGGTGGGGGTGGGGGAGGGGGAATTGGATGAAGGTGGTCAAAAGGTACGAACTTCCAGTTCTAAGATAAATAAGTCCTAGGGATGTAATGTACAACATGGTAAATGGAATGAACACTGCTGTACGTTATGTGTGAAAGTTGTTAAGAGAGCAAATCCTAAGTGTTCTTATCACAAGGAAAAATACTTTTTTCTATTTCTTTAATATTGTATCTATCCAAGATGATGGATGCTCACTAAACTTATTGTGATAATTATTTCATGATGTATATAAGTCAAATCATTATTTATTTATTTTTGGCTGCACACCTTAAACTTATACAGTGCTCTATGTCCTTTATCTCTTAATAAAACTGGAAGAAAAAAAGATGCAGGAGGATTTCCTGTGACTTGGGAGACTTGCTGCCAGACTTTGACCTGTTATGAGTTGAAGACTCTAATCCTTGGACAATGTTTGTCCAGGACAAAGCTATCTGGAATCAGAAAGACTGAGTTCAGAAGGCAACCTGACTCAAATATTTCCAAGTTGCATGATCTTCTAGGTCTTATTTTAGTGATCTGTAAAATGACATGTTCCATGCAGAGTCGTGTCCTGTGATACTCTGTTGACAAAAAGCCACTCAAAAGGAGCATAAAAATTCAAAGCACAAACAGAAGATGGAAGGAGAACATTTTGAACTGTAGCTCCATTGCCCTCAGACTACAAGTTGGTGTGAAACCCTGGACTAAGGGGAACATAAGATGAGCCCAGCGCAGCTCACACCAACAAACATGCTATAGCCAGAGGCTGCTTCACCCTGGTGAAATACCAGAGAAATTAAAAGGCTGTGGCCAGCAGCTGTGAAGAATGTCACTGGGATGGCATCTGATTGCCCAGTGAACACTATGAGTGAAGGGTGTCATCTTCTACGGGAAGGTCAGTGCATTTCCAATGGTTCAACTGCAGGGTTTGGCTGGAGGAGGCCACAGACACACAGGTGCTGGGAAATGTCTGTTCCTTGCACTGTGCACTAGGACAGGCGGCTCCACGCTGTCAGGTGAAGTGCAGCATGGACCATGGGTCACTGTGGGGAATGACAGTCTGGGTGAGGCAGTGGGCTCTGGGGAGCAGAGGAGGTAGTCTATTTTAGGACTTCTTTTCCTTCTTTCTTCTTCTTCTTTTATTTTCCCAAGAGAGAGCTGATTGTCCTGTTACTCTGCCTACTAATATTATTATAAACTTTACTTAAAAGAGAGAGAGCGAGCTGGCCCACTGGTATTGTATTCCTGGGGGAGGGGGTCTGTGAGTTGCCTACAGTGAGGGCAGGCAGGTGGGCTCGGGGCTCCCTGGTTCTCTTCAACCAGAGGTGCTCTTTTCACTGTTTTTTAGATCAAGCTTCAGTGTGAGATGTTGATTAATAAATTATTCCATTGTTCAAAATAAACCGGTAAGTAAAACTAAGACCACCAAATTTGAAGAACTTCTCACTTTAATGGTTATACGAATCCCTTGAAGATTTTGTTAAAATGCAGATTCTGAGTCAGCAGGTCTCGGGTGGGGCCTGAGATTCTGCTTTTCTAACAAGCTCCTCGGTGATGCCCAGGCTGCTGGTCTATGGACCACACTTTGAGAAATAAGGTACTGGATCGAATTTCTGGATGAACATCTCATGGCACCCACATCACTGTTAGGATCCTGCCCACTCTTGTATTTGCTTTTGTTTTTGAGTTTTTTAGTCTGTATTGCCTTTGTTTATTTTTAAACAGCTTTATTGAGATTTAATTTACATATCACTTGATTCATCCTTCTAAAGTGTACAATTCAGTGGTTTTAGTATATTCACAGAGTTGTGGACCACCACCACTATCTAACTTTAGAACATTTTCATTATCCCAAAAAGAAACCCGTAATGGTTAATTTTATGTGCCAACTTGCCTGGGCAATGGGGTGACCAGATATTTGGTCAAACTTTTTTTTGAGTGTTTCTGTGAGGGTGTTGTTTTTTTTAAAAAATAAATTTATTTATTTTTGGCTGCATTGGGTCTTCGTTGCTGTGCACAGGCTTCCTCTAGTTGTGGCAAGCAGGGGCTACTCTTTGTTGCGGTGCACGGGCTTTTCATTGCAGTGGTTTCTCTTGTTGTGGAGCATGGGCTCTAGGTGCACAGGCATCAGTAGTTGTGGTTTGTGGGCTCTAGAGTGTAGGCTCAGTAGTTGTGGTGCACGGGCTTTGTTGCTCCACGGCATGTGGATCTTCCCAGACCAGGGCTCGAACCTGTTTCCCCTGCCTTGGCAGGCAGATTCTTAATCACTGTGCCACCAGGGAAGTCCCATGTGAGGGTGTTTTTGGATGAGATAAATATTCACAGACTGAGTAAAGCAGATTGCTCTCCCTAATGTGAGTGGGTCTCATCCAATCAGTTGAAGGACTCAAACTAAAACACCAGCTCTTCCTGCATCTTGAGCCTGCATCCTTCAGACTGCAACTAAACAACCGGATCCCCTGGGACCCCAGCTGCCAGCTCAACTGGAAGATCTTGGGACTTCTCAGTCTCTGTAATCATATGAACCAATACATAAATATAATAATCTAATCTAATCTAATCTAATCTAATCTATATCTATATCTATCCTACTTGGTTCTGTTTCTTTGGAGAACTGTGACTAATACAAAACCCCATAACCATTAACAGTCACCCCTGATTACCTGCTCCCCCCAGCTCCTGGTAACCACTAATCTACTTTCTGCTTCTATGGATTTGACTATTCTGGACATTTCATATAAGTGGAATCATAAAATGTATGGCCTTTTGTGAATGCCTTCTTTCACTCATGATGTCTTACAGCTTCATTGTTGTAGTGTAATCATTTACAAACCTTTAAACTCCTACTAACACATCAGACAAAAGAAAAGTATAATTTTAGGGACAAATTAATAAAACCACAAGCATAATAGGGGCAAATTAGTTACTGCTCTCAAAATTTGAGAGTTGAAGATGAGACGTAAGTACATGATGAGTAAGAATAGCATAATTAACATAATAGCACAAACCACTTTAGATATAATATGTATATACATCCAACAAAAGTAAATTCACATCATTTTCAAATATCCATGGAATAATGGAAAACTTGGCAACACATAAACAACAAAGAAAAATCACAATAATCCCCAAAGCAGAAATCATACAGACCATATTCTCTGACTGCATTTTAATAAAACTAGAAATTAATAAGAAAATGAAAGCCAAAAAAAAGACATTTTAAAATTGAAAATAACCACACAGAACAGTCTAGTAACTCTTCAAATAAAAGAGATGGCAAAATTGAAATGACAAAGATTTTAGAAATAATGAGAAAAACCTCACACAAAAATGTGTTTTGTGCCCTATGTTACTCATAGCACAATCCAGTCTTCAACTGCATTTATTAGAAAACAAGGAAAAGTGACTACTTGGCATTTGATCACAGGTATTTATACTTTCTATCTCCTCAAACTATTAGAATGCCAGTAAATTTATTAATATGCTATTGATTGACAAGGAGGGAGAGCAAACTTTAGCTGAGGAGTTTCAATTATTTTGTAAAGTTGAAAAGTACTTGATTTAACTGAAGAGTTTAAATTATTATCCAAGTACCTATAGGCAATAATACCAACAAATAGTGTGCAATTCACCCAGAACCTCTGTCAAGCTTGGCTCCAAATGACAGAGGGAGAGTGAAGGGTTTGACTGAGCCTTGAGGCTGACATCAGGAGATGGCTTGAAAGTCCCTTCAGAGAGTAGCTGGACACTTGGGTCCTTCTCCACTATGCAGCCAAGCTACTGGGTCATGACAACTGCCCCCATGACACTGAAGGTGCATATTCCTGAGGACTTGATCCATTGAGGTCTAGACCTTGAAGATATCAAGAATAGTACAGCACAAGAGAGCAGGGGAGAGGAGAGGGACTGAGAACAGAAAGATGATGTTGATACTGCTCATCCAAATGCCAGCAGTAAGAAAAGGGGTTCTCCAGTCTGGTGTGAATTTGGGATGCTAACATCTGAGGGTCCTTTAACAAAAATGGCATTTTATCATCCCTCCACCATTCAACTAACTTGCCTATGTACAAAAAGCTTCCAATCAGCATCATAGTGCCTAAATCTTAAATATGATGAGACAGCCAATGACCTTTAAATTGGCTGTCTCATCATATTTTGGGAAATCCAACTAAATGAAGAGGAAATCCACCAAAAAACAAGGAAGAAGGATCCCAAAATAATTTGTGGGTAGCAGAAGAAAGTTTCAAAATAACCATTATTACCAAAGAGATAAATGAAAGCAATATGTTGATAAATAGTGAAAAAGCATAAAAGCATAATTAGCAGATAAAAAAGACCTCTTGGAAATTGCTATTAAAAATTATGAATTCAGTAGAAGAATTAGAAGTTAAAGTTAAGGAAATCTCACAGAAACTAAAATAAATCAAAGAATGAATACACAAACAAATATAAGGATGATGGGAAAGAAAATAGAACATTGGAGGGTCAATCCAACAATGTGGATCACACTATTAAGAGCTCTAGAGAAAAAACTGGAGAAATAGAGGGGAGGAAATTATCAAGAAAAATTACAAGAAAAACTTGCAAAAGCAAAGGGCAATTGCAGAAAACAATCTACAGATTGAAAGAGCCCATGACAAGGAATGAAAAAGACTCATAGCAACACCCATCATTATAAAATCCAAAAATGCTATTGGTGAAAAGAAGATGCAAAAAGAGGTTAAAAATAAGGAAATGGGAATGAGAACCATTGGGCTTCTTAACCTCAATACTAAATGCTAGAAGAGAGTGGGAAAATGCCTTCAGAATGAAAGGAAAATGATTTTTAAACTAGAGTTCCATACTTTGTCAAATGATCAATTAAACATGAGCCTAATACTGAGGTATTTCAGACCTATAAGGATCTCATCCTTTTCAGGGAAAATTTTAGAGAATATGCTTCCGTAAAATGAGAATAAAACAAAAAGTGAAAACATGAGATCCAGGAAATATGGGATTTTATGGAAGAAAAGAATGAAAGGAAACCCTTGGCAACAGCTCTACAATTGGCCTGGAGAGCCTGGGGAGTTGGGGTAAGGAAGTCACCAGGACAGAAATGGAATGAAAAGATTATTTGTTGTGATTTAGAGTTAGGAAAAAAATTGATAGGTTTTTCTTGGAGCATTTGGAAAATCATAGCCTTGAACACATAGACAACTAAACAAAAGAAAAAGTGAGACAAATATCAACTCCAGAAAAAACAAAAAGTGCCCAAGAAAGAAAATACCAATGACTCAATAGCAATCTATATTTACATCGTGAAAATACTGAAATACTGACTATAATTTAAGCCAAATTATAGTATAAGAGGATGTTGAGTTGTATGGAGTTTCTGTAACAGAGCAAAGTATAATAGAAGTTAATAGATAACATCTATAACCCATAGATCAATGAATAACAAGAGAAGTATTCTTTAGTGATTAGAATAGTAAGGATCAAATACTGTATTAAAAGGTTTGACAGTGGTTTCCTCTAAGAAATAGAACTGGAATGTGGGAAGGAGTGGGGCAGGTAAATATTCCTTTTTTTTTTTTTTTGGTTATCAACTTTTTAGTAATAATTGATTTTATAATCTTTGTGCTTATATTATTCTGTTAACATTTTGTATTAATTTTTTTTTATTTTATTTATTTATTTTTGGCTGCGTGGGGTCTTCGCTGCTGTGCGCAGGCTCTCTCTAGTTGCAGCGAGTGGGGGCTACTCTTGGTTGCAGTGCACAGGCTCCTCACTGCGTTGGCTTCTCTTGTTGCGGAGCACGGGCTCTAGGCATGTGGGCTTCAGTAGTTGTGGCTTGCGGGCTCCAGAGTGCAGGCTCAGCAGCTGCGGCACACGGGCCCAGTCGCTCCGCGGCATGCGGGATCCTCCCAGACCAGGGCTCGAACCCGTGTCCCCTGCATTGGCAGGCGGACTCCCAACCACTGCGCCACCAGGCAAGCCCCATTTTGTATTAATTTTAAAAAGGAAAATATATGTATAAGCAATAAACTTTAAAAGTTAAGGAGAAGACCAAGAAAACTAAAGAAAGTAGAAGGGTTATATTAATAAAGACAGAATTGAAATAAAGTAAAAGAAAACAAAATAATAAAAGCAGACTGAATCAATAAAACTGAAAGCTTGTTCTTATGAAAGCCAATGCAACAGTAAAACTTTGGGCAAGTTTGATCAAGAAAATGAGAGGGGCTTCCCTGGTGGCGCAGTGGTTGGGAGTCTGCCTGCTGAGGCAGGGGACATGGGTTCGTGTCCCGGTCCAGGAAGATCCCACATGCCATGGAGCTGCTGGGCCCGTGAGCCATGGCCGCTGAGCCTGCGCATCCGGAGCCTGTGTTCCGCAATGGGAGAGGCCGCAACAGTGAGAGGCCCGCATACCACAAAAAAAAAAAAAGAAAATGAGAGAGTAAATAAACAAGCAATGTTAGAGATAAGAAAGAGGTCGTACCCACAAACAGGCAATGAAAACAGGAAAGAAATTGGAAGAGGATAACTTATATATCTTGATACCAAAATATGTAAAAATCTAGATAAAATAAGATGATGATCTTTTAGCAAAATCAAGGGTTAGACGCATGACTATATCTGTAACCACTGAAGAAACTGAACAGGTAACAAGAAAATCTGTACAATGTCCAGACAATTTTCAGGGCCAGTGCATTTAAGGTCCGAGAGAGATAATTTGTATTATTACTCAAAAACGAAAATTGTAGACCAATCTCACTAAGAAATATAATGTAAACATGCAGATAAAACATTAACCAATCAAATTTAGCATTACATTGAAAATAAGTATCCTCATGATAAGTAAAACATTTTTTAACCCAGAATCTAATAACGGTTCAAAAATTTTTAATTCATTCATAAAATTCATTATATTACATTTAAAGTTGCAAAATAACATAATTATTGCAATAGATGATTTTTTAAAACTCATCATTTTAACCTCTGGATCTGATTCTTAAATTTCATTAAACTGATAAAAGTGAGCCACTGGAAACCTTGAACTAATATAGTACTTAATGGTGAAATAGTTTGAAATATCCCCATTTATATCAGGAACAAGGCACTGGTAATTAACAAGATGCCTATTACTACATGTAGTATCATTGTTAGTTTTAAAGTTCTAGTCAATACTTGAGATAGGTAAATAAAATGAAAGGGACAGATGCAAGAAAACAATACAACTATTTTTATTTTTCAGTTAATATGGTTGTGTACATGCAACCACACAATTTGTTTACAAATTGAAAAATTATACTTTGTTAATGAATTGAAAAACTACAACTAATAAGATTTGAATCAGATATAAGATGTATAAGAATATAAGATGTATAAGAATTTAAGATGTATCGGGATATAAGGATATAAGATGTATAAGAAAAATCAATACTTTTTCTTTAGACCAGAAATAAAGCTATAAAAGATAATAGTTCTCTTTTCAGAAATAGCAAAAGTAAAAAATCATAAATTACCTAGGAATATACTTAGCTGAAAGTGTGGAAGATCTATAAATATCCAAGATCCGTAAAGATATAAATATTTTCTGAAGGGCTTAGAGGAAGACCTATACAAATGGAAAGACATACTTGATTCCTGGATAGGAAGAATCAATAATCTATCAACTCTCCCAAAATGATTTAATAAATTAACCACCAGTCCAAAGAGATAATTCTCTTTATCCACATGGCTAAATCCTCTACCTTCAAGTTTTGTTCAACCGTCCCTTTCTTAGTGAGGCTTTTTCTGATCACACAATTCAAAAATTCAACCTGTTGCTGCACTCCAGAGCTCTGACTCTCATATCGAACTCCCTTTCTTTTCATCTTTTTTCCAAAGCATACCTGCTCCCTAATGACCACATAATTACCTATTATGTTTATTGTTTATCGTTGGCCATACCCTGACGCATGTAAATGCCTCTAGGGCAGGAAATGTCTCCTGTGTTATTCAATGAGGTATGCCCAGTGCTTTAAGCCTGACATAGGAAGTTGCTCAATAAATATTACAAATACTTTCTGGACACTGTATTTTAACTCTGTTTGTTATGAATTTGCCATATGGAAGTTAGTTTTTTGTGTGTTTTTGGTAGGAAAATCTACTCTGTCAATCCAGAATAATATAGTAACATATATATATAATATAGTTTATCTTTTGGTCTAGTGGTTTAATGGTTTTTAAAATAAAACTGAACTGAATTAAAATAAAACCCAATGGTATTTTTAAAACTGGAAGAGTAAATGTGCTAGAAGTTTCAAGATAATTTAAGACACAGACTTTTCCCTAATCAAAACATGATTAGAATTTCTGCACAAAACATGTGCAGAAATTAAATAATAATAAATATAAAATAAATATAATAAATATATAATATTATATATTATATATATATAATATATATTTTATATATATATATTATATATATAAATATAAAATAAATAAATAATAATGGTATAAAAATAGAGAACAGAATTAATAAGGAAGAGTAGAGAACATGACTCACGTACAATGGGAATTAAATATCTGACTAAAGTGCAGAAAAGATGAATAATTTAATAAAAATTTTAGCTGAGATAACAGATTCTACCGTCGGAGAGTCCTGTCTTTCATCACAAACGCAAAAAATTCCAGGTGAGTTTGAAAAAGATATGTGTTTTTAAAAACTATAAAAATACTAGGCCAAAATGTAAATAATTATTATATAATCTTGGCAAGAAAGTCATGGAATTCATAAACAATGAAGGTAAAATTTGACAGATTTTACTATGAAAAAGAAAACAAAACTTACTTTCATATGGTAAATACGCCATAAAAAATATTTACAATCCATATAAGGGGTAAATACCAGTACTGCATAATGAGCTTGGGAAAATTAATAAGTGAAAGTCTAACAACCCAGTAGAAATGAAATTGCCAAAGGATATTACAAGATAATAGACGTGTGAGCATGGTCTTTGGACCAAATTCAACATTGAAACCAGCCCAGGAAAAAGCCATAATGATAATCAGCTCATGATTATCAGCTGAGGAAACATATCTAAACCACAGAACATGACTCATTTGTGGGAGGGAGTCATCACTGGTTTATAAACACAGTGCCTGGGAAGGTACATCTGATGATGCCAAAATTTCTACTCTCACTGAAGCCATGCTACAATGCTCTACTCTAGTTAACCCTATGGCAATGGGAGGCTGCTCTAGAGAAAAGTGCTGAGATTCTTAATGCTTCTAGTTGTTTAGTCTCAGAATAGTGTCCTCTTACCATTCTATTTCACATCAAAAACTGCTAATTAAAATTGTAATATATTAAGGGTCTAGTTGAAATGCCACTAGAGAATGGACCAGAAAAAATTGATTCCTTTTAAAAACATTTTTATTGAAATTTACAATGCTGTTTTAGTTTCAAGTGTACAGCAAAGTGATTCAGATATATATATATATATATATATATATATATATATATATATTCTTTTTTCAGATTCTTTTCCATTATATGTTATTACAAGAGATTGAGTGCAGTTCCCTGTGTTATACAGTAGATCCTGTTGTTTACCTATTTTATACATAGTAGTGTGTATCTGTTAATCTCAAACTCCTAATTTATCACCCCTCCACCACTTTCTCTTTCTCCTTTGGTAACCATAAGTTTGTTTTCTAAGTCTGTGAGTCTGTTTCTGTTTTGTAAATACAGTAAGTTCATTTGTATCATTTTTTTAGATTCCATATATAAGTGATATCATATGATATTTGTCTTTTTCTGTCTGACTTACTTTGCTTAATATGATAGTCTCTAGGTCCATCCATGCTGCTGCAAATGGCATTATTTTATTCTTTTTTATGGCTGAGTAATATTCCATTGTATATATACACCACATCTTCTTTACCCATTTATCTGTTGACAGACAATTAGGTTGCTTCCATGTCTTGGCTATTGCAAACAGTGCTGCTATGAACATTGGGGTGCATGTATTTTTTCAAATTAGCGTTTTCTTCAGATATATGCCCAGGTGTGGGATTGCTTGATCATATGGTAGCTCTATTTTTAGTTTTTTAAGGAAACTCCATACTGTTCTCCATAGTGGCTGCACCAATTTACATTCCCACCAACAGTGTAGAAGGGTTGCTTTTTCTACACACCCTCTCCAGCATTTATTGTTTGTAGACTTTTTGATGATGGCCATTCTGACTGGTGTGAGGTGGCACCTCATTGTAGTTTTGATTTGCATGTCTCTAATAATTAGTGATATTGAGCATCTTTTTATGCGTTTGTTGGCAATCTGTATATCTTCTTTGGAGAAATGTCTATTTAGGTCTTCGCCCATTTTTTGATTGGATTATTTGTTTTTCTGTTATTAAGCTGTATGAACCATTTGTATATTTTGGAGATTAAGCCCTGTCAGTAACATCATTTATAAATATTTTCTCCTAGTCCGTAGGCTGTCTTTTTGTTTTGTTTATGGTTTCCCTTGCTGTACAAAAGCTTTTAAGTTTAATTAGGTCCCACTTGTTTAGTTTTGCTTTTATTTTCATTACTCTAGGAGATGGATCCATAAAAGTATTACTGCAATTTATGTCAAAGAGTGTTCTGCCTATGTTTTCCTCTAGTAGTTTTATAGTGTCCCTGTAGTCAGGGAGTGTGATTCCTCCAACTCTGTTCTTCTTTCTCAAGATTGGTTTGGCTCTTCAGGGTCTTTTATGCTACCATACAAATTTTACAATTTTTTGTTCTAGTTCTGTGAAAAATGCCATTGGTAATTTGCTAGGGATTGCATTGAATCTGTAGATTGCCTTGGGTAGTATAATCATTTTAACAGTATTGATTCTCCCAATCCAAGAATATGGTATATCTTTCCATCTGTTTGTGTTGTCTTCAATTCCTTTCATCAGCACATTATAGTTTTCAGAGTACAGGTCTTTTCCCAGGTATTTTATTCTTTTTGATGTGATAGTAAAATTGATTCTATTTTTAAAGCCACAATTTATTACCTGTAACTTTGGAAATGTTATAAACTTCCTTAACCTCCTTGTAAACTGACTGCCTCAGCAGCAAAGTGGAGACAGATACTGCTTTGCCCTCCACACCCTGGGGCCGCTGTGAGCATTTAATCATTAGACAGCAATTTGGAAATAGCTGCGCTGTGATGAAGACCACAAGGAAGAGAATAAATACAAGCTTTTGAAGACAGGAAAAGTCATTTTTAAAGACTGAAATTTTGTGGTCTCTTGGAAAAGCTTGGAGAGAATAGGGAATACATTTGTTTCTTGGTTTATACACAGAAAAGAATGGAACATGGGGAACTGAGGTAACTTACCTAAATTCATACAATGTGCTGCTTTCCACTGTATATTTTCTCTAAAGTACTTTAATAGTATTTATATTCACTAAAACCACAAAAGCCAGTCATCGCATCCTTAGTCTTGAAATCAAGACATTTTATTTGGAAGGTGTTATGGGTTGAGTTGTGTCCTATCCTCCCAATACCTCATAATGTGACTGTTTTAGAGACAGGGTCTTTAAAGAGGTAATTACGCTAAAATGAAGTTATTACAATGGGTCCTAATCTAATATGACTAGTGTTCTTATAAGAAGAGGATATTGGAGACAGATTGGTTCAGCGGGAAGACTCATGTGAAAACACAGGGAGAAGATGACCATCTAATCCTCATGCAAAATAATGAAATTGGACCCTCATCTTATATCATACACAAAAATCAACTCTTTAATTAAAGGCCTAAACATGAGACCTGAAACTATAAAATTCCTAGAAGAAAAAACAGGGGAAAAGCTTCATGACATTAATGTTAGCGACAATTTCTTGGATATGACCCCCAAAACATCAACAACAAAGGCAAAAATACACAAGTTGAACTACATCAAATTAAAAAACTTTTACACAGCAAAGGAAACAATCAACAGAGTGAAAAGGCGACTTACAGAATGGGAGAAAATAAATGAAAACAATCCATCTGATAAAGGGTTAATATCCAAAAGATATAAGAAATTCTTATAACTCAATAGCAAAAAAAGCAAAGAAACATTAAAAATGGGCAAAAACACTTGAATAGACATTTTCCAAAGATACAGAATAGCCAACAAACATGAAGAATAGTATTAAGCATTAAACATAGTATAAAGTACAATATATAAAAAGATGGTCAACATCACTAGTCATTAGGGGAATACAAATCAAAACCACAATGTGATGTCACCTCATACCTGTTAGGACGACTATTACCAAAAATCAAAAGAAAGCAAGTGTGATTGAGGATGTGGAGAAACTGAAGCTCTTGAACACTGTTGGTGGGAATGTAAAATGGTGCAGCTGCTACAGAAAACAGTACAGATGTTCCTCAAAAAATTTCAAAATAAAATTACCAAATGATCCAACAATTCCACTTCTGGGTATGTATCCAAAAGAATTGAAATCAGTTTCTGGAAGAGATATTTTCACTCCCATGATCATTGTAACATTATTCACAATAGTCAAGATATGGAAACAACTTAAATGTCCACCCAAGGATGAATGAACAAAGAAACTGTGATATATGCATGCAGTGGAATAGTATGCAGCCTTTAAAAAGGAAATCCTGCTAAATACAAAAACACAGATGAATCTGGAGGACATTAAACTAGTGAAATAAGTCAATCACAGAGGTTAAATACTGTATCATTTCACTTGGATGAGGTATCTAAAATAGTCAAACTCAGAAGCCAAGTAGGATAGTGATTGCCAAGGGCAATGGGGAAAAGGAATTGAGGAGTTGCTATTCAGTGAATATATATAATAGTTTCAGTTTTGGAAGGTGAACAAGTTCTAGAGGTCTGTACACAACTTGTACCTGTCATTAATAATACTGTATTGTGTACTTAGAAATTCATCAAGAGGGTAGATTGCATGTGAAATGTCTTACCACAATTAGAAAAGTGTTTTAAATATAAAAGAAAAAACAAAAAAGATGGCCATCTATATGCCAAGAAGAGAAGCCTCAGAAGAAATCAATTCTACTGACACCTTGAACTTGTACTCCTTGGCTACAGAGCTATGAGAAAATACATGTGTACTGTTTCAGCTCCCCAGTCCATGGTCCTTTGTTACAGCAACCCTGGCAAACTAATGTAGAAGGGTCCTTCTTACTTGTAGTTAGTCTGTTTTGTAAGGCGATACTTTACCAAAAAGCAGGGAGTACTTTACTTGCATGAACAGGGGCAATGATATCTGTTTTACAGAATTAGGAAAATTGTTCTTTCTTTCTTATTTTTTTTAATTGTTCTTTCTTATTGAGCACTATATTCACATCTAGAAATGGACTTTTCTGAGCCCAAGATGTTTAAATTCTGATTAACTGGAGGTGATGAATAGAGAGTGTTACCAGTTGATGGTAACATTTTGATGCACACTTTTCTTAAATCATCAGCTGCATATACCCCATTAATAAAGAAGTGACATGTAGAGAGGTGACAGTGGTACAAGTTATAAATAGGCTGTCTAGACCTGGGGGAGGGGGAGGGTTGGGGGGGACTGCACAAGGTTCTGATAGTCAAACCGTGGTGGTGACAGTAACCACTTCATAGCCAAGCATAACAGAATCGTTTCACACAAAACAAGTTGAACCCCTTGAAAGTTTTTAAACTTGGAAATAGTTCTAGATCACGGCCAGGGGAGAATATCTGTAATGGTGCTCCTCAAATGTAATGTACTTAGGAATTATCTGGGATCTTATATAATGCAGCCTCTGGTTCAGGCAGGTCTGGGGTAGGGCATGAGATTCTGTACTTCTAACAAGCTCCCAGGTAATGCCAATGCTGCTGGTCTGGGGTCAACACTTTGAGTAAAATTTGCACTACTCAAAAAACAAAAGGGGAAAGAAAGTAGACTATAGAGGCATTAAAAGGAAATTTAGAACCTAAAGCAACTAGAGAAAGAAGAACAAACAAAATCCAAAGTTAGTAGAAGAAAAGAAATCATAAAGATCAGAGCAGAAATAAATGAAATAGAGATGAAGAAAACAATAGAATAGATCAATGAAACTCAAAGCTGGTTCTTTGAAAATGTAAACAAAATTGATAAACCATTAGCCAGACTCATCAAGAAAAAAAGGGAAATTTAGAGCCTCATTTTGAAATGAAAGACATACAAATTGAAACGACCAGATATGTTTTTCCCATGCATTTGGCAAAGCTCTGAAGATTCTGTGACACACGGTAGGAGATGTTACGAGCTTCTCCCATGGGCCGATGGTTGGAATGCTAATAAACACAACTTTGAAGGTGAGAATTTGGTCCTATTAAAACTGAAAAGGCACATAATTTAGAGCCCAGTATTTCACTTCTGCAAATGTACCTTACAGATTTACTCACATTTGTGCACAAACATAGTCTACATTTTTTTGTAAAAAAGATGTACGTGTAAGTATACTTATTTTTTAAAAATTTTCGGGCTTCCCTGTTGGCGCAGTGGTTGAGAATCTGCCTGCTAATGCAGGGGACACGGGTTCGAGCCCTGGTCTGGGAGGATCCCACATGCCGCGGAGCAACTAGGCCCGTGAGCCACAACTACTGAGCCTGCGCGTCTGGAGCCTGTGCTCTGCAACAAGAGAGGCCGCAATAGTGAGAGGCCCGCACACTGCAATGAAGAGTGGACCCCGCTTGCCACAACTAGAGAAAGCCCTCGCACAGAAACGAAGACCCAACACAGAAAAAAATTAATTAATTAACTCCTACCCCCAACATCTTCTTTAAAAAAAATTATTTTATATTGGAGTATAGTTGATTTACAATGTTCTGTTAGTTTCAGGTGTATGGCAAAATGATTGTTATACATATACATGTATCTATTCTTTTTCAAATTCTTTTCCCATTTAGATTATTACAGAATATTGAGCAGAGTTCCCTGTGCTATACAGTACATCCTTGTTGGTTATCTATTTTAAATATAGCAGTGTGTACATGTCAATCCCAAATTCTCAATATATCCCCCCCGCCATGTTTCTCCTTTGGTAACCATACATTTGTTTTCTATGTCTATGAGTCTGTTTCTACTTTTTAAATAAGTTCATTTGTATCATTTTATTAGATTCCACATATAAGTGATACCATATGATATTTGTGTTTCTCTTTCTGACAGAAAGCCTGGTCATCACGGTTTATTCAAGAATGATGAGATCTGGGAACTATATTTAATATCCTGGATAAACCATAATGGAAAAGAATATGAAAGAAAATATATATACATATAATTCCTGTGAATTCCTGAGAGAAAGACAAATTGTTTGTTTGTTTTTTCCATCTGTTGTTCTTTATAACTCACTGGCTTAGCAAAGTACAGAAACTAAGGAAATAGAGTTTTACAGCTAGATGTCTTTCAATACTGCATTTGAGCAAAACAATGTTTAGGGTTCTTAGCCCACCTCCCACTCTGACACTTTTTTAGCAAAAATACTCCTCGGTGCAAAGTGACTGTACACTTGGCACAGCTCTTTCAGGTTTTCAAACCCCCAGTTCTCTGCAGGGAAATAGCAGGGGGCCCAGAATGTGCAGAGTCCAGTGTCAAGGGCAGCATCTCCAGCTTTCCCTTTATTTGCAAAAAAGAAAAATCTTGGAGAAAAGGGATGCCTGGTCTCTCTATATTCGTGCTGTTGGCATCTCTGCTATCACACCCCACAGCACCTGTTCAATGTTCTCAAAAAATTAGGGATTCTCAGGGGATGGAGATGTTGGCTACTTCCATGACTACCTGCCAAGAGCCGTCTGTGTTCCTGTTAATCACATTTCTTCTGGCTCCGATGCCACCACCTCTTCAATTGCAACCCTTCTCTCCTTCCTTGGTGGTTTTAAAAATTATTTTTTAAGAGACGCAACATAGGATCCAATCAGCTTTTAACCAAAGCTGGGAGAGGGTTCAACTGAGCTTTGAAATATCAGAAATATCAGTTCTAGCCCTGTCCTTCCAGGCAGGAAAAAGGGGATTTCAGCCCGGGCTGCTAATAGAGAGCTGGTCTAAATGGTAGAAAACCAAAAAGCAGAGGAGATGGGCAGCCCGCAATGGGGAAACCAGTGCTGTTCCCAAGGAAAATGACCAAGCTGCCAGTCTTTTTTCTAACTTGCATATCTCCGAGGACATGTTACTTAGCCAGGCCTGCTAGCTGAAAAAGGAAATCCTATGACTAGAGTATAATCGCCTCTCTTTCTGCCCAACGTGCTAAACCTGGATGTTTGTTCCTGTCAACACAAGGAAATCATCCTGTCAGATCCCACTCTCCAAAATAAAGCTCAGCGGTTGTAGAGGTAACACAAGTCATCTAATGACTAAAGATTCAATGGGGCCTGAGCGAGATTCAGCTTAGTCTATGTCCCTGTGAATTGGTGTGTTGGTAGCTTTTTTCCAAACTCCGAAGAAAAAGCTAGATTTTTAAAATAATCATTGTAACATTAAAAAATCACCAGCCCTAGCCCTTTCTCCCTCGCCAGTTGGCAATCTTTATCTTTCCTCAGCATTGTTGCTGCCATTCTTGTTTATAACTTTTCCTTATGTTGGTGATTTTTTTTCTCTCTAAATTTTCCTAAAGAGCGATAGATCAATAGAAAGACACAAAGACATCGAAACAAGAGCCAGAAAATCATCATGGACTTGGAAGGAGAGTATTGACCAGAACCAAGGAGGGGGCTGGAACACGGTGGGCCCTCAGAGAGGAGAATCAATAAAGATTGCCTCATCTGACCTGGCCAGGCTTTTGTTAATGAATCCTCTCCTCCCTGGAGCCACAGGAAGGAGACGAATTGGGGGTGCTAGCTCATCGCAGGCTGTTCTGTCCTGTTTTTCTCCTCCTTCAAGCTTTGAAAGGAAAGGATGTCCATTGACTTGGATGGGACCCTTCTGGGGCCCTGTACCTTGGAGACTCAGGGCTTTGACCTACTCAGCTTTCTAAGGTCCGAGTGTCACTGAATTTGCCTAAATAACATTTGTCTGAGAATCTCATTTGTGTCTAAGTTTCAGATTCAGGGGCCCATGGAGAAAGAGTTCCAAGCTGGGTGAGATGAGTATGTTTCATGTTAGTGAGATCATTAATTTAATTTCCATGGGTGGGCGGTGGTGGTAGAGAAATAAGCATTAGTGGTTGGGGAGACGGGATGAATAAAAGGCCCCATCCTTGGTGTCAGGAGGACTGGGGTTTAGAACTGTCTTCTTGTTGCCTAAGGGCTTTCATGGGACATAAAATCATTTAACAACTGGAATATACCCTAAAATATCTTTGAATTCATTTCTAGCTTTTTAATTCTATGTCGTACCAATCCATAAGGCAGGGACACTCAGAGAATGAAAGTCCAGTGTTATTTTTTGAGAAAAAAAATGGCTGGAAATGGTTACTTATCTCCACGTCACAACTCTGCATCCGGCAGACGGCCTCGATCACTTGGCACTAGAGTCCGTGGTGACAGTGATAGTCTTTCTTCCACGTATTTTAGTCTACTTGCTAGTTTGGAGATACCTTTTAAAACTCTCTCTTCTCTTCCTTTTTCCATCTCCTAACACGGCTACCACCTCAATTGTTTTTTCTCACCTAATATGCCCTCGTGTGATCCCCACACAAAAGTGTGAAAATGACTTGGTCTGAACAGCCACTTACACAGCAGGTAAATTCCATCATGGTTGGATGGGAGATTTTTGTACTTGGTTTCTTCTCGAATGTTCTATTAATAATGTCACAAACAAATGTCCTTTCAGTACATTCTCTTCCTTCAGCTTCCAGAAGTATTGTCACTGACAAGAAGCAACAGGAAAACATAGTCTCGGTGTATGCTATTAGAATCTGGGTTTTTCCCTAAATTTCTTTCATCATTAATGGTGGGTGTCTTGTGGAGTGAGAAAAATTCTGAAAGTAGCCCTCTAAAAAGGTTAAAATATGTTCATCTGGCAAACATTTATTAAACATTTACTGTGTGCCTAGCACTGTAAAAGGCACTGTTGAGGCATATGAAAAATTATATACATGGCAGTGGCAGAGCCTTCTGGATTTCTATTCCAATATCCCTTTAATCATTTTTGTCACACCCAACTATCAGCAAGTTATTAGCAAGTTATGTCAGCCTGTCTTCTTCAAAACAGATACAGAATCTGATTCCTGAGCCACCATCATCTTTTTCCTGGGTCATTGCGACAGCTTCCTAATAGGCTTCAGCACCTCCTGGGTTTTTCTACAGTCTAGGCTCTAAGTGATTGTTTTAAATCAAGCTGGCTCATGACACTATTCTTAAATCTCACCAGTGATGTCCCATATGACTCAGTGGAAAAGTCTTGTCCTGGGGTCCCCACTATCTGGCTTCTCACTGCTATGCTGGCTCCACGTCCTAATGCCCCTCTGGAGCTTCTCCGCTACAGCCACATGGGTCCTCCGAGCATGTCAAACACCCCCCTGCCCCAGGGCCTTTGCACTGCCTATTCTCTTTGCCTAGAGCACTCCTCCCTCAGATACCTCAAAAACAGCTGGCCCTGACGCTTCCTTCAGATCTCCACTGAAATCCTACCTTACAACTGGAGACTTTCTCGACTACCAGTTTCCTGGTTTATTTGCCTATTTACTCTCTCCATACATTATTATATATTTTTTTCTTTTGCAGTACACGGGCCTCTCACTGTTGTGGCCTCTCCCGTTGCAGAGCAACAGGCTCCGGATGCGCAGGCTCAGCGGCCATGGCTCACGGGCCCAGCCGCTCCGCAGCATGTGGGATCCTCCCACACGGGGGCATGAACCCACGTCCCCTGCATCGGCAGGCAGACTCTCAACCACTGTGCCACCAGGGAAGCCCCTCCATACATTATTAATGTGAGGTCCACAAGGGTAGGATCCATGTCTATTTTGTTCATTGTTCTATTCCTAGTGCCTAGAACACTGCCTGGAACAGGGAATATGCTCAGTAAATATTGGTGGAACTAGTTTTCTTATTTCTCACAAACAGAACACAAAGTTCATTCAAAATGATAATGTACTTACCTAAGAGATCACATTTTCACAGGCTGTCTTGTGTTTTGGAGTGGTTGGTTAGATTTAAACATAAGTCTTTGGGTGGGCAGGGGGCTTTGGGGCGAGCCCAATGAAAGAGAATGACTCATCTGGGAAACGTGTATTTTGTTCTTTCCTATTTTCCCTCTGTTCCTTCCTGGAATGTGGACTTGATGGCTGAAACTCCAGCAGCCATATTGTGTCAGTGAAGACACTGTAATGATTATAGCCATAGGCTAAAGACAGAGAAGCAAAATGATAGAAAGAGTCTGTATCCTTCTTATGGATACTAGTCCTGGACTGTTTATCAAGTTATTTCTTTAAGTCACTGTTATTTCAGCGCTCTGTTACTGGTGAACAAACAGAATTCTTCACTGGTGCAATGGCCATTTTCCTTCAGAAGGTTATATCCATTTAAGAAGAGAGGGTGTAAATACAAGAAAATGTAAGTAGACAAGATAATATTATAAGAAGTGGACACAGTAAACTGCCACAAGAAGGGCATGCAATGTTATAAATTCATAAAAGAGCAATATTGAGAAGCTTCGAGGAAGTAGTAAGAGGTTGGTTGGGGAGGAAAGGGGACAACCAAGGGTTTGGCTATAGAATATACTTGATATGTTGCAGGAGTAGCTTGTCTAGGTTGACTGAACAGAAAACTTTTATATAGGAAATTATTAGAAGTTTATGATTTGAAAAGAATATTGGAGTTGAGATAGAGGTAGACTGTTGACAGTGAAAAAAGAAAGTGAACAATGGAAATGAAAAAACTAAAGAGAATTTGGTCATGGGAAACAAAGGAGTGAGGGTGGTCAGACAAGCAGAGACTGTTGAAAGATGCTGAAGGCAATCACGAAAATAGGGAGTACAGGACAAGTTTCTAAGGAAAGATGAAGGGTCTGACTTCAGACATGTTTAATTCAACATAAATGGAGCTAAATGATAAATAATTAGAGATGCAGAGGTGGGACTTGGAAAAGAAGTCAGGATTTTAGAGTTAGATGGAGGAGCAATTCCCATAGAGAAGATTCAGGAAGCTACATGAATAATGCGCTAGGCAGCTGTAGACAGCTACAGTTAGAGTTGGAAGAAGAGGATTTAGTACAAGTCATAGACAGGGACTGATGAGTGAGCTGATAAGGAACCAAAAAGTCAAGAGGCCCAACAGAGTGTGGTTCATGAATTAGGGGGTAGACAATTATGTTCAGAACAGAACAAAATAACATTATATATATTTTAAAAAACACACCAAAAGCCAAAGCAAATGAAACTTAGAAAAGAGGACAGGATTTGGCAATTAGTTCACTAGGAGCTTTGTGAGTGCAGCTTCAGCAGGGAGAAGAGACCACAGCAGGTAAAGAAGCCACTGGCAGGAGGAAGGCAGCCTGGGGCTGAACCATAAATGTACAAGTTTGGAAAAAAGGGAGACTGGAGCTCAATGAGCAACAGGGTCAGGCAAAGTTTTGTTTTATTTTGTGTCTTTAAGAGAGAAGAACTTGTTTATGTTTGAAGGCAAAGGCGAAGAAATCAGTATAGAAGAGATTGATGTTGTGGGAAAGAGATTAATGCAAAACGAACATACAAAGATCTTTTTCTTTGAGACTAGGGAGAATGCTAAGGGGTCAGAAGTATTTTCAAGGTAAAAGATAAGCAATCTCCTTTAGAAGGAGACTGATTTATCCATTCAATAAGAGATGGACATCTGCTGAGAACTGAAGTGAAGAAAAATGGAATTACACACACACGTGTGCACACACAATTTTGTATATTTTATATTTTTTAAAAGTACCCAGGTGTTCCCTTCTTGGAGTATCCTAGGTGCTTCTTGCTGGTTCTAAGTGGTTCCAGGTGGGGGTGGATTATGTGGCTCCCGAATTTCAGCTTTTCTCAGGAGCACAAGAGCTTAACGATTTGGAGAAGAAGCTGTAGAGTGGAAGAAAAGCTTAAGAAGCAGCTCAAGGCCAAAATGAAGACTTAAAGATAACAAAATGAGCATAAAGATCACCTACAACTCCATCCATTGTAACTTTTATGCAACAAAGGACTCATACTGTTACCGACCAGCGTTCTTGGCCTTCCCCAATCAGTAGAAATTGATACGAGGCCAGACAGGAAATGCAGGCAAGGCTTTATTGGGGCCCCTGCTGCAGCATGGGGAAGCGAGAACAAACAACAGGTTCCCTTGCTTGCTCGCTCCGTGGCAGGGTTGGGGGGGTGGGCGAGCTTGTTCCTTATATGGGGTGAGGGTAGGGGTTGGGCCAGAGGGGTGACTTAGGTGGTTTGCCCACCCCTTCGGTGGTGTTGAGTGCAGGGGGCATGCGCAGTACCCTGCTGTTGCTCCCGACACCCTGCTTTTGCTCCCACCTCTTCAGAAGTGGCAGTTGGAGGGGTTTTTTTTGGTCTTTCTGTCCATAATTTTCCCCAATTGTGCATGCACGCAGTTATTTTTAGTCCCTTATAGTTTCTTTGTATTTTGTTGCTCGAAGAGACGTTTGTCCAGGTGCAGGCACGGCAGCAAAGTGTCACAGGTCCCAGGACCCAGCCTGTCTCCATACCAGACATATTGTCCTGCAACATTTTTTGTTTATCACATCCTGGTCATGTTTCCAGGTCTGCAAATGTGGATCTACATCATTCTTTTGTATGGGTGTTTTTCCATCATATTAGTGTACCATGATTTATTTAGACATTCTGTAATTGATGACATTTTAACAGTTTCCACTATAACCACTGCTGCAGTGCATATATCTTTATGCACTTGTGACACTATTACTTTAGGAGAAATTCCTAAAGTTAGATTTGTTGCTGCCAACATTTTTTTCAAAATATTACACTTATTAAGTCTTTTAATAACCGGAAATGCTTCCTTTCCATAACTTTTACCAATATTGTCTCTTAATCTTTTAAATTTTTGCCACTGAGAAGCAAAATACCCTCTTACTGTTTTCAAATTTGCATTTCCTTAGTTACTGTCAATGTTTACGATATTTTTCTATGTCTACTGGCCCTTTGTATTTATTTTTCTGGGAATTGCCTATTGCATCATACAATTTTCTGTTAGACTGACTTTTTCACATTCATTTATATAAACTCATTTTGTATTTTGATTATTAACCCTTTATTTCTAATATATTGCAAATGTTTTATCCTAGTCTGCCACTTTGATTTTTGTTTATGTATTCTTTGCTTTAATAAAGTTTTTAATAAAGTTTTTAATACTTTATTATATTTATTATATTTACTTTACTTATATTTATTAAGTTTTTGCTTTGGTATTTTGAATTTTAAAGCTTTCCCAACCCCAAGCTTAGAAAAGTATTGCCCATACATTTTCTCCTAATACATTTTTAATTTTGATCTTACATCTCTAACCCAGATGAAACTAATTTTTGTATTTAATATAAGCTAGCACCTATTTCCTTATATATGAATACCTGATCGCTTTAACACAATTTACTTCAATCCATTTTTTCCCTGGGATTTAAAATACTACCTTTAGTATATATTAACATTCTTTTTTTAAATATATATATAAATTTATTTATTTATTTATTTTTGGCTGCATTGGGTCTTCCTTGCCGCGTGCAGGCTTTCTCTAGTTGCAGCAAGCAGGGGTTACTCTTCGTTGCCATGCACGGGCTTCTCATTTTGGTGGCCTCTCTTGTTGCGGAGCACGGGCTCTGGGTGTGCTGGCTTCAGTAGTTGTGGCACACAGACTCGGTAGTTGTGGCTTGTGGGCTCAGTATTTGTGGCTCGCAGGCACTAGACTGTGGGCTCAGTAGCTGTGTCGCACAGGCTTAGCTACTCTGTGACATGTGGGATCTTCCCAGAGCAGGGCTCGAACCCATGCCCCCTGCATTGGCAGGTGGATTCTTAACCACTGCACCACCAGGGGAGTCCCAGTGTATACTAACTTTCTACTCATTCTTGAGTTTCTCTAGATTCTCCTCCTGTAATTGGTTCATCTGATAGTGCTAATCTTATCACTATAACTCATTTTCCAAACTTTCTTGGCTACTTTCACTCATTTATTCTCCCAGAGGGACTCTAGAATCAATCTGTCAAGTTAAAAATCAAACACACGTAAGAAATGACTGGGATTTGTATTGAATCATCTATATATTTAGTGTTTCCATCTGGCAATATGGCTTATCTCTCTCATTATTTGACATTATTTCCTGTCTTTCAATACAATTTTAGAATTCCTTAGGGAGTCTAACATTTTTGTTGTCCTTTTGGGTATCACTTTATACAATAACATTTTTCATTTAATACATTAAGAAACTAAACATATGTAACAGATTTTTTTTTTTTTTTTTCCGGTACGCGGGCGTCTCACTGCCGTGGCCTCTCCCGTTGCGGAGCACAGGCTCCGGACGCGCAGGCTCAGCGGCCATGGCTCACGGGCCCAGCCGCTCCGTGGCATGTGGGATCTTCCCGGACCGGGGCACTGTAACAGATTTTTAAAATGTTGATTCAGTCTTAAAAATGGTGGGTTAATCTTTTAACTTTTTTCTGCATTTGATTTAATGATGTTTTGCTTAGAAATTTTTGTATCTGTATGAGTAAGCAATGACTCACTAGCATTTTTCTTTTAGTGCTATCATTTTTCGTTTTTATAAAATTAATTAACTTATTTTTGGCTGCGTTGGGTCTTCGTTGCTGTGTGCGGGTTTTCTCTAGTTGCAGCGAGCAGGGACTACTCTTCGTTGTGGTGCACGGGCTTCTCATTGCGGTAGCTTCTCTTGTTGCAGAGCATGGGCTCTAGGTGCACTGGCTTCAGTAGTTGTGGCTCGCGGGCTCTAGAGCATGGGCTCAGGAGTTGTGGTGCACGGGCATAGTTGCTCCACGGCATATGGGATCTTCCCGGGCCAGGGCTCAAACCCGTGTCCCCCGCATTGGCAGGTGGATTCTTAACCACTGTGCCACCAAGGAAGTCCCTCATTTTTAGTTTTGATGTAAGAAATTTGTTTGCCTTATGGTCTCAATAGCATGGAAATTGCCTGTTAGGTATACTCTGAACCTGGCACCCTTTCAAATGGTAGATCTTTGACAAACTTTTCCATTTCTTCTTTGGATTTCAGTCTACTTGGCTTTTCTATCTTTTCTTGAGCATTTTTTCCCACTTGATTTTGACTATATAGTCACTCATTCAATCTTGCCTTTCAAATTTTTGACAAAAGGGACACAAAATATTACATTAAATTATTGGAACCTATTTTATACCTGTTATAATTCTTTCCTATTTCATTATTAATGTGGTACTTTTTGTTTGTTTTCCTCATTTATGATCTTAGTATATCAGGTATTTATCCATTATATTCAGGTACTTGAAGAAGCTTATTTTAATTTCATTTATCAATTTTACTTAACTTTTGTTTTCTTTATTAATTTTAGCTTTTAAGTTAACTATTTCCTTCTATTTTCTTTGGTTTATTTTGTATCCTCTTCCTTCTATTCTTAGTTTGCTGAGAGTTTTTACTATGAATGTATGTTTGATTTTATCAAAACATTTTTCTGCACCTGTTGAGATTATCATTTTTTTAATCTGTTAATATGGTGTCACTGATTTTTAGATTTTAAAGCTACATGACCAAGGAACAACCATGTTGGATTACCCTTTTTATATAATGTTGAATTTAATTTGCTAACATCTTTTAGAGGCAATTCCCTTCTATTTTCATGTGGGTTATTGGTCTGTAATTTTCTTTTCTCCCTTCCAAGTACTACTAACCAGGTCCAACCCTGCTTAGCTTCTGATATCAGGTGCATTCAGGATGGTATGGTTATAGACTATAATTTTCTTATAACATCTTTGATTTGGAGTCAGAGTAATGGAAGTGTTTTCTCCTCTTGTAATTTCTGGAAGAATTTGTGTAGAAATGATGTTATTTCATCTCTGAATGTTAGAATTCACTAATGAAGTCATTTGGCCTGAGTTTTCTCTGTGGGAAGTTTGTTAACTACTTCAATTCTTTCTATAGATAATGGTGATGATGATAATAGCTAATCTATGTTATGGCTTATTATGTGCTAGGCATTATAAAATTTATATGAATATGTAAGTCACTCCTTACCACAGCATTATGAAATTTGTGCTCTTACTCTTCTCATTTTTAGATACAGTAACGAAGTCTCAGAGAAGTTAAGTAACTTGCAGAAAATACACACCTAGTAAATAATAAAGCAAGGCTTCAGATTTACGTCTTTCCTATTCTAGAATAAGAATCCTTCCACCACATATTGACTATAAATTTTTCATCCTAGTTATAGGCCTGGGAGTAGGAAACAGTCTCTCATTCATTCATTTATTCATTTATCCACTCACTTCTTGCCGTCATGCGACAAGCATGTTAAATGCTCACCATGAGGCCATACCACGTGACAAGCTCTGCGTACAAGGCGTGCTAATCAGGGACCCAAGAAATGAGGTGGGTGCACAGGGTCTGTTATTGAGGATGAGTGCAAATATCTCCTGTTTGTCTTCAGAGAGAGATTTTCTTCATAGGTCCTTAGGAATGCTTACCTATGACAGTGTTATAATATCGTTTGCAACTTCTCTCCCATCTAACTCTCCCCAGAACTATCTTCTCACCCCAAATCACATTCAGTACTCCCCCAGTGCTTAAGAAAATTTTTACCTGGATGCTAGTTCCGTTTAGCACCACCAATAAAATGCCGTTCCTTGACAGTAAACACAGAAACTATACAATCTCAGACCCCATATGCCATCTGCCATGCTAGGAAAACCCAGGTCTCTGATGTGGAATTTCAAGAAGCAATTGAAACTAATCTACATAATTTCCTTAGCAATCAAAAAAATAAAAACTTTCCTCCAACCACCCCCCCGCCAATGTTTTTTGATTTCTCACAACAGTCCTGAAGTGTTAAAGCTTTGCAGATATCCCAGCATTTATTTCCTTGCTGTGTAGGGTGGAGACACAATGAAATCACCAATGAGTCTACAAGGAGGTTCTCAATAACATTTTTTCTTTTACTTGAAACCACATGTTCCTTTCTTTGAATATTTTTCGGTTGGGTTAAAGGAGGCTAGAGTTGAAAATATTCTGACGCTTAAAAAATAGTTGTTGCCGGGAAGGTTTTTCCCAGTTTGAAAAATAATACAGCATGCTGCCAAAGAAACAAATGAGTCACAGGAACTGGAAGCCAAGAGGCTAAAAACAAACAAAAATCAGCAACAAAAAACTCAGCACTAACATCTGCTTAGGTGTATGTCAATGCTTGGCAGGAAAAATGAGCCTACATCTGTCTGGCTGTCTAGAATCACACCTGATACATGCTGTGATTGGTCCAACTGGAAAGAGGACCCAGGAAGAGACAGCAGTCAGCTTGTACTCAATGATTCCTTGGATTGTCAGAAATTTGGTTCTAGGTTTCAAAATCTGCTGTCAAGTCTCCTGATTAAATTACTGCTGACTATCAGATGGTGATGGTGTAATGACTTTAGAATATAAAGTCCTTACAACAGTCTTTAATCCATGACATCATGTTACAGATGAGGAAACTGAAGGACAAAAAGGCTAATTAATTTGGCTAATAGCCAACTTCTAGGTAGTGGATACTTCCTACCAGGATACTGACACAGATACAGTGCAGGCACAGAACAGCCCCTGTACTGCAGGGATGCCTCATGGTACGCTTCTACCATCACACTCCTTTCCCTCCTGCCTGCATTCATTCCCTCCTTAACCCCTGGCAACAGATCAATAATCTGTTCTCCATTTCTGTAATTTGGTTACTTCAAAATGTTATCAAATGGAAACATGAAATATGTAACCTCTTGGGATTGGCTTTTCAGCACAATTCTCTGCATTTCATCCAGACCATTGGGTGAACTGATAGTTCATCCCTATTTACCGCTGAGTACTATTCCATGTATGACATATTCCATATGTATGACGGTTTGTTTAGCCATTCACCAACTGATGGACATCTGAGTTATTTCCAATTGGAGCTACTGTGAATAAAGCTGCTATAAATACTCTAGTACAGATTTGTATGTGAACACAAGTCTTCATTTCTCTGGATAAATGCCCAGGTGTGCAATTGCTGGGTTGTATGGTAGTTACTATTTTTTTTAAAGAAACCACTAAACTGTTTTCCAGAGCGGCCGAACAATTTTACATCCCCATCAGCAATCATCAATTTCTTCACGTCCTGCCAGCATTTGGCATTGTCACTATGTTTTATTTTAATCATTCTAGTAGGTGTGTAGTGATACCTCATTGTGGTCTTAATTTGCATTCCCCTAATGGCTAATAATGTTGAACATCTTTTCATGTGCTTATTTGCCATCTGTATATCTTTGGTGAAATGTCCCTTCATGTCCTTTCCCCAGGTTCTAATTGAATTGTTTGCTTTTTTACTGTTGAATTTTGAGAGTAATTTATACATTCGAGATGCTAGCCTTTGTCAGAGATGTGGTTTGCAAATATATTCTCCCAAACTGTAGCTTGTATTTTCATTCTCTTAACAGGGTTTATTTTTAATTTTGATGAGGTCAAACTTATAAATTTTTCTCTTTTGTGGTTATGATTTTGCCTGGTCTTATCTCCTAAAGATTTTCTCCTGTTTATACCTAAAAGGTTTACCATTTCATTTTTAAGTCCATTATGAATTTTGAGATAATTTTTTTATAAGATGTAAGATTTAGGTGAAATTTGTTCTTTTGTTTGTTTGTTTGCACCACTTGTTGAAAAGGCTAAACTTCCTCCATTAAAATGCTCTTGCACCTTTGAAAAATCTCAGTTTGGCATATTTGCGTAAGTTCTAGTCTATTCCTGGGTTTTTTACTCTGTTCCATTGATCTGTCTGTCTAACCCTCTGCCAATATTATAGATTCTAGATTACTATAGCTATACAATAAGTCTTAACATTGGATATAGATCAATTCCTCCCACTTTTTCTATATCAAGAATTTTTAGCTAATATATAGCTAAACTGTGTGTGATTTTCCATGTAAATTTTAGGATAACCTTGTCTGTATCTACAAAAAAATCTTGTTGGGATTTTCACAGGAATTATGTTAAATCTATATATCAGTTTGGGGAACTGATATCTTTACTATGTTGGGTCTTTCAATCCATGAACAGTGTATGTTCTCCAGCTATTTAAGTTTTTTAAAAATTTATTTCATCAGAATTTTGTAATTTTCATAATACAGATTCTAAACATGTTTTGTCAAATTTATATCTAAGTGTTTAATTTCCTTTGAAGTGGTTATAAATTATACTGTGCTTTTAATTTTGCCTTCTACATGTTTGTGGTTAGTATATAGAAATGCAATTGATTTTTGTGTGTTGATTTTACAAATCAATATTTTAAGAAGCAATTTTATTTAGCAAATATTTATTAGTATTCTACTCTATGTAAATCACATCAAATAATGGGGAATATTAAAGGTAGTTAATTACTGCCTATATTTTGATTGTGTACAAACCACTCAATTTATCTGTAGCAGAGGTTCAAGAAGTGAAAAATATGAGAAGATATAACTTGAGTCCTCTAGTTACACAGCATACTTGAAGAACAGATGAGAAGTTGTACAAAGGGACAGGAAGAAACTTTTGGGTAAAATAAGAGTACATCAGGGTAGAAATTTCAGGATATCGGGTTCTAATTGCCCTCCAGATATTTTCTGTGGCTCAGGCAAGCCTCCCAATGACAAATGGTTCATAACACATAAGTCCTTTTCCCCCCAGCAACATATTTTAGAATCCAATGAAATTATATTCATGGAGGTTTTTGAAACATAGAAATACTACAACCACATTGGGTTAGAAAATGTTCTCTCCTCTGTTGATTTAAATAACTAAGATCCATTTTTCACTTGGAAAATGCTTTTAAGTTTTAACACAAAGGTAAGATGTGCCTGATCAAGGTAGTCTGTCTACAAAGAGCCCTGTTTCTGGGGAACAAGAGTTAATTACATCTCACCGCATAGGAGTGAGTGCCCCTTCCATCCAGGCCAACTGGGCATCATTACAAGTGAGTAATTGCACCGCTTTTCATCGGTTGCCTAAATCATTAGAACACAAGATTATTAAACCAAGACCCTACCAATTTAGCTGCTCAAGGATGGAGTCTATTAGACCATCTGCTACCTTATCAACACCAGACACAGCAAGTCCAGGCAACTTTATATCCAACATGTAGCACCTACTGCTTCCAACTGATCCATATACTCTTTTTTAAGTGATGGTTATTTAATTGCTGGAGCTAACAAGCAATCCAACAACGCTTCTAGGCTATTAGTACAATTTGCCAAAAGTGGACTGTTGGGTTCAGAAAGAGCCAACACACAAAGTAATATTATTTCCAATCATGTTGTTCAGGCTGGAGTCTAGAAAGACTATTTCAGGAAGGCATGAGTGTTAAAGAGAACAGAATGGTGACCTCATCCTTTTCTCTGCTAAAGTTCTCTCACTATGTGGAGGCTCAGGTGTTTTTAAAAGGTGAAAAACAAAAGAGAAATATGGAAACTAGAAAATATATGCATTTATTTTTACCTTTTCTCTCTGAGTACTTTCTCTCTACTTGACATCTTTTCTGTCTGTGAAGGCAGAAGTATTTTCTCTATTGTTTACTATCATAGCAGTACCTGGTAGGTGCTTTAAAAAATTTCATAAAGAAAGACGTGGAAGCAATCTAAATGTCCATTGACAGAGGAATGGTTAAAGAAGATGTGGTACATATATACAACAGAATACTAGTCAGCCATAAAAAGGAATGATATAATGCCATTTGCAGCAACATGGATGGACCTAGAGATGGTCGTACTAAGTGAAGTAAGTCAGACACAGAAAGACAAATATCATACGATATCACTCATATGTAGAATCTAATTTTTTAAAAAAATTCTACAAATGAACTTATTTACAAAACAGAAAGAGACTTACAGATATGGAAACAAACTGATGGTTACCAAAGGGGAAATATGGTGGGGGGGGAGGGATAAATCAGGAGCTTGGGATGAACACACACACACACACACACACACACACACACACTACTATATATAAGATAGAACAGACCTACTGTATAGCACGGGGAACTCAATATTCTATGATAACCTATATGAGAAAGAATCTGAAAAAGAATGAATATATGTATATGTATAACTGAATCACTTTGCTGTACACCTGAAACTAACACAACATTGTAAATCAACTATACTCCAATAAAATTTTTAAAAAAGAAATGAATGTTGCCTAAATGAATATAAAGGTAAACACACATATGTGGGGAAAGAGGGAGGGAGGATGGCCACACGGAATTTGATGGGAAGAGAAGGAAAGGGTCAAACAAACCAGTCAGCATGGTCACTTCCATCTCCTCTGGGAACTTCTGAGAACCAGAAAGTCTGGAAGAAAGAATTTGGACTTGCTGGAGAACTGAGCCACTGGCCAAGCATTTAGAAGAAAATGATGCTTTGGGTGAAGGTGAAGTGAGGGCTTTGCCATCCTCTCTCCAATAAATCATACTTCACCTTTCTTCGAAGATGCGGCTCCTCCATGAACCCCAACCTCTGAAGTAATGAGACCAACCAACTTACCTTCACTCAACCACTCATTGCTTGAGAATGGATTCCACATCTCACCTAAGTGTGTGACAACCTTGTAAGTTCTTCAGAAAGCAAGGCCATGGTTTTGTTTGGCTTTTTTTTAATTTAATTTTTATTTTATATTGGAGTAGAGTTGATTTACAATGTTGTGTTAGTTTCAGATGTACAGCAAAGCGATTCAGTTACACATATACATATATCTATTCTGTTTTAGATTCTTTTCCCATATAGGTTATTACAGAATACTGAGTAGAGTTCCCTGTGCTATACAGTAGGACCCTGTTGATTATCTATTTTATATAGTAGTGTCTATATGTTAATTGTCATGGTTGTGTTTGAACTTCTCAAGTGCACCTGGCTAAGTACACAGCCTGTACTGGCCACTGCAGCCTGACTGAGGGGAAGGAATCTATGTCTCTACATCACTTTCTTCTGGGTTCTTCCAACTTCAAAGAGGTAAATCACTCAAATTTTGAAGACTCCCTTCTGATCCCCTTCAAAAAACTAGTGGATAACAGGTTCCACTCTTTAAAAAGATTATCCCCCTAATATTACTTTAGTTGGATTATATTAAAAATGTGTTTGAAACATTTGAAAAGAGTGATGCTATAACAGAGAGTGGGGTCCTTTGGAGTCAGGCAAACTGGGTTCAAATCCAGGCTAACTCCTTATAACCCTGTGACCTTGACAATTCTTTGAGATGGTGGTGATAAGGTGGCTGTGAGAATTAGTTGTGCATGAAACTATTTAAGACAATGCCTGGTATTTTGGTGAGTACTCAGAAGTGGAAGTAATTATCAGCTTTGATTAGCCACTCTGGCCCTTGTTTCCCCTCCCTGCCCACAGGGAGATGGTGGGGTGAAAGCAGATGTGCACCCAGCGAGGAGAGCAGAGCGGGTGAGGGTGTGCAGACGTTATTGTCTTGAGGGTACATTTTACTCCATGATAATGAATTTAGAGCATTATTTTCCACATTAAAACAAACCCAGAGCCATATATGAATCAAAATATGCATAAGTTTTATCAAAAATTAGGAGACCTCCTAATCTCGGGTTTGCTTCAGGATGCTTGGTGCTACTCCTGAGGGCCTGGGGGACTGTGTTCACTCCACTCTGCTGTTGGGGGTAGTTTGGAGGAGGAGTTTGAGAAGCACTGTGAGAAAGTGACTGGTAAACCACAAAACACCAAAAACTACTAGTTGAAATGATGCATCTGGTATCTGCTAAGCTTCCTCGGTAGGACCAAGAGCCAGACATCAGGTGCACATAGACTGAACAGGAGTAAATGTGGTCCAGTACATGCCAGCGTTAGCCTGTCTCCAGCATCACGCCTCTCCCTCCTCCCAACCTCTCTTCCCTTGGGGGACTGAGAATTCTTTGAGGACTGGTTGACATAGTGAATTTAATTCCCCCAAAGGGACATGAAGGAGAATTTCAGCAAGTCCCTGGAGGTTTTCAAGTGAACCCCAGTCACTGTATCCTCCTCCCAGAGATGGTGCCAACTCTCAGCCCAAACACTTAGCTACCATGTTCTTAAAACTCACACGGGTATCAGGCTTTATACTGCCTATAAGTTTTCCTAACAGTTAACCTAGTGCTTAAGTTTCTTAATAACTCTTCCTAGGTGTATCTAAAAGTTGCACATCATTGAAATATTTTTGTGTTAGGAAAGCTATTTGTAATAAAATTATACTCACACCTCCCCTGTCACCTTATCACCTTATCACCAAGATAACAACCAATACAAACTCCTCTTGAAAACCAATGAGTGAAACATGGTCCATCTTACAGAAAAACCCGAAGGAACTGTTTGGCCAACCCAATAGAAAGCCAATGGCTACAAAGAGTCTCCAGGTATAATTAGCTACTGGGTCTCTAGATTATAAATAGCATTTAGTAGACAATCAAGGTTTAGTAGATTTATTTATTCATTCAACAAATATTCGCTGAGAGTCTGTGGCAGGCCAGGTACTGGGTAAGCCACTGGATGGATAGATGGATGGATGGGTGGAAGATGGATGGATTTATGATGGTCATATCAGTGGATGGATGGCTCTCCAAAATGTAAGGCAATTAACACCTGATTTAAACCAATCACAATACTACCTTAGAAAAGATCAAGGGTAGAGAGCATATTCTTTTTTAAAGAAGAAGTTCAGATCTATAACCATTTGGACACACACTATTTCAGATGTAACTTGGGCTCTGAGTGAAGTTTCTTGGGTATTTGTGAGAGTTAATCATAGTAAGAGTTATGAGTAATTTCAAATGTGTTAGGTAAAAGCTTTTATTTGATTTTTACCCCCAATGGACAAATACCTTTAGTACTCCTGTGGTGTAAATGATTTCATCTTCGCCTGTTAGAGACCCTCCGAGGTCTAATATGTTGAAGCAGAACCAGCTTTCAAAGCCTTCAAAGAAGAAACTGAAAATTTCTGTTATGTTTTAATTTATATTTTGAATTTTTATAAGGTGTACCCAAACTTTGCTTGTGGAAAATCATCATTTATCTTAGTGATTTGTCTGTGCATGTTATTCAGAGTAGTAGATCCATTAAGAATGTCAGGTTCCTGAAGACAAGGACTTCCTGGCTGTTCATAGAAACACCTTCACAGTACCCAAAACTTTGTTAACTGAATGAATCAGTGAATAAATGCAAGGCCCAGGTTAAGTTTTATTACTGCTACTGTAACATTTCACCTTGTTACACGTTGGACTATACCTCTCCAATGCACTGTAACCCTTTTCATCTTTACAGCTCTACTGTAGCCTCGATAGCTATGCATATTCAAAGAAAAATGTAAAAGCAATAGGAACAGAGAAAATAGATTAAAGTCAGCTGTATTTAAACAAAATCAGAAACACTGTCTGTATCACACTGGTCATTTCTTTCTCCTGATCACAATAACAATGGCTCTAATATGTTTTAAAATCATGTTATTCCTTACCACTTTCTCAGATTAAATTAGATTATTTATCTTCAAGAGGTGTGGATTATTTTTCTCTTTTTCTAATCTAGAAAGTTCTAGGCAGAAATATCTTTTAGTACAAGTCAAATGCTAGTTGATGTTCTCTCCTTATAATATCCCAGCATAGAAATGGACCAAATTCCCCATTTTCCCAGCTATAAGCAGAGAATTCTACAATCATAAAGAGATAGTCTTAGTGGGATTTCTCCACATACACACTCTCCCCCTGCCCTGCCCAGGTCTTATTAGTTTCTGGCCTTGGGATTGTATAACCTTCATCCATCAGGACAATGGCTACAATAATGTGCCTGGATCCATTTATAAAGACAGTGTCAACTAAATCCTATCCTCCTAGAATTCTTGACCAACTTGCTAGATGTTTACCACACTTGACTCATTTGCTTCATTAAGAGAACTTAGACATTATTTTCAAATAATACAAATCATAGTCTTAATAACACCTCCCCATCCTCTCCCCAGCATATAAGCCTTCCCCAAATTTTGATTCTTTAATTTAGTCATGTATCTTCCAAAGCCCTGAATTGGAGTACTCACACTCGAGTGCCAGATGCTGAGGAAACACCCATCTCCACAACCGACAGCTAACTTACTAGGACATATGTGGGTCTAGCCTGTCTTGAGGTCATATTTTATTTTGACCCAGAACATTTTCCAAGGCAAGGGAAAAGATGGCTAATCCATCATTTAGGACCAGAAATGTCATTCTCAGGTTCAAGTAGCACTTGGAAGATCCTGTGTGCTATGCCCCCACCACAACTGTGTCCCTCCTGAAATTTATATGTTGAAGTCTTAACCTCCAGGACTTCAGAATGGGACTGTATTTGGAGATGGGGTCTTAGAGAGGTAATTAAAGCCAAATGAAGTCATATGGGTGGGCCCTAATCCAATATGACTGGTATCTTTGTAAGAAGAGATTAGGATGCAGACACACACAGAAGACCACATGAAGACAAAGAAGATGGACATCTACGAGCCAAGGAGAGAGGCCCTTAGAAGAAATCAACCCTACTGACACCTTGATCTTGGACTCTTGGCCTCCAGAATTGTGCTAAAAATAAATTTCTGTTATTTAAGCCACATGGCCTGTGGTATTTTGTTATAGCAGCCCTAGCAAACTAATACACTGCTTTAGAAAACCTGGAGAAGAGATGCCTGATTAAGGCAGAAGGAAAGATAAAGAAAAGCTGAGGTTCTTTCAGTATCTGAGGTGGAAGAAGTCTGTGAAATGGGACTAGAGATAGTTTCCTGCGTTTAAAAAAAAAAGTGAGTAAACCTTAATGAGGATGAGGGACCTTTCCTTTTGGCCCTACTTCCATTCAGGTGGAAGCTAAATTGATTTCTGCTTTGTTCCCCCAACAGCTTGCATTAGCAACTGGCCACTGCCAAGCTTGGGCCAGGAGGGAAGAAGCCTTTATCCGTATGCAGATGAGGGCTTGGGGTAGGCTTCTAAACCAAACACCCTTGGGCCTTTAACCTGATGTAGGAATTCAGCCTCATTTCTGGCCCACAAATCAATTCATCCCAGAGAGAAACCTTGGGGATAAACATTCACACACCATCAGGAATTCAAAACCTTACCTCCTGCAAGACTGGCTTCCAACAATTTGGATTAATAATACACCCCAACACAAAGACCCAAAGCAACAAAGCCCATCTCAGACTACTTAAGCACACTTAAAAAGCCCAAAGCAGATGGTCAGCCCCTTCCCAAACTGAACAAGCTGCCCTGGACCTAGTGAACTGCCATGTTGGCGCCATGCTTTCATCTGGCTTCCAAAATCTAACGTTCACTAAGCACTCCCAGTTTTAGGCAAGTCCCATTTTCACTTTCATTTAGAGAAAGATACGAACCAGTCCTTCCCAAAATTTAGGTAAATAACTCTCTTTTAAAATTCACTAGCAATAGCACCTTGAATAGCTGAAATACCGAGCGCTTTTTTTCTCTCAATGGTAACCCTTGTTTATCTGATGCCCTGAGTGGACCATTTTTAACACATCCTCTTCTATATAACAAAATTATTTTTGGCAATAATCATGAAATTAAATGGATCATGGCCAGAAAATAAATGCAAACAATGAAAACTTCCCTTTTATTGAATTTTGTATATATAATCATGTTAGTAAAAAAAAAAATGTAAAATATCAATGTTTGAAAAAGGGGGAAAGGAATGAATCAAGACTTTCCAATTAAATGCAAAAGGTCCAATTTAGGTAACCATGAAATTGTATCACTAAGTGAACATTGTAATTTCTGGATCAATCACTTCTTAGTTAATTAAGAAACACAAAAGAAGAAATATCAATTTTAAAGATAATCAAATTATGTAAAATATTTCACATATGAACTAAAATTTGCACTTACCAAACAAGAGATAGCAGCTCGAGGCCCACACCCTGGTTCACTGTTTTAAATTTTAAACACTCAGGAAAATTCCAAGTGATCACAAAGAAAGACAGAATGAAGTAACTCAAGTTCTGTTTCTTCATCTCGATTGTTGTTTACCTCGGATCCACCATAGGGGGTGAAGACTAAACTGTGCCCCATGTGAACTTGAATGACTCAGGACCCTTGGGAACTCGCTTTTGAAACAAACACATGTAGCTGAGTCCACAGGGAAACTGGGCATTTTCTACGTTAACTCCCATGTAGACTACCTATTTAGTAGTATGACCTGTTTACTAATAAAAATGTGCTAATCTGAAGATTTCACATACAGTAATCATCTAGAACCTAGAGCCACAAAAATTTTTTGAGAGGGGAGATATTATGACACTGATAATGATTATAGAATTGTTGGCACATGGTGATAATAAAAAGCATTTTCATTTATGATTTATGATTTTTAAATTCTCTATAGACAAAGTGCTCCTCTCCTGCCTGAATCTGGGGAGAAGCCCTGCCACTGCCCCACCCTTGGGTGCCCCATTGACTTTTCCTTCTACAAAATGTGGCCCAGGAGCTTGGTTCTGTTCCCACACACTCCACACTTTACTCCATCCTTTGCCTCTGCTGAGCCACAGAGCACTTTAACCTTCACTAGAGATGTGATGATTTTAAGGGCAGGGATCTATCTCTCCCTTCTTTATATCCCTCATGGCATAGATACCAACTGAATAAATGAATGACACAATTTATAAAAGATTTACTAATTTTTCTTATATATACATACCCTGGGTATTTGTTTAGAAAGTTATATAAAATTTTTAATATTGTAAGTAAGTCTTAGAAAAAGAAGTCAGACACTAAATCATAATCAGTCATACATACTGTATGACTTTGTTTAAATAAAGTACAAAGACAGGGAATCTATTCTAAACTTCTAGATGTCAGGACACTTCCTGTTACCCCAGTCAAGGCAGGGAGGTTGTGCTAATAACCATGTGGGAGCACAAGGGGGCCTTGGGGGTGTCTAGTGATGTTCCATCTGTTGATCTGAATGCTGGTGCGTGGCTGGGTTTTCTTTGTGAAGTTCCCCAAGCTGAACGTTTATGATATATGCACTTTTCAATAGGTACATTACACTTAAAGAAAAATATTTTTCTTACAAAAAGAATCACAGAAAAATGCATTATATATTCAAGAGTAAAGATATATAATATTTGATCACATATAGGAAACAGATGATCAAAACCTTCCATCAAGTTGGGTAATAGCTTTCATCTCTCTAACTTTCCACAATCCTTAAAGGTACAGGATTTCTCAGCTTACTGAGACTAGTTATTCACATCTTAAGAACTAAAACCAGCTTTAAGAATGCTGCCCAATGATAGGCTTGGTTCCAAACTCATCTTTTACACCTCCAAGCCAGGCTGACTCTGGAATGATCTCTGGTTGTCAAAGTTTTCATCCTTCTTTTCTCTTGGTCCTTCATTCTCCTCCTCTCATGACCTTTCTCACCTCTTTCCTTATACTAGGCTTTCTGCTTCCAGAATATTGTCAGTACCTTCTCTTTATTTATTTATTTATTTAAATTTTATTGAAGTATAGTTGGGATTTACAGTGTTGTTAATTGCTTCTGTACTGCAAAGTGACTCAGTTATACATACACACACACACACACACACACACACACACACACATATACAATTTTTCATATTCTTTTCCATTATGGTTTGTCACAGGATATTGGATATAGTTCCCTGTGGTATTCCTTGCTATTTATCCATCCTACATATAATAGTTTGCCTCTGCTAATTCCAAATTCCCGTTCCTTCCTTCTCCCACCCCTTCCCCCTTGGCAACCACAAGTCTGTTCTCTATATCTGTTATTCTGATTTTGTTTCATAGATATGTTGATTTGTATCATATTTTAGATTCCACATATAAGTGTTATCATATGGTATTTGTCTTTCTATTTCTGACTTACTTCATTTAGTATGATCATCTCTAGGTCCATCCATGTTGCTGCAAATGGCATTATTTCATCCTTTTTATGGCTCAGTAATATTCCATTGTATATATGTACCACATCTTCTTTATCCATTCATCTGTGGATGGACACTTAGGTTGCTTCCATGTCTTAGCTATTGTGAGTAGTGCTGCTATGAACATTGGGGTACATGTATCTTTTAGAATTATAGTTTTCTCTGGATATACACCCAGTAGTGGGATTGCTGGGTCATATGGTAGTTCTATTTTTAGTTTTTTGAGGAACCCCTATACTGTTTTCCAGAGTGGCTGCACCAATTTACATTCCCACCAGTAGTATAGGAGGGTTCCCTTTTCTCCACACCTTCTCCAGCATTTGTTGTTTGTAGACTTTTAAATAACGGCCATTCTGACTGGTGTGAGGTAAATACCTTCTTTTAAGCATCTTGATAAGCACAGAAAATTTTCTCACCTTACCCTCCAAACAACTCAGTTGATTCCCCATTCATCTCTAGACATCCTTAAAGTTCACCCGTGATGTCCTAGAGTGTCGGAATCAACCGAAAGCCCTCATCTACTTCATCTCATCTCTTTTTCCCTGGAGACTCTCAAACCCCTTGGCTTTCCATAAATCCCACTCTTTTTCCAGAAAGGAGGGTGATTTGTGAAGAAAGAGTCTGTGAGGGGAAATGCCCATAAGCCTGGGAGCAGTGAAGAGCGAAGCGGGTGGGAGTATGGGGGAGGGGGATGACAAGAGAAGAGGAAGAGAGGAATTGACAAGAGTAAGTAAGAGAACCACAGTGAGTCACATGTTTGCCACAATCTGACACAACCGTAAGGGAAGAATATTTCCTGGAGTTTTCAGAATCTAGTGACAACAACAACAACAGCAGCATCAACCGTAGCTATTGTTTATTAAGAGCTCATGATATGCCGGGCATGGGGAGAAGCACTCTATTTTAGTGTGTAGTGTTTAGTGTTTGATCCTCACAATAAGCTAGTGAGGTAGGTATTTACATCTCCACCTCACAGATGAGATAACTGAGACTCCATTAAGCTAACAGGGAATCAAACCATAATTCGAATCTAGTTTTCATCAAGTGAAGAAATTTACATAATAAATGGCTTACTAGTATCACATTACAATAAATTACATAATCAATAGCATTACATGATATCTTCAATATGTGGTCCATTTTTAGCAATCCATAGCTCAACACTTGGTGCAAAATTTCAGTGAACATGGTGCATGAATGCAGCATTTCTATCAATCCTTACATGTGAATCTGCGATGCAATGCCTCAGAAAGTATGTCTCTAATTCCCCCTGATTAAACCTGTGTTTTTATCAGACCCTGGAAAAATAAAAGTGTTCAGATCTAGTGAGCATTCAGTCAAATTTCTCACTGGCCCAGTTTTGGAAATCACATTCCACCAGCCCCCCACCCCTCTGGTATAAAGGGAAAGTACCCCATCTAACCACTCTGGTGACTCAGCCTAGCCTATCAATCTAAAATGTAAAGATTTTTCTTTATTTTTTGAGAAGGGCAGTGACTATTTTCTTATACAGGAATCTCATCTAATGAGCCAGCTGCTTATGGTTCCATAAGGAGAATATAACTTATGTTTCTTCTTTAGATTCATTCATTGCACAGATATTTATTGAACTCCTACTAGACGTTCAATAAATGTATCTAGACATCATTCTAGATACCTGAGCTACATCTGTAAGCAAAACAAAATCCTGGCCTCTGTTAAGCTTACTTTCTAGCAATGAGATAAAGACAATAAACAATGAAAGTGATTAATAAGTATATGATCTAGTATGTTAGAAGGTGACAAGCAATGAAGGGTGAGTAAAACAGGATAGGGGGTTAATTAATATTTAGATAGGCACACACTTCACACTTTTATCCTCAGGAATACAATGGAAAAAAATCAAAACATATAGACAAAGTTACATGGTCAACACATACCAATATTTGTGTATGTAAGGTTGAGTTTCAAGAGAAAATGTAGTTTGAAAAATAAACTGCCATTGTTAAAATTGGCAAGAAAACATCAATCAATCCTTTTTTTTTCAAATAATTCTTTGACTTTATCACATGGAGAATTCACATGTGGAAAATTAAAGGAGATTTTGGTTTGTCACCGCAGTTGGATTCAAGTCATCCTGAAAAAAATAACATTCTACTTAGTCAACTTTTTTTTTTTTTTTTTTTTTTTTTTTTTGCGGTACATGGGCCTCTCACTGTTGTGGCCTCTCCCGTTGCGGAGCACGGGTTCCGGACGCACAGGCTCAGCGGCCATGGCTCACGGGCCCAGCCGCTCCGTGGCATGTGAGATCCTCCCGGACCGGGGCACGAACCCGTGTCGCCTGCATCGGCAGGCAGACTCTCAACCACTGTGCCACCAGGGAAGCCCCAACTTTCATTTTTGACTCGAATGTTGGAATAGTCAAGACACCTTGAAATCCTGATGGAGAGTTGACTCTACAAGCCCCATAAGCCAATAATTCTAACAATATTAGAGTGAGGGTTTCTAAGAATCCACCTCAGCGATTTGCCATTACTTGTACCTTGGTTCCCAGAAGGAAATGGCTGGCTGTTCGGTGAAACACGCTTCTGAGATGAGGACCCAATTCTAGCTTCTAATTATGTGAGGAGATGCTGCTTGAACACACACATTTGCTGGGCATCTCTGTGGACACCAACCTCCCTCCTCCCCAACCACAAACTCTCACACCCTGACAACCTCCACCCTCACGTCCTTAACCCACTACTCCTACCAACCCAGGAACAATGTGGTGCTCCCTTGGAAGAAGGCATGGGGGGAGTGGCCGAGTACCTTCTGGTTTTTTAAAAAACTGTCATATGGTGAGATAGTAGTAGGTTTCAATGCTGTCACCTATTCAGTCGGTCCAGATGAACTAGAATCACCATTTTAGTGATGTCATAGCTCAAGGCAAGAACATGTCACCCTCTTTATTTTCAGCTTCCAACAAGCTGCTCAGGCAGATGCTAAATGTGGTCCACCCTGCCACGTTCAGGAGAGTGGCCTTTGTGTGGGTTAATTGAGACCCCACTCCATTTAATAGGCTGTTGAAGTCTTATTGAAACAGAACTAGTGCCGCAGGTTAAATACAGTGCAGTGCTCTTGCTAATCCTCTCATTAACAGGGCTGGGGAGCTTGTTGGGAACTGAGAGTTTGCATGTATTTACGTGGAGCTCTTCACTCAAGCACTATCCATAAAATGACAAAGCCAGTTTGCAAATAGTGACATCAACAGTGACACAAAGCTAGATGCCTTAAAAAAAATAAACAGCATAATAACTGAGAAATCTTATATTCACACTTGAGAGAAGAAAAAGAGAAGCTGGGAAGAGATGTCTTACTGGCTTAGATTTAAAACTGAAAGGAGGCTGATGTCAAAACACGGCAGAGACTAGTGGATGAAGCTGAACTGAGAAATTATGTTAATGATCCCTAGAGCTGATGCCCATCTTTAGAAGCATCTGAGATGGCATATTATGTTGTTTTTATTAGGGGATAAAAAACAAAGTAAATTCCTGGCAATGGCTGAAATAGGTAGGAGGAAAGAATGTCGAATTGCCAGCTCTCCTAGGAAAAGAGTGCAAGCAGAACCACTGGCTTAAGAAAGTGTGTGGCATCAGAAGCAGACTCCTGAAGCTGAGACAGTTCTGTGCCAGCAGGGAAAGTGGGGTCAAAGGTAACTGTGAAAAGGGGGGGCGGGTACAAGTATATTCAGCTGAAGACTGTCCATCACTGACTTGTATGTCATACAAGAAAATGGAAAGAGGATTTGGATAGGAGGGTATTGATAGAAGGGACAAAACAGTCACTAAAAAGAATGAAATAATGCCATTTGCAGCAACATGGAGAGACCTGGAGATGATCACATTAAGTGAAGTAAGTCAGACAGAGAAAGACAAATATCATATGATATCACTTATATGGGAAATCTAAGAAAAAAATGATACAAATGAACTTACTTACAAAACAGAAACAGGCTCACAGACTTAAGAGAACGAATTTATGGTTACCCAGAGGAAAGGGGAGGGGGGAGGGATAGACTGAGAATTTGGGATTGACATATACACACTAATATATTTAAAATAGATAACCAACAAGGACCTACTGTATAGCACATGGAACTCTGCTCAATACTCCGTAATAACCTAAATGGGAAAAGAATTTGAAAAAGGATAGACAAATGTATATTTATAACTGAATCACTCTGCTGTACATCTGAAACAAACACAACATTGTTAATAAACTATACTCCAATATAAAATAAATTTTTTTTAAAAGTGTGGCACAAAGACATGCATCCTTGTCAAATGATCTGATCCATTAGCCACCCATGATGCTTCGTGGAAAGATAAAGCCATGCTCCATGGTGGCAAATAGCACACTGGGGCTCTTGTGGCTGAATGGATTCTGAATACATTGGGTAAAATGATATCTACATTTCAGGCAAGACTTTACATCCTCTAGTAAAATAAAAGTAAATAAATAAAAGCAGATGAGGGATAATGATTTGCGACACTTTTCCTAGGACTGCTGAACCATGGTACAGGGCTGTTTTGTTGCCTGCCCACCTGCTCTGTTTGTGTGGAAAGGAGAAACAGCCAGATTTCAAAGGAAATCCAGTGTCACTGACCTGAGGGTCCTTCATATTGAGGAAGTGTGCGACTTCAGAGTTATTTTGTCTTAAGAAATGTGCTTTGGCCCAATTATCCAAAATATCCAAAATTCTGCTAATAACAAGCCATGTTTAAAGTGGTATGTTGCAAAATAGAAATAGAGTTACAGATGTAGAAAACAAATTTATGGTTACCGGGGGGAAGCGGGGGAAGGATAAATTGGGGGACTGGGATTGACATATACCCACTACTATATATAAAATAGATAACTAATCAGGACCTACTGTATAGCACAGGGAACTCTACTCAATACTCTGTAACGGCATATATGGAAAAAGAATCTAAAAAAGAGTGGATATATGTATATGTATAACTGAATCACTTTGCTGTATCCCTGAAACTAACACAACATTGTAAATCAACTACACTCCAATAAAATTTTTTAAAAAATAGATAAAGTGCTATGTTGGATAATTTTCTCTCAGTTAAACCAGCAATCATTCTACCCCTAACTAGCCATATGGCCATAGGCAAATTATTACTCTGTCAGGACCTAAATGTCCTGTGTAATATGCATGAGTCACCCTGGAGGAAGTCTAAGATCCTTCCAAGTTCCCAAATTCCATGACTGAAACATTAAAACAGAAGGGCAACCAAAAAGAAAGTAATTGGTAAATATTTTTTCTAAAAAAAACCATGATCAACATAACTGGCCTATGTTAATGGAGAGAAAGGAAACGGTCTTTGGTAATTGATGCATATTTGATGTAATCAATGATCAATTCCTAGGGGAATGGGCTTAGCCTTATATGTATCCAATAATCCTTAAAGGGCCTCAGAAAAATTGGGCTTTAAATGTTTATTCCTTATTATTTCAGAGACTATTTCTGATGACTTTCCATCAACAGATGCACCAATGCTGAACATGCAAGTTTCTATCCTCTCCAACTCCAGAGTATCAGCTGAACTGTGATTGTCTCATCGCTCTCTTTTGGAAGCAGTTGTGACGTCTCTTCGGTCTATTTCCATCTAGAAGGGATCTCAAATCACCCCCTGGCTTTCTTTCCCTATTGCCACTGTCCTCCTCACTGTTCTCCCCACTGGCCTCCTTTCCAGTACTTCTTCTACACAGCAGTCAGGTTAATTTTCCTAATGCCCTCATTCAAATTTACCTGCTTACAACCTTTAACAAATCACCAGCACACAGCAGGTTAATTACTGACCCTTCATTGGCCGTTCAGAGCTTTTCACAGTCTGGTTCTTGCTGACGCTGTAGCCTTATTCTCTTACTAAACTCTAAAATGCAAGCCTTCTACTGGCCAGACTAGGGAAGTTGCTGAACTTGCTCTCGCTTTCCCGTTGCTGGGCTCTCACCCCCAGCCCCACCCCCACCCATCCCACATGCCTCTTTTGCCTTGTGCTCCTGTTGAAATCTTTCTTCTTTTAGATCCATTTCAAACACGGCCTTCTCCACGGAGTCTTAGATGGTTTCAGGCCAAAATTTACTCTCTGACCTCACTGACCACTACAAAAATCTTTCTTTTGTGACGTTATCTTTCTCTGCCTTATTTATCAGGTCAAATTTGTTGGCCTTCCAGCAATAAGTAGCAGAAGTGTAGTCATGGTCCTCACCTCTCAGACCCTGCAGAGGCAGAACACAAGGCAGGACCCCTAGGGTGTAGCTGGTTGTTAGCTCCTAGAGCTCTCACATGACGCTAGCTTTTCTGTCTGTAATTGTGGATCCGAGAGGACAGCCTGTAATGAAAAACTCGCAAGCGTTCCTCAGGTGAGCCCCGAAATTTCCAGCACAGCTCACACAGCCTGTGCCCTAAACTTCTCTTTAGTCCATGGACTGGCAAACCAAATAAGAAGCTCCTAAGGCTTGTCATAGATATCCCACTAGACCGCCACCCGTTATCATCCTTTGACATCCTTCCTGAGATATTAGATAATAAATTTTACTCAGTGCTCCTAATAACCTCCCAGTTTACAAATTGCACTAGGGCAGGAACAGGGTCATCATTTGTTTTGCTTTGCCTGAAGATATCTAGCAAAAAGCCTTTCCCTAAAAGGGGATAAATAAATATTTGTTGAATTAAATGAAATTATTTGCCAAAATGTAATATATAATATATAGTAAATATAATATATATAAGTAAATAATAACAATATTATAATAATAAATGTTCCCTTGTGAGTTCTAAGCTGCTGTTTAAGGGAATTTTTTTTAAATGAGGATAACGACCTGCAATTCATCCTTTGATACCTTGGAATTCCCATGTTAGATTTTTTTAAGAAGGTGCCTACATGTGGGTCGGCAAAAGATCTTACATTGAAAAAAAGGAAATTCAGGTTCTCAAGATGATTGGTAAGATACCCAAGATTACACACGACTCCTTATGGACAGACCCAGGATGAGATGGGCTGGATTTTACTGATCTAGTGAAAGTGTAGTTCGTGGACCACACAATACAGACCTTCAGGCCCCATCTCAGACCTATAGAGTCAGAATCTGCATTTTAAGATCTCCAGGCGAACTGGGTCCACGTTAATGTTTGAGAAAATCTGCTCACAGATCATACTGCTAGAAAAGAGGTAATGCCTTCGATGTTTTCATGTTTGTTTTAATAAAATGTTTGTTTTAATAAAATCTTACAGATAAATACATTTTCATCAACCTATGGCAGGTATAGAGGTAATGCAGGACAAAAAAACAAACAAACAAAAAGAACAACATAGTAGGCATTCTATTAGCTCAGGACCAGTAATTACTATTTGGGGTCAAAACAAAATCTCCTTCTACAAGCTCACATGAGAAGTCATTGGTAACAGGCTAGTTCTGTTAAGTCCAAGGAATGAATGCAATTACCTTTCCTCCCTCCTCTGTCTAAACAGTTGTTATTCTAGTTTAGCCCAGCAACCTTCAAGTCTGTACTACAAACTTTTGGGCCACTCTAAAACTTCAAGTATTGTAATCAAGTACCCTACATTTCAAATCCAGTTCTTTATTAGGTATAAAGAATATGAATTTTCTGTAGGAAAATCATGGTTTATTTTGGTCTACAATCATATTGCCAGATTTATAAGGCAATGTTTATACTAGTTGTTGGTTGTTGTAAAAAACAAAATACATGGGGACTCTTAGAGCTGAATCATGAGTGTGACCAAGTGAATGGAAGTAGAAACTATAGATTTAAATGTGTTCTCCCCTCAACTCCCTTCTCGTCAAGTCTCTTCTACTTTTCTTTAGAAAACAAGTTTTATCAGGGGTTTCCTTGGAGAAGCACCCTGTCATTTCACCACTCTTTAAGGCAACTGTGGAATCCAAGAGGGAAATTCTGCCTTAAGAATTCCCCAGTATCATGTTGCCCCTGGTTGAAACTGATCACATTTATCAAACGCTATAGAAGTGCTAATGTTATGCATTGTTACCCACAGTTAATGCAATCAAGGGAACACCTTCAGTACTCTGGGGTGTGTGTGTGTGTTTGTGGGTGTATGTGCAAGAGCTGTTCTTTGAGTGAAGAAAGCAGGAGAAATTACAGCTCAGGCTAGTATGAGCTCTTCTCCTTTGAAAGAAAGACGTTAAGATTTCGGTGTCAGTTTGGCGGGATGTTAGCAGTTCCTGATAAATCCTCTCTCAATGTTCACTGAAAATGTACATAAAAATTCAAGAAGAGAGAGAAAGAGACTAAAACATTTCTTAAAGTGGAAAAAGACAAGGCTACATGTTACAGTGAAGGGAGAATTTCAGTTAACTATGGTTTTGATGGCAATGATCAGAGAAACATAATCCTGAGATATCCATATTTTACCTTCTGAAGCAAAAGAAAAGCAACATGTGGGGGCTGGAGCAGTAAAAACAGAAGGAGTGGGGCAGTTAAGTAAGTCTGCCTGTCTTTATTTAGCTCAAGGGTGTAAATGCAGCACTGAATTGAACCTTAGGCAATAACATGGCAATTATTTTCTTCCTTTATCAAAAAATAGTCCTTAAGAAAGATTCTGGGTCCAGTTAGTTTTACATGAAAACTCTGTCCCTAAAGTTTAAAATACAGAAATATTCTATTTGTAGTAAAAGAAAATCTCATTCCATTTTTTCTCATAAAAACACCGACACTGGTACAAAACTGGATATGAACCACACCAACTCCCACTCGTGCCAAGAATACTATAGATAAATCTCATGTATAAATAAGTAGAAAAAAACCCTAAATATAATAGTATCAAATGAAATTGAAATAATTAGAGTGGTTTTAGTTTTCAGTCTCCCTAGCAATCTATTTCACCCTAAGTATCTGAGGCTGTGTTCCCTAGGAAGCAGACTGAAATTCTGTGTTCAGCAGGCAGGATGTTTACTAAGGAGTGTCCTAGGGATCTGTGGAAGAAAGAGAAAAGGAACAGGAGTGAGCAGAGGGAGAAGTTGACTTGTGACACATCCCCAGCAGAGCCCACAGGGAGGTCTGAAGCTATGAGAGCCCTAAGTTTGCATGAAATGGTCCAGCTTTTTTAACTCCCACTCAATCTGATTTGAACATGGGCCACCCAAAGAAGGGACATGTCTTGGATGAGGCATCTCTCACAACCATTGCTGGAAAAGAAGAGCTCCTTCTTGACTCTGGATTTGCTGGGCTTGGTCTGCTTGTAGCCACATTTCCTGGCACATGGAGAGGGCCTGACTATCCTAACGTAAAATGCAAGTGACACTCAGAGAGAAAGCTCTGCAGTCAACAGGTTACTACTTGCAATCCCTGAGGCTTGATTCCTTCAGTTTTTCCTTCAATTCTTTGAGATAGTCCAGTATCTTTTCCAGATATACAAGTGAAGAAAACCCCCCTTCCACTGAAGCTAGTATAAGTTGAGTTTTTATTACCTTACTCATACACTATGTCAGGTTAAGTCAGTTACCAAACCTAAGCAAATAAAACACACACACACACACAACTGTAGGCCAATAGTAAGTATGAATATTGAATCAATCATAGTAAGAAATATCATGAAAAAAGCATTAAAACTGTATATGAAAAGACTAACCTACTATAACCAAATAGGGTCCACCCCAGGAATGTAAAGATGGTTTAATATTAGAAAAAAATGTGTCAACATAACCTACAGGATGACTTTAATATTCAAATAAGAAAGTATATATGGTCACCTTAATAGAAGGGTATAGTAGGCTGAATAATGATCCCCCCAAAAATGTCTGTGTCCTAATCTCTGGAAACTATGAGCATATACTTTATATGGTAAAAGGGACTTTGCAGGTGTGATTAAGTTCAGAATCTTGAGATGAGGAGATTACCCTAAATGATTCAGGTGGGCTCAATGTAAACACAAAGCCCTTATAAGAGGGACGTGGTGGAGTTAGACTTAGGCCATGTGACAATGGAAGCAGATACTGGAGTGATGTCCTTTGAAGAGGAGGAAGGGGCCACAAACCGAGGAATGCAAGTGGCCTCCAGAAGTTGGAAAAGACTAGGAGATGTATTCTCCACTGGAGCCTCCAGAAGAAGCAGGCCCTGATAATCCCTTGACTCTAGCACAGTGAGGCTGATTTGAGACTCTGACCTCTAGATAGTTAGAAAATAAATTGTCTTAAGCCACCAAATTTGTGGTAATTTATCACAGCAGCAACAAGAAACTAATATAAAGTGGAAAAGACAATAAAGTTTCATATTCAATGTTGATTTTTTTAAAAAACTTAGAAAGGACACTGGTTTAGCATGACAAAAGTCAACAATCTACTTCAAGTTGTAACATATAACAGTGTCACCATTATTTTTTAAACATTGTTCTGGGGATTTTATGAAATACAGTAAGAAATGAAAGAATTTCAATATATCAATTGAAAAGGAGAAATGTGACTCTTCCTAGATAATATAAGAGAGTGAACTATGAAAACATTAGAACTACTGGTCACTAACTCTCATCTATATTTCAGAAATCTAAACAGCTCTGAAGTCAGACTTCTTTGCATAAGTTTGATGCCCACACTCATTTTTCGGTAAAAGCGGAGTTCAGTGAACATCAGGCTCTTTATAGTCTTTATTTATCTTTTTTAAGTAAGAATATCAGTTTATCAGCACACTGATTATGGGATGCTGCCTTAAACCTTGCTGTGGATATTAGACAACATGTGCTATAGGTGCAATATTACCTTTCCAAAAATCTAAAGTTTGGAATTTCAAAATACATCTGTCTCCCAGGTTTTGTTATGGATTGAGGGCCTATAATAAGTGGTTTGGTACCATGACAAGGAATAGGTAAATAAATATATGAAATCATTAACATTAAAAGATTCAGATAGACATGATTTTAAAAATATTCCACTTACATAAATTATAAAATACCTAAATTACATATAATCTCTCAGCAAGAAATGTGTGGGGCTCCACTGAAATACACTACAAAATGAGAGAAATAAAAGAAAATGTATAAGTAGAAAGACATACTGTGTTTCTATGTAAGTAGGTTGGACATTTTAAAATTCCACATTTTCTCTCAAAATAATGGGTAGATATAATGCCATTTTAAACAAAATTGCAGTAGAATTTAATTTATAACTTGATTAAAAAAAATACCTCTGCAACCTCTCTTTCTTGCCTGCATACTACTCACAGAAATTTACAGAAACCTCACAGAAATGTTTTTTCTTACATAGGGCAATTCCCAACTGGGCACATTTTAATCTCTGCAAGGGGAAATGGGTATAGTTCGAGTTTGATATGCCCTATTTAAGGGATTTAAGACTCTGGGATTGGGAATCACTATTCTCAAATTCAGTTGATGTAATAAACATGTGTAAATTCACTTTTCAAAAAATTTTGCAGTAGTAAAGTTGGCCACATTGTTAAAAAAAACTATAAAATTACAATTTTATAGTGATATTAGAGTGATATAGTGATTATAGTGATATTAATTTTAAAATACCTTGATCAATAAAATAGAACAAATTATCCAGAACTAAATCAGAGAATAAATGAAAATATAATGTATAATAAAGTAGGCATTGCAAAACAATAGGCAATGAAAATATTCAACAATTCTAGATTATTAGGGAAAAAAATACTTGGTAAGACTTTTTGCTCACACCATACACATGAATTAAAATATAAAAAGAAACAAATGAATACGTTGAAAATTGTTGGGTGGGGTAAAGAAAATATTCTTTAAATCTGGTTGAGGAAAAGTTTTCCAAGTGAAAAATAACAAAGGATTAAACTTTTTTGGGTCAAATGAATTGAAAGGTAAAAGCAAGATTCAAACAAACAAAGAACCCCAAAATATACATGACAAATATTTCAGAAAAAAAGCCAATCCCTTCAAGGTGTGCAATTCATACAAATCATTAAAATTCACTAAGATCCCAAGAGAAAAATAATTAGAAAAGACCTCACAATTCACACATGAGAGAATTCAAACTATTTTTTTAAATGCTACACTAATGATTGGGATAAAATTCACTTATTCCTTTCTTCCTTACAAAACCTTCAATTTTTCAATGAATAAATATTTAAGAAGGCAACAGGAAGAAAGTAATTAACTAAAACAAGAGCTTAAATAATATGTGTACAACATGTGTTGGGAATTCTGAAGAATGCAAAAGTTACATAAAATAAGAAATTAAATTAAATCAAACAATGAACACGAAGTAAACAAATGGCATTCTTTTTTCATAAATATGAGGTCACTTGGGCTGGGAGTATTAAAATAGAAAGAGCTAGATGGTAGGATGCCAATGAGACTAAGAGGTAACCATTTTTTTTGCCACAAAATCTTCAGCATCTTTCAATTAATGCCAAGAAAGAACTTTACAAACTCTTAAAAAGAGTCTTTACACTCTTTACTTTGGAGGCAGTCTTATGTAGTAGAAAGCCTAGAGGTCAGAGAACTGGGATTTAGTTATTGTTTTTTAATTTATTTATTTTAATTTATTTATTTTTGGCTGTGCTGGGTCTTCATAGCTGCACAGTCTTTCTCCAGCTGCAGCAAACGGGGGCTACTCTTCATTGCGGTGCGCAGTCTTCTCATTGCGGTGGCTTCTCTTGTTGCAGAACATGTGCTCTAGGCATGCAGGCTTCAGTAGTTGTGGCACACAGGCTCAGGAGATGTGGCTCACAGGCTCTAGAGCTCAGGCTCAGTAGTTGTGGCGCACAGACTTAGTTGCTCTGCGGCATGTGGGATCTTCCCGGACCAGGGCTCAAACCCGTGTCCCCTGCATTGGCAGGCAGATTCTTAACCACTGCGCCACCAGGGAAGCCTGGGATTTAGTTATATTTTTAAGACTAACCAGCAGGGTGACAATGGACAAGTCACTTAAAAGCTCTAGATATCAGTTGGCCTTATCTGCTATTTGGTAACAATAATCCTTTGTAGGCCTTCAGCTCCTGGAGGCTTGGTGTTAATGTCCTCTTGTGATCCCTCCACTTCTAAAATCTACAACATGATCTTAAAGACCATCTTATCCAGAGACAAAGGAGGTACGGAGGTTATAAAGAAGATCATTCAACACAGTTTCCCAGAACTGTACTTCCCAAGAAGAAAGGAAGAACTCCTAGGAAGAAAGTCAGACAGAAATAAATGAGTTTCTAGATTGAAGAGCTCATTAAGTTAAAAAAAAAAAAAAAGAGCTCATTAAATGCCCAGCAGAAAGAAGGAAGATAGACCCACACTTAGGCATATCATCACAACGTTTCACAATATGAGGCAGAAGACCTCACAGGAGACCCTACAGGCTTCCAGAATGAAAAAAGTTAAAAAGTTAGTATATACAAAAATTAGAAGCCAGAGTAGGTTTGGGATATTTAAGAGCAACACTAGAAGCTAGAAGATGTTGGAGCAATGCCTTCAAAACTCTTAAGGAAAATGATTTCCAAACCAGAACGCAATATTTAGCCAAACCATTAATCAAATATGAAGTAAAATTAGACATTTTCAGATGTTAAGTTCTCAAAAATTTTACCTCTTATTTCTCTTTTCTTATTCAGCAACTCGAAAATATGCTCCACCAAAATAAGAGAGTAAACCAAGAAAGAGAAAGGCATGGGACACAGGAAATTGAGGGTTCAGCTCAGAAGAGAAGTGAGACACCAGTTTTTAGCCAGACTGGAGTTGAGAACAGCAAGTCCACACTGAAGCACGTCAGAAGGTTCTTCTATTTCCACATTTCTACAGGAATGAGAATGTGATAAGTACCTAATACCTTAAGAGGAGATTCAGATGATTAATAAAGTAGAATGGAATTTGATTGGTGTTTTTTATTTTTAATCAAACAACAAAAATTAAAATTAACACTATCTAACAGTAGGAAAAAATTAAAAGTTGTACAGGGAAATAAAAGTATAGTATACCCCATTCTCAGCTATGAAGAGAATTGACAGTCATGTCAACAGTGACTATGATGTAACCAACAGTATAAGGAGATAAGAAGTGTTCACGAACGGGTAGAAATGGAAGGGGTGAAAGAGAACTCAATCTTTTTCTTCCATAGAAAAAGTCAGTAGAGAATGCTTACAGCTAAAACATCAGGATGCACAGATATAAGTGTGTTACTTAGAGATATGGAGTTTAAATGTCAAATACAAACAAACTCAGCTCTGTCTGACTTCAAAGTCTGTTCTTTTTACCACTACACACATGAAGTCCCAATCACAGAGTGTGAGGGCCACTGTGCCCCTCCGGGTGATGGCAATAAGTAACACAACATTCAAATAGTCAAAGATGAACAATTGGGTGCAATCAATGGTACAATGGGTGCACTGACATAAGGAAGAAGGGGAAAATATTTATTGAGAGCTCCTGACAGATTTGGTTTTCTCACTTAATCCTGTTTGTCTGGAAAAACAGATACTTGTCTCTCGGAACATCTTAGCCTGAAGAATAAAGTAGAAAGATATTAACCAATTCCTGGTTTATTTATTTCAAAGTGACATTTGTTCTAGATGCCCACCACTAAAGCTAATACATAAATGTTATCATAAACATTTATAGGGAATGTACAGTTTTATTGGGTCTCTGTAGATTTCAGAAGTGTTAGAGGTCATGTTCATGTCAATTCTTTCTAAATACTACTTTATTTATAAATTAAAATTTTGATTTGTACATTCTCATTTTCAGTTTATTCGACTGGCTAAATTATAGGAGGAAGGTTGGTTAATTTGAAACATAGTATAAGAAAAAAATATGTAAATTCAATAGTGTACAAGGAATAAAAGAAAGGGAACATTTGGTTAGCTCAAAATGTTCCAGCTTTTGGATCCAACTTAGGGGTATAATACATAGAGTTATAAGCTTAACAGAAAATAGAATCCTTAATTATATTTTATCTAACTATCAAATATTAGCATGTTTTTTGATCACTGGGTTTTAATGCCAATCTAGTTCTCATATTCTTTAAAGCAACACCTCTAAGCTGAGTTAATCACAAGAAACAAAGTACCAGTCAAACTGAAAATCATAAAACACTTAAAGCGTGTGGATTTTCCCAACAACTTTAATGGGGGCTGTTTAAAAATCTAGTTTCAATCTTTTCACTGCATTTCAATCTTGCTTTGAAGCCCACATTACTCCAACTAGTTCCTGTCACTACATGAGTATCATAAAACATAAAATATAAGTGACAAAAATTACAAAATTGGGCTTCCATCCTCTTGATATCCAGTGGCAGAAAATGAAATATACTTCAACAATACAAAGACATGGACGAGTGGATATATACACACGTCAACTGTTTCAAGACAAATTTCAAAGTGAAAACAGAAAATTTGGTCAAGAGGTCCACATGAACCAGGACCTTAAAAAGTACTGTTAATTGATGCTAGACACACACAAACCTAGAAAACTAAGTTTCATTATTTTTTAAAATTAATGTATTTGTGACTAGAAAGACTTTAAAAATTTTCATCAAACTCCTCGGTCTTGAGATGAAACTGTGGCACCTAGAGGTTCTCAAGGTCGCCTACTAAAGACATTGACTTTCAAGTCAACACATACATAGTCTAGTGTTCTGTTGGTTTGATTGTTTGTTCTTTCATTCAAAAATAATTTTTGAACACCTACCACAGGTCTGACACTGGAATATAGCAGTGAAAATAAAAATCTCTGCATCAAGAAGCTAATAGTCTGGTGGGGAAGACAGAAAACCAACCAAGGACCATAACATTTAGCCAGAGGAAAAAAAATGAAGGAGGGTAAGAAGTAGAAAGTGAAGGGGAATCATGGTGAGAAATGAACCTGGAGATGCAGCTAGGGGCTGGGTCATGTAGAACCAGGGACCAGGTCATGTAAGACTTGGTGGGACTTTATATACTGAGTATAATGGGGAGCTTGGAGAGAATTTTGATCATGCACATGACATGACCAGTTCCATTACACTGTGTTGCCTCTGTTGTGTATTTATTTATAGCACTGAATGTTTGGTGTACTTAATGCTATGGCTACTTTGTCCTTTATTTTATTTCAAAAACTTATGTCTACCTTTTATTTTTAAAGACATGGCAAGCCGCATAGAGAGATCCCCTGGCTTCTATGATGCTGAGGCTTTGCAAGCAGATCAGGCAAATTTGCTGGGGTTGAGGGTCAGATGTTCTATTTCTCTGTCTGCAGATCTAGGTTTCTTCCTCATGATTTCTCTGCCCCACTGATCTAAGTCCTGTCTCCTTTCATCCATCATTTCTAGTGATATTTAGTCATTTTGACTTTTCCCAGAACGGTTCAAAATCCACTGCACTTTAAAGATGCGATGACAGTGATGTAAAAACAAGACTTAAAGACGACAATAAAACTATAGCTTATCTCTGTATGGAGCACACTTCTAGGACTTTGTGGAATGGTCTTGATTTTGCCTTTAGGTCCCTAAAAGATACTTATAACTCACTGGATTACTTCTATTTCTGAATAGATGAGAACAGTACTTATTTCACATTGTGTGATCAAATCACCTGAAATTTTCTCCAAAGAGTCTTCAGTTGATCTCATATAACTACATAGTCACCTTGGAAATCTGTATCAATCTGTTTCCACCTTTTCGTATCTTGAAGAAAGAGGATATGTCATGAAAAGTGCAATTGTCAGGCTATGGGTCAGGATATTTGCTTCCTTAACTTTAAGTCTGTAAATTTTTATCAACCTGGGAAATAGATACTCATCTTCAGTCTTTGGGCACTTAACAAGTTATATTACCTGAAGAGCATTTCTCATGAATATTACTCTAATAGAAATTTTCAAAGAGACGAATGACTGGTAAGGTGGGGAGGGGAAGTGAGAGGGGGAGGGAGAGAGAGAGAGGGAGGGGAAGTGGGAAGGGGGAGAGAGAAAAAAGGAAAAGAAGAAAACACTATTCTTCCCAAATTTCCTAAAAAATCTTTAGATTTACTTAGAGGCTCAATACATCATAATTAGCTTATTTTTATTCAATAAGCACTCCAAAACTGCAACTTTGTTGTGCTTTTCATTTCAATCCAGCACCTGTCTTGCACTTTGTCTCTAAGTGTCTTGTGTCTTGGGATTTGCTCATCTTTTTATGGTTCCAATCTGTACCAATAAAGTCCATGTGTTATGTTACAAAGATATTTGCTCAGCAGGATATGAAACAATTTAGCCAGACTTTAAAAATCCAGAACAAAAAAAATTTATTCAGAATAATCTTGATAGAGATCAGAGATGCCTCTCTAATTTAAATCCAGCTATAGATTTAGAGTCAACCTTAATGACAAAGATGCTTGTCAAATATTCTTTCACATAAGATAGACTCTTATTCATATATAAATGTGTCTAGTGAACAGCAGAATCACAAAGGGACCAAGGAAAGGGTCACTAGCATTAGTCTTTACTTGACCTGTGAGCTTGAGTAAATTAACTCTTTAAGCCTCTGTTTTTCCACCTGTAAGTGGAAAGGAAATATCACACATAAAGCATTTAGCACTGTATCTGACACATAGTAATCTCTCCTCAATGTGAGCTATTTGTTGTCATTAAGGTGGCCCACGAGTCCTCCCCCCAACCCTCCCAACTAGAGGCAGCTGTCCTGATGCACAAGGAGGTCATCACCTGTCAGGAGACCACAGCAACTGAGGCGGAAAGTACCTCTGAGGTCCTTGAGTTCAACCGCCCACACCTCATAGGTCTGGAGACTGAGACCCAAGTCTGAGGCTAGGGCTTGGAGCACATAGTCAACTGTGGATAGAGATTAGAGCATAGGTGTCCAGGCTGCCACATCCATTACTATTTCCTGTAATTCAAGCTGAATCAAATCCCCTCTTATAAGGTGTTATATGCACCCGAGTGATGCTTTACACGAACACATGGAGGATAAACAATATGCTACTAAACAATCCATGAGTCACTGAAGAAATCAAAGGGTAAATATAAAAATACATGGAAACAAAAGAAAATGGAAACATGATCTAAAATCTATGGGACTCCATTCCCTTGGTGTGGGAGCTCATCTTGCCATGCCCTGGACTGTACCCTTGGAGCATCCAGGTCGTCCCTCAGGTGCCTGAGGCTAAGCATTGGCATCGTATCCTGTTCCCAGTGAGCTCCTCAGATCCCCACTGAGGTGGTGCATCCAGTGAGCAGCTTTCTCGGGGGTCAAGATGTCCTGTGGCTGACAGGGTCTTGCTGCTCTGACTGGGTGTCAGGCCTGAGCCTGTGAGGTGGGAGAGCCGAGTTCAGGACACTGAATGACCAGAGACATCCTGGCCCCATATAATATCAATCAGCGAAAGCTCTCCCAAAGATCTTCATCTCAATGTTAAGACCTAGCTCCACTCAACAAACAGCAACCTCCAGTGCTGGACACCCCATGCCAAACAACTATAAAGACTGGAACACAGCTTCACTCATTAGGAGAGAGGCGGCCTAAAATCATACTAGGTTCATACACCCCAAAACATCACCAGATTTGGTCCTGCCCACCAGAAAGACAATATCCAGCCTCATCCCCAGAACAAAGGCACCAGTCCCCTCAACCAGGAAGCCTACACAACCCACAGAATCAACCTTACCCACTGGGGGCAGACCCTCAAAACAACGGGAACTATGAACCTGCAGCCTGGAAAAAGGAGACCCCAAACACAATTAGTTAAGGAAAATGAGAAGACAGTGAAATATGCAGCATATGAAGAACAAGGTAAAAACCGAACAGACCAAACAAATGAAGAGGAAATAGGCAGTCTACCTGAAAAAGAATTCAGAGAAATGAGAGTAGAGATGATCCAAAATCTTGGAAATAGAAGAGAGAAAATACAAGAAACGTTTAACAAGGACTTAGAAGAAATAAAGAGCAAACAAACAATAATGAACAATACAATAAATAAAATTAAAAATTCCTAGAAGTAATCAATAGCAGAATAACTGAGGCAGAAGAATGGATAAGTGACCTGCAAGATAAAAGAGTTGAAATAACTACTGCAGAGAAGAATAAAGAACAACGAATGAAAACAGTTGAGGACACTTTCAGAGATTTCTGGGACAACATCAAATGCACCAACATTCGAATTATACGGGTCCCAGAAGAAGAAGAGAAAAAGAAAGGGGCTGAGAAAATATTTGAAGAGATTATAGTTGAAAACTTCCCTAATATGGGAAAGGAAATAGTTAAGTCCAGGAGGTGCAGATAGTCCCATACAGGATAAATCCAAGGAGAAACATGCCAAGACACATATTAATCAAACTATCAAAAATTAAATACAAAGAAAACATATTAAAAGCAACAAGGGAAAAACAAAATATAACATACAAGGGAATGCCCATAAGGTTAACAGCTAATCTTTCAGCAGAAACTCCGCAAGCCAGAAGGGAGTGGCAAGACATATTTAAAGTGATGAAAGGGGAAAACCTATAACCAAGATTACTCTACCCAGCAAGGATCTCATTCAGATTTGACAGAGAAATTAAAACCTTTACAGACGAGCAAAAGTTAAGAGAATTCAGCACCACCAAACCAGCTTTACAACAAATGTTAAAGGAACTTCTCTAGGCAGGAAACACAAGAGAAGGAAAAGACCTACAATGACAAACCCAAAACAATTAAGAAAATGGTAATAGGAGCATACATATAGATAATTACCTTAAATGTAAATGGATTAAATGTTCCAACCAAAAGATATAGACTGGCTGAATGGATACAAAAACAAAACCCATATATATGCTGTCTACAAGAGACCCACTTCAGACCTAGGGACACATACAAACTGAAAGTGAGGGGATAGAATAAGATACTCCATGCAAATGGAAATCAAAAGAAAGCTGGAGTAGCAATTCTCATATCATACAAAATAGACTTTAAAATAAAGACTATTATAAGAGAAAAAGAAGGACACTACCTAATGATCAAAAGATCAATCCAAGAAGAGAATATAACAACTGGAAATATTTATGCACCCAACATAGGAGCACCTCAATACAGAAGGCAAATGCTAATGGCCATGAAAAGGGAAATTGACAGTGACACAATCATAGTAGGGGACTTTTAACACCCCACTTTCACCAATGGACAGATCATCCAAAATGAAAATAAATAAGGAAATGCAAGCTTTAAATGACACATTAAACAAGATGGACTTAATTGATATTTATAGGACATTCCATCCAAAAACAAAAGAATACACTTTCTTCTCAAGAGCTCATGGAACATTCTCCAGGATAGATCATATCTTGGATCACAAATCAAGCCTTGGTAAATTTAAGAACACTGATATCATAGCAAGTACCTTTTCTGACCACAACGCTATGAGACTAGGTGTCAATTACAGGAAAAAAATCTGTAAAAAGTAGAAATACGTGGAGGCTAAACAATACACTATTTAATAACCAAGATATCACAGAAAGATATCAGAAAGAAGATATCACTGAAGATATCAGAAAAGAAATCAAAAATACCTACAAACAAATGACAATGAAAACACAACGGCCCCAAACCTATGGGATACAGAAAAAGCAGTTCTCAAAGGGAAGTTTATAGCAATACAATCCTACCTCAGGAAACAAGAAACATCTCGAATAAACAACCTAACCTTACACCTAAAGCAATTAGAGAAAGAAGAACAAAAAACCCCCAAAGTTAGCAGATAGAAAAATATCTTAAAGATCAGATCAGAAGTAAATGAAAAAGAAATGAAGGAAACAATAGCAAAGATTAATAAAACTAAAAGTTGGTTCCTTGAGAAGATAAACAAAATTGATAAACCATTAGCCAGACTCATCAAGAAAAAAAGGAAGAAGACTTAACTCAACAGAATTAGAAATGAAAAAGGAGAAGTAACAAGAGACACTGCCGAAATACAAATGATCATGAGAGATTACTGCAAGCAACTATATGCCAATAAAATGGACAACCTGGAAGAAATGGACAAATTCTGAGAAAAGCACAACCTTCTGTGACTGATCCAGGAAAAAAAAGAAAATATGAACAGACCAATCACAAGCACTGAAATTGAAACTGGGATTAAAAATCTTCCAACAAACAAAAGCTCAGGATCAGATGGCTTTACAGGCAAATTCTATCAAACATTTAGAGAAGAGCTAACACCGATTCTTCTCAAACTCTTCCAATAGATAGCAGAGGGAGGAGCACTCCCAAACTCATTCTACGAGGCCACCATCACCCTGATACCAAAAACAGACAAAGATGTCATTAAAAACAAGATTACAGACCAACGTCACTGATGTATACAAATGCAAAAATCCTCAACAAAATACTAGCAAACAAAATCCACAGCATATTAAACAGATCATACACAATGATCAAGTAGGGTTTCTCCCAGGAATACAAGGATTCTTCATATACGCAAATCAACCAATGTGATACACCATATTAACAAATTGCAGGATAAAAACCATATGATCATCTCAATAGATGCAGAAAAAGCTTTCGACAAAATTCAACACACTTTTATGATAAAAACTCTCCAGTAAGTAGGCATAGAGGGAACTTACCTCAACATAATAAAGGCCATATATAACAAACCCACAGCCAACTTTGCTCTCAATGGGGAAAAACTGAAAGCATTTCCACTAAGATCAGGAACAAGACAAGGTTGCCCACTCTCACTACTATTATTCAACATAGTTTTGGAAGTTTTAGCCACGTCAATCAGAGATGAAAAGGAAATAAAAGGAATCCAAATTGGAAAAGAGGAAAAACTGTCACTGCTTGAAGATGACAGGGTACTATACATAGAGAAACCTAAAGATGCCACCAGAAAACTACGAGAGCTAATCAGTGAATTTGGTAAAGTAGCAGGATACAAAATTAATGCACAGAAATCTCTTGCATTCCTATACACTAATGATGAAAAATATGAAAGGGAAATTAAGGACACAGCCCCATTTACCACTGCAATGAAAAGAATAAAATACCAGGAATAAACCTACCTAAGTAGACAAGACCTGTATACAGAAAGCTATAAGACACTGATGAAAGAAATTAAAGATGATACAAACAGATGGAGAGATATACCATGTTCACGGATTGGAAAAATCAACATTGTGCAAATGACAATACTACCCAAAGAAATCAACAGATCTAATGCAATCCCTATCAAATGACCAATGGCATTTTTCAGAGAACTAAGATTAAAAAATTCCACAATTTGTATGGAAACACAAAAGACACCAAATAGCCAAACCAATCTTGAGAAAGAAAAATGGAGCTGGAGGAATAAGGCTCCCTGAATTCAGACTATACTACAAAGCTACAGTAATCAAGACAGTATGGTACTGGCACAAAAACGGAAAGATAGATCAATGAAACAGGAGAGAAAGCCCAGAGATAAACCCACGCACATATGGTCAATTTATCTTTGATAAAGGAGGCAAGAATATATAATGGAGAAAAGACAGCCTCTTCGATAAGTGGTGCTGGGAAAACTGGACAGCTACATGTAAAAGAATGAAATTAAAACTCCCTAACAGCATGCACAAAAATAAACTCAAAATGGATTAAAGACCTAAATGTAAAGCCAGACACTATGAGACTCTTAGAGGAAAACATAGGCAGAACACTCTATGATAAATCACAGCAAGATCCTTTTTGACCCACCTCCTACAGAAATGGAAATAAAAACAAAAATAAACAAATGGGACCCAATGAAACTTCAAAGCTTTTGCACAGCAAAGGAAACCATAAACAAGACAAAAAGACAACCCTCAGAAAGGGAGAAAATATTTGCAAATGAAGCAACTGACAAAGGATTAATCTCCAAAATATACACGCAGCGCATGCAGCTCAATATTAAAAAAATAAACAACCCAATCCAAAACTGGGAAGAAGACCTAAATAGACATTTCTCCAAAGAAGATAAACAGATTGCTAACAAACACATGAAAGGATGCCCAACATAACTAATCATTAAAGAAATGCAAATCAAAACTACAATGAGATATCATCTCACACCGATCAGAATGGCCATCATCAAAAAATCTGCAAACAATAAAACCTGGAGAGGTTGTGTAGACAAGGAAACCCCCTTGCACTGTTGGTGGGAATGTAAATTGATGCAGCCACTATGGAGAACAGTATGGATGTTCCCTGAAAAACTAAAAATAGAACTACTATATGACCCAGTAATCCCACTACTGTGCATATACCCTGAGAAAACCATAATTCAAAGAGTCATGTACCATAATGTTCATTGCAGCACTGTTTACAATATCCAGGACATGGAGGCAACCTAAGTGTCCATAGACAGATAAATGGATAAAGAAGAAATGGCACATATATACAATGGAATATTACTCAGCAATAAAAAGAAATAAAATTGAGTTACTTGTAGTGAGGTGGATGGACCTAGAGTCTGTCTTACAGAGTGAATTAAGTCAGAAAGAGAAAAACT